>NC_045784.1:29204008-29804008 GCF_008692025.1 Phocoena sinus | reverse complement strand
TGTAAGATAGACATCATTTTCAGAATTGTTACAAATTTTTCTGAGAAAATATCTTAGAGTTAGAAAAATACCTCATCAAACATTTTTAAGTTATCCTCCTTGTCCACTGTGGTTTTGCACCTATGACTGACTTCTTTTAAATGGCAACTCTTGAGACGACCCCTTCCAATGAACCCATTATTTCACTTGTACTTACTACTTATCATAGAATTATTTCTTCATGAAATATATAATTTACCACCGTTGTGCATTATCTGTCTTCATCACTAACCTGTATGTTGCATGGAAACAGGATTTTGCTTATATTTCATCACTCTACACTCGGGATACAGGAGAATGCTCAGAACCTAAAGTTTAATCAGTACACATTTGTTGAATGAGAATTTTCAGGATATTATAATTGAGGTCTACTATTTTTTAAGGAAATAATTTGTTTCTTTTTTATAGATGCTTCATGCAGTATGTTGGGCAGAGAGAGGAATAGGATGATGAACACATCATATCCACAAGAAGCTTAGACATGAATTTCACTGAATCACTGTAGAAAGTGGTATAGTACTGTAATAGGTATATGGGAATCCCTGGTTCAGTCTTTCTAGTAAAATTCTATAAGATATATTGAATAATTTCTTCACTATTAAAATTATTAATAGGATTATAGTGGGCATTTTTCCCATGAGCCAAAACTCTCTCATTCTCTTATCCCTTATTCTTTTTTTTTTTTTTTTTTTCTCGATACGCGGGCCTCCCACTGTTGTGGCCTCTCTCGCTGTGGAGCACAGGCTCCGGATGCGCAGGCTCAGCGGCCATGGCTCACGGGCCCAGCCGCTCCGTGGCATGTGGGATCCTCCCGGACCGGGGCACAGACCCATGTCCCCTGCATCAGCAGGCGGACTCTCAACCACTGCGCCACCGGGGAAGCCCCAGCCTTTATTATTAACAATGTGAATTTGGACTCGTTCTTTGCAGAATTTTTATATTCTTGATAATACCTAATGCTTTCTCACAACGTGTACCTGGATACCTAATTGGCACTTAATAAATAGTTAAATGTATCCCATAACTAACAGACGCTGCCAACAAGATTTTGGCAGGCCCTGAGTTCTGTCAGTTTATGGTTGAAATCCTTGACAGAAGCCCAAAGCACCGATTATCTGTGGTGTTGACTGAAAAGAGAACGATGCGTGAGGCAGAAATGGCATTCTGTTTGAAAATGTAAGGTATCTGACACACATTTTTCCTCAGATGCAGAACTGCTCTACTTCCCTTGGGAAGTGGATTGGAGGGGCTCCTGTGAGAAGTAATTACTTGATTGATGTATAGCCAGACACAGTCAGTTAGTTAGGACCTAGGCCCTCTAAAGGAGTAAGATATGTTCGCTGCTGTTGGAAGCTTTGAAGTAGCAACAGTATTCTGCTCAATGTCAGTACTTTCTGTGTTACATAGTAAGAAGCTTTTTCCATATGGTTCTCATGTAAGGTGTCGTCATACATTCAGGCAACTATAACAAAATGCCATAGACAGGGTGGCTTATAAACAACAGAAATTTATCTCACAGTTCAGGAGTCTGGGAAGTCCAGGATCAAGGTGCCAGCAGATTCACTCCCTGGTTAGAATCCTCTTCATGATTCATAGATGGTTGTCCTATTGTGTGTTCATACAGAGGAAGAGGCAAGGGAGCCATTTGTATTTTCTTTTAAAAAGGCACTAATAGGGGCTTCCCTGGTGGAACAGTGGTTGAGAGTCCGCCTGCCAATGCAGGGGACGTGGGTTCGTGCCCCGGTCCGGGAAGATCCCCCATGCCGCGGAGCGGCAGGGCCGTGAGCCATGGCCGCTGAGCCTGCGCATCCGGAGCCTGTGCCCCGCAACAGGAGAGGCCACAACAGTGAGAGGCCCGCGTACAGCAACAAAACAAAACAAAACAAAGGGCACTAATATCTTACAAGATGGCTTCACCTTCATAATCTAATCACCCCCAAAGGACCACCTCCAACACCATCATATTGAGAATTAGGTTTCAATATATCTTTTTTCTTTTATTAGAGTGTAGTTGCTTTACAACGTTGTGGTAGTTTCTGCTGTACAACCAAGTGAATCAGCCACATGTATACGTATATCCCCTCTTGGATTTCCTTTCCATATAGGTCACCACAGAGCATTGAGTAGTGTTCCCTCTGCTATACAGTCTGTTCTCATAAATAGTTATCTATTTTATACATAGTATCAATAGTGTATATCCCAATATCCCACTCCAGCCCACCACCCCTTACCCCTTTGGTATCCGTACATTTGTTCTCTATGTCTGTATCTCTATTTCTGCGTTGCAAATAAGTTCATCTATACCATTTTTCTGGATTCCACGTATATGCGTTAATATACGATATTTGTTTTCTCTTCCTGACTTACTTCACTCTGTATGACAGACTCTAGGTCCATCCACATCTCTACAAATGACCCAATTTCGCTCCTTTTTATGGCTGAGTAATATTCCTTTGTATATATGTACTACATCTTCTTTATGCATTCTTCTGTCAATGGGCATTTAGGTTCCTTCCATGTCCTGGCCATTGTAAGCAGTGCTGCAGTGAACATTGGGGTACATGACTCCTTTTGAATTATGGTATAAATTTTGGGGAGACACACGGTCTGTAGTATAAGGTCATGTACCAGCCTTGTGCCTCTATATTTGTCAGTTCTCTCTTCTCATCAAACCATGTGGAAGTGTTTATGTGCTAAAGTCCATCAGTCTCCTTCTCACTGTCTAACTTGCAGTTGGAATTTGCTAAATAGCAACTATTTTAAGGCCAGATGCTAATTTTCCCTTCCATTTTGCCACACACCCATGAGGTATGATCGTCTGAGTGGTTTAGACTAGTGTTTAGACTAACTCATTTCCCTTCAATCCGTCCAAGTTCAGTTTAAATTTGGTATCATTGACAACATTAAAATAAATATCACAGTTTAATTTCCTTACATAGAATATTCCAGATATGCTACAGTTTGACTACTTATTAGTTCTGGAGAAAATTGATCTTAACAATGGAAGTTTTATTCTAATCCATTCTGAGAGTTGTACATTTGAGTATTTTTCTTAAAATAAAGCCTAATTCTTAGTTATGTTAGGTTCACAGTCCCTTTTTCAAATTATAGGGATTCTTAAATGAAATAATGGAAAATCATGAAATGGGTAAAAATGTGCATCCTTGGGATTTATGGTTAGGACTGGGGGAACGAGAGAGAATAAAAGAATGGAGCAACTTTATATAATATATACATTACAATGTATTGTTTGAAATTTTACAATGAGGATAATACGTTCTAAAGTTAAAAATCATAGGAACAATATTGAAAATTTGCAGTACCTCATCACCTCATTCATTAATTTGTTCAGCCAGTACCTATAGGGTACTAAATAAGTTCTAGCTCTGGAGGATAAAAGGAAAAGTAAAACATAATCCTTGTTCTTTAAATATTTAAAATCCAGAGAGCAAACATATGAACACACCAGTGATTCTAGTACTGTGTCATAAAATATAAGAATCATTGCACTACAGTGGCTGATGGGGGCTCCATTATTACATGGATTTGAACCCTGACTTTATTATTTCCTAGCTGTATATTGGGAATGTGACTAAAACTCTACGTACCCCATTTGCACCATCTGTAAAGTAAGAAGAATTAAAGTACCTATCTCATTGTGCTGTTGGGGATATAAAATGGCTTAATATCTGTAGAGGGCTTAGGATGTGCTTGGCAGAGAGCAAATAGTTAATAATTATTAGGTATTTATTCTGGAAGCATAAACAAAGGGCATCCAAATCACCTTTTTTTGGTAGGGAGGAAATTACAAAAGGCTCCCTTAGAATTGATAACTAAGTTAAATACTAAAGAATACTTAAGGACTTGGAAATATGTTTTTAAAAAAAAAGTGTTTTGCTGGGCTAGTGATCTGGAATCCAGATTGCTGAAAAGTTTCATTTGATTTGTTTGATGTTTTAAGTTTGTAAATATTATCTTCAAATATTGATTATCATGCAATTTCACATAAGAATCAGATATTGAAAAGTCATAACTATTAAACCTGTGTCCAGATAGCAGCGTTTGGTCAGAGCTATAGGAGAGCTGCATAAGATACTTGGATGAGGTAGGTCTTCACTTTCTTTTTAATCAGCACACCTGTGGACTCCTGATCTTGGAGACTAATAAAATGCTCTTGTGCTGCTGTTTTTCTTTCATGCCGTCTCCTTTATACACACCCTAAAGCATTTTAATTGTTGACCCATGATAAAAAGGGATCCTAAGGGAAGTAACTGAAATAGACAATAAAGAACTAAGCCACGCAAGAGGGAGGAGATATGGGAATATATGTATATGTATAGCTGATTCACTTTGTTATACAGCAGAAACTAACACACCATTGTAAAGCAACTATACTCCAATAAAGATGTTAAAAAGATAAATAAATAAAAGAAACAAAAAAGAGTTAAGCCAAGGTCAAAATCATAAAATGCTTACACTTTATGTTTGGAGGAATAGAGATTGTACCCTGAAAGATTCAGGGAGCCGCTGATGCTTATAACAAGGGGAATTAAGTGATGAGAGGAGCTCTTTTTGTAAGACCATACTAGCATCACTTGGGGAGATAAACTGAGGATGGTTTGAGACTGCTTTCAATTTATTTTAATGCTGAGTTTGAAATATCCAAGAGACATATACAAGCTAAAGTCATTATGTGAATTCTATGGCGTAGATATGACAACTTCAGTAGCTGAAGTCCTGGAATTGATGAGATTACCAAGATGGGGAAGGGGCAAAGCTTGGAAGTGAAAAATCTAAAGTATCCACAATACTAAGACTAGGGCATAAAAAATCTAGGACTACTAACAAAAGTACTTTGAGACTTCAAAACACTTTATAGTTTTACTGAAGTATAGTTTATATACAGTAGAATTCACCCATTTTGAGTGTTCAGTTTCATGAATTTTAGAAATTGTGCATAGGATACAACCACCACCACAATTCAAGTGTAGAATATTTTCATCACACTAAATTTTTTTCCTTCTGCCCTTTGATTCCCTCCAGCACCCACTGGCACAGGCAACCATTTATCTTTTTTACGTCACTATAGATTTTCTAGAAATTCATATAAGTGGTGTCATATACATAGTATTTTGCTTTTTAGTTCTCGCTAAATCATCCATGTTCTTACATGTATTAATAGGTCATTTCTTTCTGTCACTGTATAATATTCCATAGTGTAGATGTACAATGATTCTATTTACCAGATGATGTATATTTTGGTTGTTTCCACTTTTTGGCTGTTTGAATAATGGATGAGTAATATGTGTGTAATATATTTTTATTTCCTTTAGTTAAATAGCTAGGAGTAGAATTTTTGGGTCTTTGGTAGGTATTTCAATTACTTTCTAAGATACTGCCTTACTGTTTTTTAAAGTGGCTAAACACTTTACAGTCTCACCAGCCATGTAAGGGATTTCCACTTTCTTTACATCCTCAGTAGCACTAGGTGTCATCAGTAGTTTTCACTTTAATCATACTGTTGAAAATGTGTAGTGTTATTATATCATGGACAATTTTTATTTCCATGATGACTAGGGCTTTTTGTCTTTTCATGCACTTACTGTCTATTTGCATACATTTTTGTTAAGTGTCTATTTAAAACCTTTGAGCACTTTTCAAATTGAGTTGTTTGTCATCTTATTGAGTTGTATGCCAACAGAGCATTACTTGGATAAACCATGTTTAGACATGATGTGTTATCTTTACATATTGTTGGATTTAATTTGCTAAAATTGTATTGAGATATTTTGCATCTATGTTCATTAGGGCTATCCGTTTATATTTTTCATGGGATATCTTTGTCTAGTTTTGGTATCTGGCGTGATAAAATTAGTTGGGAGGTCTTTCTTCCTCCTTTATTGCTAGAAAGAATTTGTTTAGCATAGGTATTTTTCTTCCTTAAACGTATTATGGAAACCAGCTGTCAATTCATCTGGGTCCAGAGTGTTTTTTGGCTGTTGGTTGGTTTGTTTTTATGGAAATTGCAATGTCAGTATTCTGCAAAAGGGTAATTAAGTTTTCTGTTTACTTTTGGATCATTTGGTCATTTGTGTATTTCAAGGACTTGTTCATTTCATCCACATTGTCAGATTTATGGGCATAATGTTATCCATTATATTCTCTTATTCCCTGTTTAATTTCTGTAGGATCTGCAGTGATGTACTATCTTTAATCCCTGATATTGGTATTTTCTAATATATCTTTGATTTGTTATTTCTAGGTATAAGCATATAAATTTTCAAAGAACCAGCTTTTGGTTTTACTTACTTTCTGTGTTCTTCTCTTTCAATTGTATTGATTTCTGCTCTTAGCTTTATTAATGCCTTTCCTCTACTTATTTGAATTTAATTTGTTTTTCTTTTCCTGATTTCTTAAACTCAGATAATTGATTTTAAATTCCCTTCTTTTCTAATATTAATATTTAAAGGTATAAATTTCCCTTTAAGCACTGCTTAAGCTGAATCTCCCATATTTCATGTGGTTTATTATCATTCAGTTCAATATATTTTCTCATTTCCTTTTTGAATTCTTCTCTGACCAGTCTGTCATTTATATATATATTATTTGATTTCCAAATATTTCTGGTTCTTATTTATACTGATCTTTAATTATGTGCTAAAAGAACATACTCTAGATTAGTTCATTCTTTAAAAAGTAAAAATATTTTGGGACTTGATTTCTGGCTCAGCATATTGTCTGTCACAGTAACATACCAGGTATACATGAAAATAATTTTTATTCTGATGTTATTGTGTTTGAAACCTATCAAATTGGAATATTATTTTGTTTTCTGTGATTTTTTGCACAGTTCTTTTAAAATTATTTTAAACCTATTTTTGACAAACATATTTAAGGTATGCACCATGATGTTTTGATATATGTATACACTGTGAAAAGATTACCACAATCAAACTAACTAATATACCCATTGTCTTCCAAGATTACCTTTTTCATGTGTCTGTTGAGGACCCTTGAGATCTACTCTCTAAGCAAATTTCAAATATGCAATATGTTATTAGTATCTATAGTCACCATGCTGTACATTAGGTTTATTCATCTTATAATTGAAAAGTTTTACCCCTTGATCAATATTGCCCTTTTATTCCATCCCCCAGCCTCTGGTATCCACAGTTCTACTCTCTGTTGCTATGAATACAACTTTATTTATTTACCACATGTAAGGGAGATTATGTGATAATTCTCTTTCTATGTCTGGTTTATTTCACTTCGCATAGTTCTATCAACTGCTGAGAGAAGGATGTTAAAATCTCCAGTTCTGATTTGGTATTATTGATTTATTCCTTTAATTATGTCAATCTTTGCTTCTTACATTTTGAAACTCTTATTAAATGCTTACACATTTCTGATTATGTTTTCCTGTATAATTGATGCTTATCATTATAAAATATTCCTCATTTTCTTTGGTAGTATTTTGTATCTTGGTATTTATTTTGATCTGCTGTTAATTTAGATACTTAAGCCTTTTCATGTGTACTATTTTTATGGTATATATTTTTTCTATCCATTTACTTTCTACCTATTTGTAACTTTGTATTTAAAGTGCATCTCTTGTAGACAGCAAGTTAGGTCTCTTTTTTCTTTAACCCATTCTTAAAATCTTTGCCTTTTGACTGCAACCTAGTACCATTCAGTGTAATTATTTATGTGGTTTTGTCTCTACTATTTTATTATTTGTTCCCTCTTTGTTTTCCATTCCTCCTTTCCTCACCCCCAGTTTGGGAGATTATTTTACATATTTTTAGAATTTTAATATTCCTACTGGCTTTTTTGCCATATCTTTGCATTTTTTAGCGGTTATTCTGAGAATTAAAATAAATATCTTTTACTGTTTACAGTTACAGTAGTTTACCACTTCACATAAATTATAGAATCTTTGAAACTGTTAGACCCAAACGGTCTACGAGGGATTCCAACTCGCCCAAGAACCGCCAAGAGTCGAGAGCCGCTGCAACACGCAAGAGGTTTATTAGGAGCCGATGCACCGGGGTTCCCTGAACCTCACGCAGGAGGCCGATGGGGACCCCTAAAAGCGGAATCACATACTTTTTATAGGTTTATTTACTCATAGGGCGGGTATATTCTCACAATGATTGGGTAAATGTGGTGACTTTTGAATTCATTGGCTTAGGAACTTTTGTCCCACCTTCTGGCCGTTACAGTTGTTTGTTCATTGTGGCGGTTAGGGCGTATACCTGTTACGGGCAACTGGAAAATTACCCGCTGTCTGGCAAGTCCCCGTCAACTGAAAAACTCCAAGAATTGGTTTCGATAGGGAGAAGGAGTGGCGCACGATAGGGAGAAGAATTGGTTTACGGGAACAAGTGAGGGGGTGGAAAGTCCCTAAAGGCCCCACATTCCCCCCCTTTTTTTTTTGTAACTAATTTCAATCATGGAATTTCAGTTTCTTTTTGCGAGTTTTGGTATTGTTGCCTTAGCATTAAAACTTGTACCGTACTAATGCGTTCTCTAATAAAGGCTATCAGGCGATTCAGAATGCATGGTCCAAAAGTTAAAAGCAACAATAAAATAATGAGGGGCCCTAACAAGGTGGAAACTAAAGTAGTAAGCCAGGGAGATTTATCAAACCATGATTGAAACCATCCTTTTTGATTTTCCCTTTCCTGTTGTCTTTTGTCCAGGCGCTCCCTAAGTTTGTCCATAGTTTTGGTAATAGCCCCAGAATGATCAATATAAAAACAGCATTCTTCTTTTAGTGCAGCACATAGTCCGCCCTCCTTAAGGAACAGCAGATCTAATCCCCTCCTGTTTTGCATTACCACCTCTGAAAGCGAGGTGAGGGATTCTTTTAACTGAGTTATGGAACTTTCTAATGCCCGGAGGTCAACATCTACAGCTTGCCTTAAGGCATCGTAATAGTGGGGTTGTTGGATGAGGGCTGTTGTACCCGTTCCTACCCCGGCTGCCATTCCTTGTCCTAGGAGTACAGCCAGGGTGAGTGTTATGTGTTCCCTCTTAAACCTTCCTCTGCCCTCATATTCATCTAGAAAGGATGAATCTGAATGATAAATGAGTCTGGGGACCAGCTGAACTAACACACAAAAATCGGTTGAAGCTTTAAGGACCTCTAAAGAAATGCAGGGGGTCAATCCTGTGTTACATGCCCACCATCCATCCGGAGGAGGGAGGAGATACCCTGAGCCCTGTGGGAGGCTTAAATTGGCACAAAGATGTCGGTGGGACGAGGGGGGCGTTCCTACACATGTACCGTTTCCTAATACTGAGGCCAGGGTCAATTTACTATTTCCTTCTTGTTTCCATCGACATTGATCTGGAGTGTTAACATTATTATAATTAGAATTATATCCTATAGCATCATAATAAGGGGGAGGAGCAGCATAGCAAAGCCAACATGATTTGGTAGCCTCCGGGTTTGTGGCATTTAAAACCTCAAAAGCCGCCTGGACCAATGAGAGCATTCGGTCCCGGGGGGTCTTGTGCTTGATTGTTATTCCTTTTGGCTCAGAAGTTTGGTTTCTTATCTCTGGTAACGCTGTGGGAGGGACCATAGGTAGCGAAGAGTGCCCTATCTCAGGGTTGTGGCCTACAGGAACTGGAGTAGGGGTTTCAATTTTTAGTTTGATGGTCATTAGTAATCCATCATTATATCCTTCTTTATAAAACCTGATTCCCCATGAATGGCCATTTATCCAGTTTTTATCCTTTTTTCCTGGTTCACTAAAAGAGATCTTAAGGGGATGGCACCATTTAGTACATTCAGGCCTATAAGTTAAGGGGTTGGTTGGGTGTGTAAAATTGGCTGTCACCTTAATAAAGTCCCAGCCAGAGGTGGGCTTCCAATAGGTGTCTCCTGTGGTTTCATATCCCCAGCTTTTGCAATAAAAGTTTTCAGTTCCTCCATATTTATAATTAAGGGACCTGTGGCGATGGAACCCGGGGCATATGTAGAAAGCAGGAGCTCTGAGCCCAGTCCTCCGAATCCCGTTTTTGCAACCCTTTCCGGAGGAATCAGCTCTAGTTGATAAAATTTTTGGAACATTATGTTGATCATAATAGTCTTCTAAATCCCAACCGGGAGCCCCTATGGCCAGTTTACAAACATCAGGAAAAAGGTTTGGCCACCAGGTCCATGGGGGAGCGATATTGCTAACAGACCATATTACATCTCCAGTCTGGGAAATTACCTGCCAGGTTAAACGCTGGGGCAGGTGAGGACTAAAATTACTCACAGTCAGTAGGGGTAACAAAGTTAAAGTTATAAGTCTGATGATCGCAGAAGCTTGAGCTTGAGCGGGTTGCTGGTCTTTTGGGCTCGCCATTCCGATGTTGTAGATGCTGGTGCGGCCTTCACGTGTGAAGCGTGGATCCACGCAGCGATGCCGTCTACCTTTATAGCCGTGGGGGTGGTGAGCAGGACGATGTATGGTCCTTTCCACCGAGGCTCTAGAGTCTGGGTTCGGTGCCGACGGACGTACACGGAATCTCCGACTTGGAAGGGATGAGCCTCTGCTGGTGTTCCTGGTCGGTAAGCCTCTGCCAGCTGGGACCACACCTCCTTTTGAACCAACTGGAGTCCCAACAGCATAGCATATAAGTCAGTGTTATTCTGGCAGTCAGGACTTAATTTTTTCCTTAGCGTAAAAAGAGGAGGTGGGGCCCCGTATAGTATTTTAAATGGAGTAAGATAATAGCGGGAGGGGGTATTTCTAGCCCGGAACAGGGCTAAGGGAAGGAGCACCGTCCAATCTGTACCGCCAGTCTCTATGGACAATTTAGTTAGGGTCTCTTTTAGAGTTCTATTCATTCTCTCTACCTGTCCTGAACTCTGGGGTCTATAGGCACAATGTAATTTCCAATCAGTCCCCAGGTATTTGGCCACACCCTGACTTACCTGGGCGACGAAGGCGGGACCATTATCTGATCCTATTACCTTTGGTGCCCCGAACCGGGGGAAAATTTTCTTCTAAGATCTTTTTGGCCACCACAGTAGCTGTCTCCTTCTTCGTCGGGAAAGCTTCTACCCATCCTGAGAAGGTATCTATAAAAACTAGAAGATACCTGTTACCGTACCTTCCAGGGCATATTTCAGTGAAGTCGACCTCCCAATAGGCTCCTGGGCGGTCTCCTCTGAGCCTTTTTCCGACCTCAAGTTTTCCTTTATGGGAGTTTACCTGTTGGCATGGAATGCACTCTCGTGCAATCTGCTCAGCTATTTTGGTTAATCCAGAGGTATCATAACCTGTCTTATGTAATAGGGATACCATCTTCTTGGTTCCCAAGTGTGTCCATCTGTGAATCTGTTGTAGCATGGATTTTGCTTGTTGAGGAGATAATGTTCCTTTAGTTATGGCTGGGGTAATTGTTCCCCTATCATTTGGTTTCCCAGGACTCTCATCTGATAGTTCTAGTATGATTTCCCGTAGAGCCACTTCTCGTGCCACCCTATCTGCCATGTTGTTGCCTCTTGTCACCGGGGTATTGTCCTTCTGGTGTCCGGGGCAATGAATGATGCTGACTTTAGTGGGGAGCATGAGGGCAGCTAGCAGTGCCACTATTTCTTCTTTGTTTTTAATTTCTTTGCCCGCCGAGGTGAGCAACCCTCTTTGTTGGTAAATGGCCCCATGGACATGGGCGGTAGCAAATGCGTACCTACTGTCCGTATAGATGTTTACCTTTTTGTTTTCTGCTAGTTCCAATGCTCTAGTCATGGCGATTAGTTCAGCCCGTTGGGCCGATGTCCCTTGCGGTAATGCGGCTGCCCAGATGACCTCTTTCCCGTCTACCACGGCAGCTCCCGCCCGACACTTACCTTCCTCTAGGAAACTGCTTCCGTCAGTAAACCAGGTAACGTCGGCGTTGGGGAGGGGCTGATCCATCAAGTCTGGTCTGCTACGGTGTGCTGCAGCCAGTACTTCCTGACAATCATGGATGACGGTAGTGCTTTCCAGGTCAGGGTCGGATAGCAAGGTGGCCGGGTTGAGTCCTGTGGCTGAGGTAAACTTAATACGATCTGAGTTTAACAGCAGGGCTTGGTAATGAGTCATCCTGGCATCTGTCGGGTGGCTGGCGAATTACACTTTCTAATGCATGGGGGGCTGTTATCGTTAGGTTCTGCCCCAAAGTCAGTTTGTCAGCATCTTTGACCAAAGCGGCCACCGCGGCGATTATTTTTAAACAGGCGGGCCATCCTGCTGCCACAGGATCCAATTTCTTTGATAGGTACGCAACCGGGCGATTCCAGGGGCCCAGTTTCTGAGTTAGTACTCCCTTTGCAATACCTTTATTCTCGGCCACGTACAGATGAAAAGGCTTAGTGATCCTTCCCCCGTTCCTTTTTTTTAGGGCATTCTCTTGCCCAATGACCTTTTTCTTTACAGTAGGCACATTGGTCCTTGTCTAATGGCCGCCTTCTATCCGTTGTTCGCCCTTCCTGTCTATTTCTGTCTCTACTGTTTCCTCCTCTGACTACAGTGGCCAGTATCTTACTCAAATGTCTTTCTTGCCTCTTATCTCGTCTTACCTCACGAGCCCCTTGTTCCTTCTGCTTTCTTTCTTCCCTTTCTTCTTCTGTCTCCCTCTTATTATATACCTTATCTGCCTCTTTTACTAAGTCCTGAAGGGAGAAACCTTGTAGGCCATCCAGCCTTTGTAACTTCTTTCTAATATCAGGGGCCGCCTGGTCAATAAAGGCCATTGCTATGGTGGCCTTATGTTCCTCAGAGGTTGGATCATAAGGAGTGAATCGTCTAAAAGCCTCCATTAAGCGTTCTAGGAACACGGTTGGCGATTCCTGGGGCCCCTGAGTTACCTCTCTTACCTTAGCCAAATTCGTGGGGCGCCTGGCCGCTCCATGGAGACCCGCCACCAGAGCCTGGCGATACATTTTCAGGTGCTCCTTACCTTCCAGGGTATTAAAGTCCCAATTCGGCCTGACGAGTGGAAAACCGGCATCAATCTCATTAGGCAACTGGGTAGGTTGTCCATTGGCACCTAACACATTCTTTCTAGCCTCCAGGAGAACCCGTTGCCTCTCCTCAGTTGTGAGGAGAGTCTGGAGGAGCTGTTGACAATCATCCCAGGTGGGTTGGTGAGAGAAGACAAGAGACTCTATTAGAGCAGTAAGAGCCTGTGGGTTTTCAGAGAAAGTAGGGTTATGCATCTTCTAATTATAAAGATCTGCGGAGGAAAAGGGCCAGTATTGAAGGGGCCTATTCCCGTGGTTATCGGGGGGGCCATATTCTCTAAGGGGTAAAGCAGTAGAATCCGGGGAAACAGCCCTCCGGCTTCTGGTGCCCGCCGAGGGACCCCCCCTTTCCGCCATAACAGGTGGCCCTAGTGGTGCGGAGGGTTGTGAAGCTGGGGGTCCTAGGGGCGACATGGGATTTAGGGCCGGAGGATAAGGAGGTGGGGAATCTAGAAGAAGCAAATCAGACTGCAGGTCAGGATATATCGCCTTTGGCGGGTCCGGGGCAGCAGATGACTTTTCCGTGTCTGGGGTTTTCTTCAGGGCCAATATCTCCGATTGTGCTGGAGCGCATGCAGACGTGCCTGTTGAGGAAACAAAGGGCCGGACCCACGGAGGCGGGGAGAGAACTAGATCTTCCCAGACCAAGATATATGGTATCTGGTCTGGGTGTCCGTGGGGTCCTGTGTTAAAGACCCTAGACTTGACTAGCCCAACCTTATCTAACAAAAAAGATCCTTCGGGTGGCCACCCTGTCTGAAATGTAGGCCACTCAGAGGTACACAGCGTTTGCCATTTTCCTTTCCTTACTTCTACCGAAAGGTTGTGGGCCCTAGCCCTAACTTCGGTCCAGTGGCTTAGGGTAAGAGAAAGAGGAGTCGTCATAGTTTGTCCCATTGTCGTCCGTCAAAAGAAAGATAATAGTACAGAAAAACAATAAAATTTCAAAAGACACACATTGATATTGCCGCCGCGAACTTAAACCCGAAACCAACTCAAATTCAGATGGCAGCTTATATAACCTGCCAGAACCAGCCGCCGCGAACTTAAACCCGAAACCAACTCAAATTCAGATGGCAGCTTATATAACCTGCCAGAACCAGATGAAGGGGAGACAAAATTTGTTTCTCCTTCCAGATGGACCACCAGGGCGTCCCCCGGGGCCCGTGGACACCAGCTTTCGGCACGTCTGCCTAGCCAGGAGTCCAATACAGATTCCACAGCAAGCCGGTTCGCACGGCTTTTTCCTAATGGCGGCTAGCAACAAACAAACGACAAACAAACAGACAATTGGGCTCGAGCCTACCTGATACCTCCGACTCCCGATGTTCTTGTGACCCGGGGGCGAGTGGGGATCCCGGACGAGCCCCCAGATGTTAGACCCAAACGGTCTACGAGGGATTCCAACTCGCCCAAGAACCGCCAAGAGTCGAGAGCCGCTGCAACACGCAAGAGGTTTATTAGGAGCCGATGCACCGGGGTTCCCTGAACCTCACGCAGGAGGCCGATGGGGACCCCTAAAAGCGGAATCACATACTTTTTATAGGTTTATTTACTCATAGGGCGGGTATATTCTCACAATGATTGGGTAAATGTGGTGACTTTTGAATTCATTGGCTTAGGAACTTTTGTCCCACCTTCTGGCCGTTACAGTTGTTTGTTCATTGTGGCGGTTAGGGCGTATACCTGTTACGGGCAACTGGAAAATTACCCGCTGTCTGGCAAGTCCCCGTCAACTGAAAAACTCCAAGAATTGGTTTCGATAGGGAGAAGGAGTGGCGCACGATAGGGAGAAGAATTGGTTTACGGGAACAAGTGAGGGGGTGGAAAGTCCCTAAAGGCCCCACAAAACCCTATAGGTCCATATATCACTCAACGTTTTTGCCAGAGTTGACAAACAATGACCCACAGTTCAACTGACTGTTTTGTAAATAAATTTTATTGGAACACAGCCATAACTGTCTGCTGATGGATTATGGCTGCTTTTGAGCCACAGTGGCAGAGTTGAGTAGTTATAACAGAGCCCTTACAGCCTGCAAAACCTAAAATACTTGCTATCTGACCCTTTATGATTATTATATGTGTTATATTTTTATACATTATGAACCCTACAAAATAATGTCATAACATTTGCTTTAATCAATTATATATTTAAATTGAGAGAAAACAGCAAATGGTCATTTGCATATCCCCAGATATTTATGATTTCCGAAGTTTTTCATTCCTTTTTGAGCACCTGAGTTTCTGTCTGTTACTGCTCCACTCCAGACTATAGAGCTTTCTTTAGCGTTGCTTATCTTATAGATCTGCAGACAACAAATTATTTTATTTATTTGTTCATTTTCTTGTTTATTTGATTAATCTGAAAATGTCTTTATTTTGCTGTGACTTTTGAAGGATACTTTATAGAATATTCTGTGTATAGTATTCTGGGTGGACAGTTTTATTTGTTTGTTTTAGCACTTTAGTAGTGTTATTCCCTCTCTCTTCTGCCCTCTATAGTGGCTGGTAAAAAAGTCAATTATTAATTGAATTGGTGTTTCCCTGTAGGTAATAGGTTGTTTTTCCTCTTCCTACATTCAACGTTTGTTATTTTGTCTACCTTTCAACAGTTTGATGGTGTTCTTTTCATGTTCTGTTTATAATTTTCTACCTTTAATCAAATTTGAGAAAATTTTGGACATTATTCCTTCAGATTTTTTCTGCCTTATTTTTTCATTCCACTTCTTCTTGGATTCCAATTACATATACACCAAACTGTTTAATATTACCTCAGAGGTCTCTGAGGCTCTGGTCTTTTATTTTCAGTCTTTTTTTTTTTTTTAACCTGTTTTCTACACAGTTAGGTAATTTCTGTTGATCTTTCTTCATGTTCACTTAGTCTTTCCTCTGTCATTTCCATTTGTCCAGTAAATCCATCAAGTTGTTTATTTTTTTACTTCAGATTATTTTTTAGTTCTGAATCTCTACTTTATTATTTTTCTGATGGCATTCTGTTTTTTCATTCATTGTGACCATATTATACTTTACTTCATTGAGGATTGTTACAGTAGCCACTTTAAAATCCTTGTTTGCTACTTCCAAAATCTGAGTCACCTTAGAGTTGGTCTTTGCTTAATTGGATTTCTTTTTGTGCATTTTCCTAGCTGCCCGTTACTTCTGCCTAATTTTGTATTCTGGACATACAGATATTAATTTTTAGGGATTTTGGATTCTATTTTTTTTATCACATGAGTGGTGTTCTTTACTTTTAACTATTATTTTAATTGGACTGAAATTGAAAGCTTTTGTTTTTTGAGTGGCAGCTCTGGCCTAAGTTCAGATCTTTGTCTTTAAGTAAGCTGTTTGATTCTTTTGTGTGCATGGCTATGTCATGGGTTAGGCAGAAATGTGGGTAGAAAGAATCAGCACTTCCCCATTCTGGATTCCCTCACAGTGTTCTATAGCTAGTTTCCTCATCTTCAGTTTTCTGGCTCTCCAGGCTGGAAATGCTGCAGTTTTCCAATACCTTGCCACCTCATTCACTGAATGACTGAGCCTGACTCCAGGCTAACATTCATAAAAAAGGACATTCACTTCATATACCACCCCCACTCCTTTGAATCTGTACTCACCATTACATTCTGAAAGCTTCTGTTCACTTTCCAGTGCTTACTTTTGGTATAATGTCCAGTTTTTAATTTGTTTTCTGCAGGGATGCCATTCTGCTAGTCTTACTTTGTCATTACTAATGAGAGCCCCAACTTTCAATAGACCTGTTTTTTAAAGTTACAGTTGTTTCAAGGCTGGCTGACATTTCTACAGTAATGTTTTTGTGACAGTTTCTATTCTCTTTGTGATTTCAAGTGACTTCTTACGTAGGATTTGCCTATCACTGATGTATCACAAGAATGAGTTGTGCATTTTCTCCTTCCTTGTAATGATTCTTTTTGTAATTTGTCTATCGTCTAAAGTAAAATATTATTTTTATGAAACTTAAATGTAGAAAACTGACAAACCTCATGGTGAATATGTGTTGCAATGATAAATCGTGTAGATATTTGTGAGACTATTAAATTTACATCAAGACTTCATTGTCATAATCAGAGCATGAAAATGTAATTTATTCTTATATAACTAGGCTTGATTTGTTACATCTTTTTCGTACCCCATCAATTGAAAATCACGTTTGCTTTTAGGTAAAGGTTTTAAATAAATATTTCTAGCATTATGAATTACTATGTCTTGGTGTAAGTTCTCTCGTTAGTAGATATCATCTTGACTGATAGAGGCCACATGGAATATCTGTGTGGTGACGCTCAGCATCATTTAAACACACATATTTTTCCTTGAAACGTGTTAGGAACTGATAAACACTTCACTGCACAAACATCACTTTTACTTCTTTTCAGTACTTATAAAAAGCTAGTGGATCATTAGAGTAATCCCCTGAGTGAGTTTAAACAGTTATTTCAGAAACAGAGAAAAGAAAAATCAGTGCAGCAGAGGCTTATTTTTAATACTCTGACTTCAAGGTCAGAATCAATTTTTCTTTTGGGCATAATGGAGATAGGAAGGTGTAGGCTAAGAATCAAAATCTATAAGCTTTTTTTTAACCATAGTTTATGAAATATGAGTATTTTTAAGAGAAACTTTTGTGAAAAGATAGAATTGATTTCTCAGAAAATTTCATTGTTGTATAGGGTGTCATAAAGATACATATCATATAACTTAGTGGCCATTCTTTCAGTTTCCTCATCACACATGTTGTTAACTTCATAAGGCTTGTGCAATTTTCAAAAGTTTGTAAAGTCATAATTGTCACTTAACTTGTGAATACTTGAAACTATGGACTTTTTTAAAAACATGTTTATTGGAGTATAATTGCTTTACAGTGGTGTGTTTCTGCTTTATAACAAAGTGAATCAGCTATACATATACATATATCCCCATATCTCCTCTCTCTTGCATCTCCCTCCCACCCTCCCTCTCCCACCCCTCTAGGTGGTCACAAAGCACTGAGCTGATCTCCCTGTGCTAAGCAGCTGCTTCCCACTAGCTATCTGTTTTACACTTGGTAGTGTATATATGCACAGACGGAGAGTGACATGGACATATGTAACTATGGACTTTTGATCATGAGATTCTCAGTTGGTAAAAGTTCATAGTAACAATTTGTGACTCTGTCTCTGATTATTACACAGTTTTTAATTTTGAAACCTAATCTCATAACTAACATTTAAAATAAAAAGTATTTTGGTATATCCACAAAAGTAAATACCCTCACATAAGCAAGAAAAGTTATTTAAGAGAGGACAGAAATGTGAAGATCATCGGAAAGAGTGTTGCTTTACTGGAAATAGGCCGTTGTCTTAAATCTTCGTTTATTAATCTCACACTGAATATTTTGAGGCCTTGGAAAACATAGCACTTTTTTTTATTAATATTATTTTTTTGTGGTACGAGGGCCTCTCACTGCTGTGGCCTCTCCCGTTGCAGAGCACAGGCTGTGGACGTGCAGCCTCAGCGGCCATGGCTCACAGGCCCAGCTGCTCCGCGGCATGTGGGATCCCCCTGGACCGGGGCACGAACCCATGTCCCCCGCGTCGGCAGGCAGACTCTCAGTCACTGCGCCACCGGGGAAGCCCACATAGCACTTTTTAAGGGTATTATTTCTAATTTGTGGGCATTTATTGACATGGTTACACATCGGCTGAGGGTTATGGCTCAACCAGAAATTCAATTCCTTGTCTAGGTTTAGATATGGAATTGGAGAGTGGGGAGAAACTTTAAAGTTCCTTGAGGAAGACTCTATATTTTACAAATCCATAGAGAGGAGAAACGAACTACCCAAATTTACTTAGCTAGTTATTTGAGAGAATGTGATTACAATTTTGGTGTTTTGAATTATAAGACACTGTACATTCAATTATACTACCTAGACATGGAGGGGACTATATACAATTTCAGAAAGATTCATTTTCCCATTTGTCCCTGCTACCACAACATGCATCCCATCATGCCCCGCTCCATTACACTTTGTGTCTTTTATGGATATAAATGTGTAAAGATTTTTAAGTTGTGTGACTGATTGATCCTTTTCAAATTTTAACACATTTATTAGGGTATAATTGGTATACAGTCAACTGTTCATATTTAATTAGTACATTTTGGTAAATTTTAACAAGTATGTATTTCTGTGAAACTCCCATCACAATCATAAAAGCACTCATCACTTCTATTCTTCTCCTGCCCCTTTTTTATCCCTTCCAACTTACCCTTCATTTCACCCCATCTCAGGTAGCTACAGATCTGTTTTCTGTCACTGTACATTTGCATCTTCTAAAATTTATATTAATAGAATCATACAGTATGTACTCTTATTATCTGGCTCTTTCAGCATAATTATTTTGAGATCCATCAGTGTTGTTGCCTATAAATACTTGTGTTTTGTTATTGTTGCTGAGTAATAGTCCATTATATAGATATATCAAAATTACTTTATCCATTTGCCTGTTGAGGGACATATTTGGATTTGGGGTTGATGTTGGTTTTTTCCCTCTTATACATAAAGCTGCTATGAACGTTTGTGTTCAAGTGTTTTTGTAGACGTATGAGTTTACTACTCTTGGATAAAAAACTAGGAAAAAATTGCAGGTATGTGCTTTGAACTTCTTTTGAAAATGATTGTACCATTTTGGATTCTGATCAGCATTAGATGTGAGTTCTAGTGATTCCACATTCTTGCCAACACTTGATAGAGGTAGTTGTTTTGTTTCTTTGTTGTTGTTGTTTTTTTCCTTATAATTTTTAGTTTTTCCCATTCTTTGGTATGTCATAGTATATCAATGTGATTTCAGTTTGCATTGTAGACCGTCTTTTTTGTTTGCTTATTTGCCATTCACATGTGTTAGCAAAGACCGACATTTTTATTATATGGGTTTCCTCTTTTTCTGTTATATATTTCCTGATTTCTACTGTGTTGTTATTATTAGCTCCATTTTCCTGTGTAATTTGCATTTAGCTTGCTCTTTTGTTTGTTTCTTAAGGTAAAAACTGAGGATGTTGTTTGACACATTGCTTTATTGCTAACATAGGCATTTTATGCTTTTAAAAAAGTGCCCTCTAATCATTTTCTTAGCTGCATCCCATATATCTGGATGTTTTGATTTTCTTACAGTTAAAATAATCTTAATTTTCTTTCTGATTTCTTCTTTGTTGCATAGGCTATTTTAAAATAATATGCAGGGATACGTTTCTAGAGTTGACTTCTTAATTGGATTCCATTGTGGTCACAAAACATACTTGGAATGACTTGAATTCTTTCAAATTTGGTAATACGTTTTTTTGGACCACAGTGAGTTCTATTTCAGTGCATCTTCTTTGTTCATTTGAAAAGAAGACACATTATTGTGTCATGGAATGTTCTACAAATGTCACTTAGGTTAATTTGGTCATTGTGTTCATCAAAACTTTTATATCATTTCTGATTTCCTGTATACCTGTTCTGTGAAGCAGAGTGAGAGGAGTGTGGAAATCTCTGTCTATAGTTTTGGATTTGTCTATTTCTCCTTGCAATTCAAATGCTTTTTTATCACTTATTTACAAACTCTGTTCTAACTTTCATAAATGTTTATCGTTATTAAGTCTTCTTGCTGAATTGGCTCATATATCATTGAGAAATGGCCCTTTTGCATCCCTAGTAACATTCTTTGCCATAAAATTTATGATATTAATATAGGTGTTCCAGTTTTTCTATGATTAGTGTTAGCATGTTATTTCCATCCTTGTAACCTATTTTTGTTTTTATATGCATAATGGATTTCTTTTTGGCAGAATATAGTTAGGTCTTGTTATTTTATCCAATTTGATGGTCTCTTCTTTTTTACTGGGTTGTTTAGACCATTTATATTTTATATGATTATTGATAGGGTTGGGTTAAGTTTACATCTTGGATTTATTTTCTATTTGCCCCATTTGTTAATTTTTTTCTCTTTCCACTTTTTCTTCGTTATTCTTGATTGATTTATTATTTTGATGATTTAATTTTATTTACTTGCTTTGTTCGTTATGATTATTTCTCAGGTTATTTCAGCGTGTGCTTTATGTCTTACAGTATACATCTTTAAATTATAACACTTTGAAGTGATATTATATCACTTCATGTATGATATAAGAAACTTAGGGAGAAAAAAGATACTTAGAACACTCTTTCCATTTTTCTCCTCCCAGTCTTTTGCTATTATTGTCATACATTTGTATGTATATTATGTACTCTACAACTCATTTTTGCTTTAAAGAATCAACTATGTATTAAAGATATTTACATAATTAGAAATATTTACACTTAGCCACATAATGACCATTTCCAGAGTTTTTCTTTTTTTGAAAATAGATCATGATTTTCTCTGTTAATATTTTTCTTTTGCCAGGAAGTACTTCCTTTAAGATTTCTTGTAGTACATATCTACTTGTTGATTTGTAAAGGTTGTGTATATCTCAAAGGGCTTTATTTCACCTTTATTTTTCAAAAAATACTTTCATTGGTTATAGAACTTCAAATAACAGCTATTTTCTTTTCAATACTGCTCCACTGCCTTCTTTTTTTTTTTTTTTTTTTTGCAGTATGCGGGCCTCTCACTGTTGTGGCCTCTCCCATTGCAGAGCACAGGCTCTGGACACGCAGGCTCAGCGGCCATGGCTCATGGGCCCAGCCGCTCCACGGCATGTGGGATCTTCCTGGACCGGGACATGAACCCGTGTCCCCTGCATCAGCAGGCAGACTCTCAACCACTGCACCACCAGGGAAGCCCTCCACTGCCTTCTTGTTAGCATTGTTTCTGACCAAAAAACTCTGCTGTCATACTTATCTTAGTTCCTTTACTTGTAATGCATCTTCTATTTTCTGGCTGATTTAAGTTTCTCTCTTTATCACTGATTACGATGTTCCTTGGTTCAGTTGTTTTCAGGTTTTTTTGTGTTGACCTCTGAATTTGGGGGTTTATGATATTCATCATTTTTTAAAAATTGGGTTGTTATGTTTTCAAATATTTTGTTTTCTTCACTCTTAATCTCATTTGGGGGTTTAAAATGCACATGTATTAACTTGTTTTAAGATGTCTTAAAGCTCAGTGGTATATTCTTTTTTTAGATCTTTTTCCAATTTTTTCCTCTTTCTGTGTTTCATCTTAGATAGTCTTTTTTGGTATATCTTCATGTTCATTAATCATTTCTTCTGTCTACTGTGCTTTAACCTCAATATTTTTTTCATCTAATCCTTTGTAGTTTTCATTAGTGAAACTTTGTTTAGGTTTGTTTTTTTTTTGTTTTTTTTTTACTGTTTTTGATGTTTCTAATGTTACCTATGTTTAGCTTCTTGAACACATTGGCTACTAATCTTTCACCTGTGTCATGTCTGGTTGTTTTGATAGATTAACTTTTCCTTTCATTATGTGTTATATTGCTTGCTTCTTTGAACATCTGATAATTTTTTGATTTGTTCCCAAGCACAGAGATTTTTAACCTTTGTGGGTGTTAGGTATGTTCATATAAACATTCTTGAGCTGTTTCAGGACCCTTTTTGGTATTAATTTTAGTATTTGTTTTCAAATACTAAAGCAGTCTTTTCTCAATGGTTAATTTTGCCTCACTGCTGACAAAAAATCTACTGAGTACTCTGCTTGATGCCCCATGACATGTTAGGTTTTCTACTCTTCCTGGAGGGAACATGAATGATTACTAGCCCTGTGTGAGTTTTGGTTTTTATTTCCTTTAATCCTATTGGGTTGTTTTTCCCATGCCTTTATTATTTTTCTTAATTTTATGTACTGATAAATACTCACCTGAACATTCAAAGAGGACTCTGCACATCTCCAGAGCTCTCTCTTTGTACAGACTCTTTTCTTGCAAATATTGTGCTCTGCCAGTTCTAGTCAGGATGGCTTCTCCAGAATCATAGCTCCTTTTAAAAATTTATTTATTCTTTTTGAAATGTTTTTACTTCTTTATTGGATTGTAATTGCTTTACAATGTTGTGTTAGTTTCTGCTGTACAACAAAGTGAATCAGCTATATGTATACATATATCCCCTCACCGTTGAGCTTCCCTCCCACCCTCCCCATCCCACCCCTCTAGGTCATCACAAATCACTGAGCTGAGCTCCCTGTGCTGTACAGCAGCTTCCCACTAGCTATCTATTTTACACATGGTGGTGCATATATGTCAATGCTACTCTCTCAGTTCGTCCCAACCTCCCCTCTCCCACCCCCGTGTCCACAAGTCCGTTCCCTACGTCTGTGTCTCTATTTCTGCCCTGCCACTAGGTTCATGAGTACCAGTTTTCTAGATACCAGATATATGCGTTAATATACAGTATTTGTTTTTCTCTTTCTGACTTACTTCACTCTGTATGACAGACTCTAAGTCCATCCACATCACTACAAATGACTCAATTTCATTCCTTTTTATGGCTAAGATTGCATTGTATATATGTACCACATCTTCTTTATCCATTCATCTGTCGATGTACATTTAGGTTGCTTCCATATCCTGGCTATTGTAAACAGTGCTACTATGAACATTGCTCCATTTTCTCATGTTGACAAGACTGACAGAGTGCTGTTGCTGTCCTCAACCTTATGCCACAACTTGGAAACTCTCCAGGCACTAAGCTGGGGCAAATCATAGGGCTAACTTTGTTAGTTTTCCTGTTCTCACAGATCACTGACCTTTGTCCAGTGCCTTTAAAACCATTGTTTGGCATATCTTGTCCAATGTTGTTTCGGGTGAGAGGGTCACTTCAGTTCCTGTTACTTTATCTTGGCCAAGAAGAGAAGTCTTTGATTTAAAAAAAAATGCTGTATATTCTGGAATGGGATTGACACTTTAAACTTCTCTATATCAAGAGAAGTTTATATCAAGTTGTATCAAGTTGATATGATATACAACTCATCAAGTTGTGTTACTGGATTTATCATACTATAATTTCTCTCTCCAACAAGACTGTATGAACTAGAATTTGAGGATCAGTCTTCATGTGTAGCTACCATTTATTAAATTGTCTAAACCCAAGGAAGGCAATATGAATAAGTATAAATAAATTAAGTTATTCACATATTATAAATGAACAAGTAAAAGTACAGAATAATGATTCCAAGCTAATATTTTAGAGGGATTGGCACAATAAATGTTAGGAATGATGTTCTTTTGATGAAGATGATAACTGTTGAGCTAGAGTGGGCTTTTTCATTGATAAGGACTGACCCCATATCTACATGTGTTTTAGGGACAGAGCCTATATTTATGAAAGTGAGAGAAAGAGATTGCTAAACGCTTTGACAAAAGTTAGAAAGTTTTTGAGTATTCACAGTAAGCTAGAGAAAGTGAGATTTAAAAAAAAAAACTAGAAACAAAGAGGGAGTAGGTGTGAGGAGAAGAACTTCAGTAATCTCACATAATTTATATGTTTACCTAGAGAGATGAAGAGTGTGGAATTATCTGGGTGGACTGCTGATATGAAAAAAAAAACACCTTTTTTTTGTGAATTCACATTTCTTTGCAGGTTGCCGTGTATTCCTTTCTGGACATAATTCAGATTTTAGGATATAGACTTCTAAAGTGACAAATTTGAATGTGAGCGGGAGGACAGTATGTTTGTTCTGTTAAGTTTTTTAATTCTTAAGGATTTTTTGTTGTGATTTTTAGAATGCATCACATAATTTTATAGTTGAACATTGTGTTCTTTTTAAAAATATATTTTATTTTAAAAAAAACTTTTCTTTAAACCTTATATCTACTTTAAATAAATAACCAATACCCTGGAGTTACGAAACTATTACTAAAATTTATAATCAGTTAAATAGGTTCAAGAGGACTGTCTTGAACTTATTCTAGGGGGACTGTCCTGCTTTCAGTGGGTTTATGGAAAAGTTTGTGTTGTAGGTCTACCTCACAGATTTGTTGGGATTTCTGAGGTGTTTTGATGCCTGAAATGTGAGTTGCAAAACCACAACCTGACAAATACAGTGCAGAAAAGTTGAGGATTCTTACCTAACCCAATGACAGATTTCCTCTAACCAAGGTTGACATTAAAAACTACAGGAAGTCATATATTTCCTAAGAAGGATGCTTCTTATAACATTCCAGTTTAACATATTCATATTTTTATATATAGTCATTCTTACAGAAATTGAGTATGAAAAAGTACGGAACTAGGAAACAAGGGAGATATAGATTGCTATTAGAGAATCAGGAAAGTTATCATTTCTATAGCATTTTGACTCCCTGCTCAGTGTTTCTTATGTTGACAGCCATTGAATTATGCTTTTCTTTCTCAATTTGAATGGGCTCTTCACAGTGGTATTCAAAGAGAATTTTGAAAATTGTCATATTCCTAGGTAATTCATAATAATTATATTTTGGCATCCCTTGAGTCACATAATTTGATTATATTTAACCCACACTTTAAAGTAATTTCCACTCTTTACCCATATGCAGATATAGCTAACTTGGCACAGATATCCTAAAGCATTTTTTTTTTTTTCTCATTAGTAAAGCTACATAGTCAAAGAAAGAAGAAATTGTGAACTGGAACTGTACTCCAAATAATGATCTAAAATCTACACTGTTTAAAAAAAGAAACGTAGATGTGTCACTGCTTGGTTTGCTAGCAAGCTCACTAACAGCATAGCTCCCAGCTCTTGGTTCACTTCAAAGGAGAAACGTAATGTCAGTATAAAAAATACACTCTACATATGAGAAGTTTCCTTGTAGAAAATATATGCATAGAATTTTAAACAATTTCAACTATTATTGTTTAAAAATTAACAGACCATTTTGATTATATACTGCCTGATTTAAATTGACATCTGCAGTAATTTGAAATGTTAGAAAAATGTTATTAAAGTTCAATACATTAGTTATTTTCTGCAAAGATGGAGTTCATTCACATTTAATAGGCAGTTAAAATCTGTGTTTTCCCCTTTTAAGTGGTGGGCAGATACGTATAGGAAATTCTGTTTGCAGACTTTGAAAGCTATAAAATAGAAAAATGGAGAAGGAAATACATGAGAGTCATATCAAGAAAGACTTGCTTTTTTTTTCCTGAGGGAGAAGGACTATCACTATGCCCTTTGTTATAATGGATGAGGTAAGTGGATAGAGAACAAAGAATGATAAGTATTCTGAGGAATCTGGCACTTCATATGATTGATCCCATAGGCAATCCAGAGAAAGTTGTTTAAAATAAGATTATAAATATCTTTTGGTTTGACTTTCTTTATCCTAGAAAAGATGTTTAAAGAAACCTAGTGATGATATGTAATTTCCAAAAGATGTGAATACAGCTATTTAAAAAAATATATTGGATTTTCCTTTCTTCATAAAGATTTACAGCATTGACTCATACAACAGTGACAGTAGACAAAAGAAAAAAAATAGTAGAAGTAGAAGTAAAATTAGAAGTAAAAATAGAAGTAAATCCGATAGTATGTTCTGATTATCTATCACTAGATAAGAAACCACCCCAAAATTAAAACCATAAGATGATATCTCTAATAGTTCCGTGGGTCGACTGGGCTCACCCAGGTGGTTCTGACTGGGGTGGCTTTTGCAGTTGCACTCAATAGTGGCTGAGTAGAATTTCTGGTATGCTGGTAATAAAAGGAGCTCAGAGAACACTCTCCCCTGGACGGACATCGATTAAACTGGTAACAGTCAACAAAGTCAATCACTCAGAGGCTCTGGAGATTCATTAAAGGGCTAACAACAAATTGAGAAAAATTATTTTAAAAAATCCATGGAGACGGGGTAAGAACAATGGGAGGCCCTGGCTTTAGTTATTAGTTAAGTGCAGTTAGTGACTGCAATTGTATCCCCACAGCTCTGCCTTACAGAATTGCTGTTCCAGCAAGTTCGGTTGCCAAGTGGCAATTCTAGTCTCCCTCAGCATCCTGGGGTGGAAGAGATTTTTGGAATGATGTGGGTAGCTAGCAAACATCAGCAGATGTCATTTTCACTTCTCTGTGCTATGGAAAGTTTATATCATGTGGCTGGCAGTGGCTGTGTGGCTTCCATTTCCCTACCTGCGACTGTTGCTAGGTAGAATGGATCTAGGGAGGAAGCAGGTGAAGTGAGAAGATCCATTTCCCACACAGTTCAGTGTTTCAGAAAAGCTGCTCCAGAGGGCTTGGTAGGTATGTGGTAGCTTCCATCACCTCCAGATCCGTGTGATTAAGAATGATTTCAGGTAGATTTAGCAGCTGGTCACCTTTGGCAGATAGCTGTGACTCTGGGGTATAGAAGCTTCACACTGGGTGGTAGCAACAACTGAGAGAGCAACACCAGTCTCCCAACTCCCTGCTTGCATGCACGTGTGCACATATGCCACACACACACACACACACACACACACACACACACACACTTGCACACATTCACAAAGCTCCTGCTACAAAGCACAGAAATTTCCCCCGGGAGGATTGAGAAATCGTTAAAGATTGGCAGCACCCTGCCCCTGTCAAGGAGTTGGGATTCAGTGTAGAACAATGTATGCCTGAGGATATTCTTGAAAACTGTAGAGCAATCAGCTGGCAATTAGTGGGGGCTAATATCTCAGTAGGATAACAGCCAGAAGCCTAATTTGGAGATAAAGGAAAAAGGGATTCATAGAGGGCAGAGCTAAAACCTGACTCATCCTTGAGTGTCAGGAAGACAGTATGCATGTTGCAGTGTGGCCCTCTGAGGAAAATATCAGGGTTGCACATTACAGGAGAAATACACTTCGTTGAGCTAGCTCAGACAAATCAATAGAAATAGACAAGCAAACACCAGCTAGAAGAAGCCTGTGAGGATTAGTATTGAGAGTTGCCACACTATCTTATTAAAATGCCTACTATCAACACAAATTATGACACATTGACAAAAAGTTGAAATTATGACTTGGATTAAAAAAACCCACTAAGCATGCTAGCTATGGGAGATATATTTTGGATTCAAATTACAAATAGATTAAGTGAAAATGATGGAAAAAATATACAAACAGCAGCCATAAGAGAACTGGAATGGCTATGCTAACCTTAGATAAATTTGACTTTAAAACAAAAAAAAAAGTTTCTAGAGATAAGAGGAACATTTTAGAATTATGAACAGTTGATCCATGATAAAGAAAAAACAATTATAAGGATAAATGCATCAACAATAGAACTTAAAAATACATGAAACAAAGGTGGTAGAAGTAAGGGGAGAAATATGGCAATCCCACAATAGTATTTGGAGATTTCAGTATCTCACCATCGCTAATGGATAGAACAGCTAGGCAGCAGATCAATGAGAATAAAGATAATATAAAGGAAACAATCCCACTTACCATGACACCAAAAAGAATAATGTACCTAAGGAGGCAAAAGATCTGTACTCTGAAAATTATAAGGCACTGGTGAAAGAAATTTAAAACCACACAAACAGATGGGAAGATATGCTGTGTTCTTGGATTGGAAGAATCAATGTTGTTAAAATGACCATACTGCCCAAGGCCATCTACAGATTGAGTGCAGTGCCTCTCAAATTACCAACAGCATTTTTCACAGAACTGTAACAAAAAATTTTTTTTAAATTTGGAAACACAAAAGACCCTGAATAGGCAAAACAATCTTGAGAAAGAAGATGGAGCTGGAGGAATCAGGCTCCCTGACTTCAGACTATACTATAAAGCTACAGTAATCAAAACAGTATGGTACTGGCACAAAAACAGACACATAGATCAATGGAACAGGATAGAAAGCCCAGAAATAAACTCATGCATCTATATCAATTAATCTATGACAGAGGAGGCAAGAATATACAATGGAGAAAAGACAGTCTCTTCAATAAGTGGTGCTGGGAAAACTGGACAGCTACATGTAAAAGAATGAAATTAGAACATTCTCTAACACCATATACAAAAATAAACTCAAAATGGACTAAAGACCTACATGTAAGACTGGATACTATACAACTCGTAGAGGAAAATATGGCCAGGACACTCTTTGAAATAGACCCAAAAATAACATTGCTGTCATTTGTCTCCTAGAGGAATGGAAACAAAAACAAAAATAAATAAATGGGACCTAATTAAATTTAAAAGTTTTTGCACAGCAAAGGAAGCCATAAACAAAATGAAAAGACAACCTACAGAATGGGAGAAAACATTTGCAAACAATGTGACCAACAAGGTATTAATCTCCCCAATACAAAAACAGCTCATACAGTACAATATCAAAAAAAAAAAAACCCAATCAAAAAATGGGCAAAAGACCTAAATAGACCTTTCTCCAGAGAAGACATACAGACGGCCAAAAAGCACATGAAAAGATGTCCAGCGTTGCTAATTAGAGAAATGCAAATCAAAGCCACAGTGAGGTATCATCTCACACTGGTCAGAATGACCATCATCAAAAAGTCTACAAATAATGAATGCTGGAGAAGGTGTGGAGAAAAAGGAACACTCCTACAGTGTTGTTGGAAATGTACATTGGTGCAGCCATTATTGAGAACAGTATGGAGTTTCCTTAAAAAAACTAAAAATAGAGCTACCATATGATCCAGCAATCCCACTTCTGGGCATATATCTGGAGAAAACTCAAACTCAAAAAGATACATCTTCCCCAACATTCATAGCAGCACTATTTACAATAGCCAAGACATGGAAGCAACCAAATTTGTACATCAGCCGATGAATGGATAAAGAAGATGTGGTATATATGTACAATGGAATATTACTCAGCTATAAAAAATAATGAAATAATGGCATTTGCAGCATCATGGACAGACCTAGAAATGACCATACTAAGTGAAGTTAAGTCAGACAAAGATAGATATCATATGATATCACTGATATGTGGAATCTAAAAAAATGATACAAATGAACTTTCTTATAAAATAGAAATAGACTCACAGACATAGAAAACAAACTTATGGTTACCAAAGGGAAAAGGGGGAGGAGGGATCAATTTGGAATTTGGCATTAACAGATATATAAAATAGATAACCAACAGGGAGCTATTTTATAGCACAGGGAACTATATTCAATATCTTGTAATAACCTATAATGGAAAAGAATCTTGAAAAGAATATATATGTATATATATGTGTGTGTGTATTTGTGTAACTGAATCACTTTACTGTATATCTGAAACATTGTAAATCAACTATACTTAAAAATAAAAATAATAAACAGAGTATAATCCAATTCTACATAATACACATTTATAAAACACTAAGCCCCAAAACTGTAGAATACACATTTTTCTCAAAAAATAAGGACTATTTGCTGTGATAAGACAATATGTTAGAATATAATATGTTAATTCTAAAACTGGATTTGACTCTGAAATCTGAAACACATCTACTCAGCCACCCTCCTCCAAGTTCTAATTTGTTTCCATACTTGAAGGGAGCTGTGGTAGTTTTCAATCCACTTAGTGGTTTAAAAATAATGAAAGAAGCTGGGGAAAAAACCCAGTGACTGGGGCTGGAGACATATGAAGGCTATAATGGGCTCGATGTCCATGATGGTTCACTCACATGGCTGATACCTGATGCCGTCTGTCAGCCGAAAACACATCTGTGGCTGTCAACCAGAGCACCTACATGTGGCCTGTATATTTACCTTGGGCTTCTCACAATATGATGACACATATACCAAACTGTCTGCACGCTTATCTCCTCTCAGTGAGGTATCCATATGCCTTCACCTTTGGTGTGATTCATTCCCAGTCTATATCTCTCTGTCTCTCTCCTCCCAACCCCATCCCAAATAATTGCCATCACAGTACAAGAAACTCCAGGCCAAATAAAAGCAAACATTTTCTTTTTCTCCACTCCAGCTATTGCCTGTTATTTCTCCTGATCTCAGCTACTCTACAAAATACATGTTAGAAATTAATCTTATGTTTTTCTCTAAGCATAACATAACTCCTAGTAGTAACATTTTTGGAGTCTGACCATCTATTATTATTGTAACCTGTACAAAACTCACAGATTTTTCTAATCCTTAGAGTTTTTCTTCTTATATCAGTGGTCAGGAACATAGTACTGTATTAAAGAATAATGGTATCATCCTTGATTTGTTCCTGCTTTTAAAGGGAATGTATCTTAAGTTTGTGCAAGAAACACGATTCTTGCTGTAGATTTTGGTATGTAACTATATCAAATTTAGTAAATTTTTCTTGATTCAAATTATTATGAGAATTATATTGCTCTAGTTATATTTTTCCTTTAAAATCTAATATGGAGAATTACCTTTATATATTTCCTAACATTGAACTATAGATTTTATTAATGCATTCCTGAGGAAAGCTCTGCTTGAAAATGTGTATCTTAAATATTGTCATTGGATATTCTTAACTAAGATATTATTTCGATGTTTATGGCTGAAGTTAGTCTATAATTTTCCTTTCTTTTAAAATCCTTAAAGTGTTCTGGAACTAAGGTTGTATACTAGCCATATAAAATGAATTGTCAGCTTCTCTTTTATCAAATTTGATTTACGTCACCTTATTTATGTTTTTCACATACTGTATTCTTGTTTCATTTTTGCTCATTTTCTGCCTTACATTATACAGATAAAATATCTTCTGCCAGTGAAAGCTTTAATAACTTACTTTTACTCTGATTTTTATGTCTAAAATACAAAGCAACTATCCAAACATATATTTAAATTTTCCTAACGCCTTTGTACCACTTCTTTATATGTCCCTAAGTAAAACAAGTACTTGATCACACTCACAAATCCTTAGTTATCTATACCTACCCACCTCATAGGTTCTGAGTTAATTGAGGCCCATGTCAGGGCAAAAATATGAAAGTTCTAGAATTTTTGTTTTTTTATTTTTAAGTTGGTAGGGATAGGTTGAATAAATTGAGAAAGGAGTAATATAAACACATTTGTGTTTTAGGAAGTTCAAGTTTATGGCAATGATATAGCTTGATTCAGATGATAGAAAAACATCCGAGCAAGGTTATTTGGTATTACAGTTTTTCTAACAGTGGAGGCAAAATAATGGAAGCCTCAGTTAAGGCAGTAGCAGGTGGTGTGGAAAAGACAGATGTTTGGAGAGAGATTTGGAAAAGTTGGAGATGGCAGCAGTGTTGAATGATATGATGATACCAGAAAGCCAGTTTGAAATCTTTCTCTGTCCTTTTTCCTTCACTTCATTACTATTTCCTTTACTTCCTCTTTCTATCTCTTCCTCTCCTTCTGTCCCCCTCTCCCTCACTGCCTCATTCCCCTCTCACATCCCCTGCCACACACACATACACATACGTTCACGCATGTATATTTTTGACATTTTTTAATCCTGAACTCCAGGGTGGCACATCCATCTTGCCCTTTGCTTTAGTATGTATGACATGGCCCTGGTGCAAATGTGAGAGAGATTAGGAAGTTAACTTAGCAGGCATTAAGGAACAAGAATATATTATTTCCTGAGCGATACATTTCTCAATTAGATCTTATAATATATTCCCATCATCTCCTTGTGTCAAATGCTAGGATAGCTACATCTGCAGCCAATCACAGCTTTCCACATTGCTTGAACTGCAGCCAGTCATAGTTTCACAGAGACGTATTGTCACCACACTGGGTATTAAGGATGTCTGTCTCCCTCTGTGAGCCCCCACTCCAAGATCTGTGACAGCCAGTAAGAAACTGGGTAAATCAACAATCAAGCTAGAGACTTGACTTCTGTGTGCTGTCAATAGGGCAGTGAACTTTGATTCAGTTCCTGGCTCCCCTCAGAGCTTTTATGCAAGACTTGAGTTGATTGCAGCAAAGATGAATCAGGAAGCGTTTGGGAAAAGTCTATGACTAACAGTTCACAGCTAGATATAGCTGATAGGAAGCTTATTTGTTGTTTTAGCAAGTATTCTTTTGCTTAAACATAGTACTGTGATTTCGGTTGAAACTTTGTCACCAAACATATAGAAGCAAAAGATAATCCACATGAATAAGAAAAAGAAATGAGTCCCAATGTAAATTCTCAAACATTAAGTACTGAAAGGGGCCGTTAGCAAAATGTCTTCTGCTCATATGTGTTTGTAAAAGATGCAAAAGTAAGATACTGTAATATATTATTAATATGACTGTTTACGAATTATGAATCCTCCTGAACACACGTATACTACCAATCACACTGAAGAACTATGCATCTGTTGGGGATGTGGCTAAAGAGTAGCAGAGCTGGGAATATGTCATTTTACCTGTAATTTGAAAAGATATATTTTGGAAGTCTTGATAAAACAAAAATAAAGCAATAGGTTCCAGATATGGAATATATGAAGTGTATCTTCTTTTGTCATTTTAAAATTTTTATTAAAGGAATGAGAGAAATTTTAGGGAAATGTGGAGAAGATGAAGCAAAAAAAAAAAAATCTGAAAACGCCATAGAAATGATTTTGATAATGAGAAATAAAACAATATAACAAAAAGTAACAAACTCACATTATAAATAAAAATAGAAATTTATAAACAGGAAGAGATAATGAACAGGCTATAGTATTTGTCTCATGAGCCAAATAATGGAAAGGAGTGAATAATATGGATTATATTGAACTATAACTAAATTTCTTGCCGATTGGACTGAAAATGCTGACATCAACAAAGATGATATAGGATTTTTGCCAACACAGTGAGGTATTGCCAGCAAAATGGTTAATAAGCCTCATCAATTGAAAGAGAATTTTTTTTACGTCTTTATTGGAGTATAATTGCTTTACAATGGTGTATTAGTTTCTGCTTTATAACAAAGTGAATCAGTTATACATATACATATGTTCCCATGTCTGTTCTCTCTTGCAGCTGCCTCCCTCCCACCCTCCCTATCCCACCCCTCTAGGTGGTCACAAACCACCGAGCTGACCTCCCTGTGCTATGTGGCTGCTTCCCACTAGCTATCTGTTTTACGTTTGGTAGTGTATATATGTCCATGGTACTCTCTCGCTTTGTCACAGCTTACCCTTCCCCCTCCCCATATCCTCAAGTCCATTCTCTAGTAGGTCTGTGTCTTTATTCCTGTCTTACCCCTAGGTTCTTCATAACATATTTTTATTCTTAGATTCCATAGATACGTGTTAGCATACAGTATTTCTCTTTCTGACTTACTTCACTCTATATGACAGATTCTGGGTCCATCCACCTCACTACAAATAACTCAATTTCGTTTCTTTTTATGGCTGAGTAATATTCCATTGTATATATGTGCTACATCTTTTTAACCTCTTTATTGGGGTATAATTGCTTTACAATGGTGTGTTAGTTTCTGCTTTATAACAAAGTGAATCAGCTACATGTATACATATATCCCCATATCTCCTCCCTCTTGCATCTCCCTCCCTCCCACTGTCCCTATCCCACCCCTCTAGGTGGTCACAAAGCACCGAGCTGATCTCCCTGTGCTATGCGGCTGCTTCCCACTAGCTATCTATTTTATGTTTGGTAGTGTATATATATGTACATGCCACTCTCTCACTTTGTCACAAGTCCACAGAGCTTCTTTTTTTTTTTTAATGTCTTTATTGGAGTATAATTGCTTTACAATGGTGTGTTAGTTTCTGCTTTATAACAAAGTGAATCAGTTATACATATACATATGTTCCCATATCTCTTCCCTCTTGCATCTCCCTCCCTCCCACCCTCCCTATCGCACCCCTCCAGGCGGTCACAAAGCACCAAGCTGATATCCCTGTGCCATGCGGCTGCTTCCCACTAGCTATCTACCTTACGTTTGTTAGTGTATATATGTCCATGCCTCTCTCGTGCCCTGTCATAGCTCACCCTTCCCCCTCCCCATATCCTCAAGTCCGTTCTCCAGTAGGTCTGTGTCTTTATTCCTGACTTACCCCTAGGTTCTTCATGACTTTTTTTTTCTTAAATTCCATATATATGTGTTAGCATACGGTATTTGTCTTTTTCTTTCTGACTTACTTCACTCTGTATGACAGACTCTAGGTCTATCCACCTCATTACAGATAGCTCAGTTTCACACCATTCTGACTGGTGTGAGATGATATCTCATTGTAGTTTTGATTTGCATTTCTCTAATGATTAATGATGTTGAGCATTCTTTCATGTGTTTGTTGCCAATCTGTATATCTTCTTTGGAGAAATGTCTATTTAGGTCTTCTGCCCATTTTTGGATTGGGTTGCTTGTTTTTTTGTCACTGAGCTGCAGTAGCTGCTTGTAAATTTTGGAGATTAATCCTTTGTCAGTTGCTTCATTTGCAAATATTTTCTCCCATTCTGAGGCTTGTCTTTTGGTCATGTTCATGGTTTCCTTTGCTGTGCAAAAGCTTTGACGTTTCATTAGGTCCCATTTGTTTATTTCTGTTTTTATTTCCATTTCTCTAGGAGGTGGGTCAGAAAGGATCTTGCTGTGATTTATGTCCTAGAGTGTTCTGCCTATGTTTTCCTCTAAGAGTTTGATAGTTTCTGGCCTTACATTTAGGCCTTTAATCCATTTTGAGTTTATTTTTGTGTATGGTGTTAGGGAGTGATCTAATCTCATACTTTAACATGTACCTGTCCAGTTTTCCCAGCACCACTTATTGAAGAGACTGTCCTTTCTCCACTGTACATTCCTGCCACCTTTATCAAAGATAAGGTGTCCATATGTGCATAGGTTTATCTCTGGGCTTTCTGTCCTGTTCCATTGGTCTATCTTTCTGATTTTGTGCCAGTACCATACTGTCTTGATTACTGTAGCTTTGTAGTATAGCCTGAAGTCAGGGAGCCTGATTCCTCCAGCTCCGTTTTTCATTCTCAAGATTGCTTTGGCTATTCGGGGTCTTTTGTGTTTCCATACAAATTGTGAAATTTTTTGTTCTAGTTCTGTGGAAAATGCCAGTGGTAGTTTGTTAGGGATTGCATTGAATCTATAGATTGCTTTGGGTAGTAGAGTCATTTTCACAATGTTGATTCTTCCAGTCCAAGAACATGGTATATCTCTCCATCTATTTGTATCATCTTTAATTTCTTTCATCAGTGTCTTATACTTTTCTGCATACAGGTCTTTTGTCTCCTTAGGTAGGTTTATTCCTAGATATTTTATTCTTTTTGTTGCAGTGGTAAATGGGAGTGTGTTCTTGATTTCACTTTCAGATTTTTCATCATTAGTGTATAGGAATGCCAGAGATTTCTGTGCATTAATTTTGTATCCTGCTACTTTACCAAATTCATTGATTAGCTCTAGTAGTTTTCTGGTAGCATCTTTAGGATTCTCTATGTATATTATCATGTCATCTGAAAACAGTGACAGCTTTAGTTCTTTTCGATTTGGATTCCTTTTATTTCCTTTTCTCCTCTGATTGCTGTGGCTAAAACTTCCAAAACTATGTTGAATAAGAGTGGTGAGGGCTTCCCTGGTGGCGCAGTGGTTGAGAGTCTGCCTGCCGACGCAGGGGACGCGGGTTCGTGGCCCGGTCCGGGAAGATCCCACATGCCGCGGAGCAGCCGGGCCCGTGAGGCATGGCCGCTGAGCCTGCACGTCCGGAGCCTGTGCTCCGCAACAGGAGAGGCCCGCGTACCGCAAAAAAAAAAAAAAGAGTGGTGAGAGTGGGCAACCTTGTCTTGCTCCTGATCTTAGTGGAAATGCTTTCAGTTTTTCACCATTGAGGACAATGTTGGCTGTGGATTTGTCATATATGGCCTTTATTATGTTGAGGAAAGTTCCCTCTATGCCTACTTTCTAGAGGATTTTTATCATAAATGGCTGTTGAATTTTGTCAAAAGCTTTCTCTGCATCTATTGAGATGACCATATGGTTTTTATTCTTCAAGTTGTTAATATGGTGTATCACATTGATTGATTTGCGTATATTGAAGAATCCTTGCATTTCTGGAATAAACCCCACTTGATCATGGTGTATGATCCTTTTAACGTGCTGTTGGATTCTGTTTGCTAGTATTTTGTTGAGGATTTTTGCATCTGTGTTCATCAGTGATATTGGCCTGTAGTTTTCTTTCTTTGTGACATCTTTGTCTGGTTTTGGTATCAGGGTGAAGGTGGCCTCATAGAATGAGTTTGGGAGTGTTCCTCCCTCTGCTATATTTTGGAAGAGTTTGAGAAGGATAGGTGTTAGCTCTTCTCTAAATGTTTGATAGAATTCGCCTGTGAAGCCATCAGGTCCTGGGCTTTTGTTTGTTGGAAGATTTTTAATCACAGTTTCAATTTCAGTGCTTGTGATTGGTCTGTTCATATTTTCTATTTCTTCCTGATTCAGTCTTGGAAGGTTGTGATTTCTAAGAATTTGTCCATTTCTTCCAGGTTGTGCATTTTATTGGCATAGAGTTGCTTGTAGTAATCTCTCATGATCTTTTGTATTTCTGCAGTGTCAGTTGTTACTTCTCCTTTTTGATTTCTAATTCTATTGATTTGAGTCTTCTCCCTTTTTTTCTTGATGAGTCTGGCTAATGGTTTATCAATTTTGTTTATCTTCTCAAAGAAACAGCTTTTAGTTCTATTGATCTTTGCTATCATTTCCTTCATTTCTTTTTCATTTATTTCTGATCTGAGCTTTATGATTTCTTTCCTTCTGCTAACTTTGGGGTCTCTTTTTTCTTCTTTCTCCTATTGCTTTAGGTGCAAGGTTAGGTTGTTTATTTGAGATGCTTCCTTTTTCTTAAGGTAGAATTGTATTGCTATAAACTTCCCTCTTAGAACTGCTTTTGCTGCATTCCATAGGTTTTCGGTCATCGTGTTTTCTTTGTCATTTGTTTCTAGGTATTTTTTTATTTCCTCTTTGATTTCTTCAGTGATCACTTCGTTATTAAGGAGTGTATTGTTTAGCCTCCATGTGTTTGTAGTTTTTACAGATCTTTTCCTGTAATTGCTCTCTAGTCTCATAGCGTTGTGGTCAGAAAAGATACTTGATACAATTTCAATTTTCTTAAATTTACCAAGGCTTGATTTGAGACCCATGATATGATCTATCCTGGAGAATATTCCATGAGCACTTGAGAAAAATGTGTATTCTGTTGTTTTTGGATGGAATGTCCTATAAATATCAATTAAGTCCGTCTTGTTTAATGTATCATTTAAAGCTTGTGTTTCCTTTTTTATTTTCATTTTGGATGATCTGTCCTTTGGTGAAAGTGGAGTGTTAAAGTCCACTACTATGAATGTGTTACTGTTGATTTCCACTTTTAAGGCTGTTAGTTTTTGCCTTATGTATTGAGGTGCTCCTATGTTGGGTGCATAAATATTTACAATTGTTTTATCTTCTTCATGAATCGATCCCTTGATCATTATATAGTGTCCTTCTTTGTGTCTTCTAATAGTCTTTATTATAAAGTCTATTTTGTCTGACATGAGAATTGCTACTCCAGCTTTCTTTTGGTTTCCATTTGCATGGAATATCATGTTCCATCCCCTCACTTTCAGTCTGTATGTGTCTCTAGGTCTGAAGTGGGTCTATTGTAGATAGCATATATATGCGTCTTGTTTTTGCATCCATTCAGCCAGTCTGTGTCTTTTGGTGGGAGCATTTAATCCATTTACATTTAAGGTAATTATCGATATGTATGTTCCTATTCCCATTTTCTTAATTGTTTTGGGTTTGTTATTGTAGGTCTTTTCCTTTTCTTGTGTTTCTTTCCTAGAGAAGATTCTTTAGCATTTGTTGTATAGCTGGTTTGGTGGTGCTGAACTCTCTCAGCTTTTGCTTGTCTGTAAAGGTTTTAATTTCTCCATGAAATCTGAATGAGATCCTTGCTGGGTAGAGTAATCTTGGTTGTAGGTTTTTCTCCTTCATCACCTTAAATATGTCCTGCCAGTCCCTTCTGGCTTGCAGAGTTTCTGATGAAAGATCAGCTGTTAACCTTATGGGGATCCCCTTGTGTGTTATTTGTTGTTGTTCCCTTGCTGCTTTTAATATGTTTTCTTTGTATTTAATTTTTGACAGTTTGATTAATATGTGTCTTGGTGTGTTTCTCCTTAGATTTATCCTGTATGAGACTCTCTGTGCTTCCTGGACTTGATTAACTATTTCCTTTCCCGTATTAGGGAAGTTTTCAACTATAATCTCTTCAAATATTTTCTCAGTCCCTTTCTTTTTCTCTTCTTCTTCTGGAACCCCTATAATTCGAATGTTGGTGCGTTTAATGCTGTCCCAGTGGTTTCTGAGACTGTCCTCAATTCTTTTCATTCTTTATTCTGCTGTGCAGTAATTATTTCCACTATTTTATCTTCCAGGTCACTTATCCGTTCTTCTGCCTCAGTTATTCTGCTATTGATCCCATCTAGAGTATTTTTAATTTCATTTATTGTGTTGTTCATCGTTGCTTGTTTCATCTTTAGTTCTCCTAGGTCCTTGTTAAATGTTTCTTGCATTTTCTCTTTTCTATTTCCAAGATTTTGGATCATCTTTACTCTCATTATTGTGAATTCCATTTCAGGTAGACTGCCTATTTCCTCTTCATTTGTTAGGTCGGGTGGGTTTTTATCTTGCTCCTTCATCTGCTGTGTGTTTTTCTGTCTTCTCATTTTGCTTATCTTACTGTGGTTGGGATCTCCTTTTTGCAGGCTGCAGGTCCATAGTTCCTGTTGTTTTTGTTGTCTGTCCCCAGTGGCTGAAGTTGGTTTAGTGGGTTATGTGGGCTTCCTGGTGGAGGGGACTAGTGCCTGTGTTCTGGTGGATGAGGCTGGATCTTGTCTTTCTGGTGGACAGGTCCATGTCTGGTGGTGTGCTTTGGGGTGTCTGTGGACTTATTATGATTTTAGGCAGCCTCTCTGCTGATGGGTTGTTTTGTGTTCCTGTCTTGCTAGTTGTTTGGCATACTGTGTCCATCACTGTAGCTTGCTGGTTGTTGAGTGAAGCTGGGTGGTGTTGCTGTTGAGATGGAGATCTCTGGGAGATTTTCGCTGTTTGATATTACGTGGAGCTGGGAGGTCTCCTGTGGACCAATGTCCTGAAGTTGGCTCTACCACCTCAGAGGCACAGCAGTGACTCCTGGCTGCAGCACCAAGAGCCTTTCATCCACACGGCTCAGAATAAAAGGGAGAAAAAGTAGAAAGAAAGGAAGGAAGGAAGAGGATAAAAGAAAATGAAATAAAGTAAAATAAAATAAAGTTATTAAAATAAAAAATAATTATTAAAAATAATTTAACAAGTACTAAAAAAAGGAAGGAGAGAGCAACCAAACCAAAAGAAAAAAAAAATCCACCAATGATAACAAGTAGTAAAAACTATACTAAAAATAAGAAAAAAAAAAAAAAAGGATGGGTAGAACCCCAGGACAAATGGTGAAAGCAAAGCTATACAGACAAAATCTCACACAGCATACATATACACACTCACAAAAAGAGGAAAAGGGGAAAAAATAATAAATCTTGCTCTCAAAGTCCACCTGCTCATTTTGGGATGATTCGTTGTCTATTCAGGTATTCCACAGATGCAGGGTACATCAAGTTGATTGTGGAAATTTAATCTGCTGCTCCTGAGGCTGGTGGGGAGATTTCCCTTTCTCTTCTTTGTTCTCACAGCTCCCGGGGCTCAGCTTTGGGTTTGGCCCCGCCTCTGCATGTAGGTCACCGGAGGGCGTCTTTTCTTCACTCAGACATGACGGGATTAAAGGAGCTGCTGATTCGGGGGCTCTGGCTCACTCAGGCCTGGGGGAGAGAGGGGTACGGAGTGCAGGGCGAGCCTGTGGCAGCATAGGCCCGTGTGACGTTGCACCAGCCTGAGGCGCGCCGTGCATTCTCCTGGGGAAGTTGTCCCTGCATCCCGGGACCCTGGCAGTGGTGGGCTGCACAGGCTCCCCAGAAGGGAGGTGTGGAGAGTGACCTGTGCTTGCACCCAGGCTTCTTGGTGGCGGCAGCAGCAGCCTTAGCATCTCATGCCCGTCTCTGTGGACCGCGCTTTTAGCCGTGGCTCCCGCCCATCTCTGGAGCTCCTTTAAGCAGCGCTCTTAATCCTCTTTCCTTGTGCAGCAGGAAACAATGAGGGAAGAAAATGTCTCTTGCCTCTTCAGCAGGTCCAGAGTTTTCTACGGACTCCCTTCCTAGTAGCCATGGTGCACTAAACCCTTGCAGGGTGTGTTCACGCCACCAACCCCAGTCCTCTCCCTGGGATCTAAGCTCCGAAGCCCAAGCCTCAGCTCTCAGCCCCTGCCCGCCCCGGCGGGTAAGCAGACAAGCCGCTCGGGCTGGTGAGTGCTGGTCGGCACCAATCCTGTGCGGGAATCTCTCTGCTTTGCCCTCCGTACCCCTGTTGCTGTGCTCTCCTCCATGGCTCCGAAGCTTCCCCCCTCTGCCACCCGCCGTCTCTGCCCACAAAGGGGCTTCCTAGTGTGTGGAAACCGTTCCTCCTTCACGGCTCCCTCCCACTGGTGCAGGTTCCGTCCCTATTCTTTCGTCTCTGTTTTTTTCTTTTTTCTTTTGCCCTACCCAGGTACGTGGGGAGTTTCTTGCCTTTTGGGAAGTCTGAGGTCTTCTGCCAGCGTTCAGTAGGTGTTCTATAAGAGCAGTTCCACGTGTAGATGTATTTCTGATGTATCTGTGGGGAGGAAGGTGATCTCCACGTCTTACTCTTCTGCCACCTTCCCCCTCTCTCCTGAAAGAGAATTTAAGATGAGTTGGAACAAGAAAACTTGATACACACTGAAATCTTACAGTTCATTTAAAAGAGGTATCTCAAATTTCACAAAAATTCTGAACTTTAAGTAAAATTACTAGTATGAATTTTAAAGGTAGAAAAACATTTTATATAGTCTGTTAAAAAATATATCACTGAGCTAGAGGAAAGACTGAATGCTCATGTTGTTATTTATGGAAAAGGATAGAAGATTCTTGTCATGTTAAATGAGGAGTAGAATATGCAGACTAAATTCTAGGAAAAACAGTATAGGGATGTTTCAAGCAGTGAATTAACAAAAATATTATTTCTGGATTTTGTTTTTTAGGATACATGTCAGGTTTTTCAAACTTGTGATTTTTTTTTTTACATTATAAATAAGTATTCTTTGTATAATTTCATATTCAAAATTGTGTATACCCCTTTTGAAACACAATCACCAAAATTGTATAAACTTTAGGTCCCATGAAACTTTATCTACCCCTGGAGTCAAAAAGAAAAAAAAAAAAGACAAGTTACAGGGTATTTGAGGATCAATGATTACTTGAATGTAGTATGTATGTCTGTAAAACAAGACTGAGAGGAGAGCAAACAGAAGCAACAGACCTTTCTTTAAATGTTGGCAGCTTTCAACTCCTCAAAAAATAAGTGTCTTTTGTAGGTGTTATGGAGCAGTGTGTAGAGCAAAGACAGGCAAGACCATTAATGGGCAGGGGTCTTTTCATACAAACAATAGATCACAATGATTATGGTCATAGTGTTAGCTGTTACTGACTGAACAAATTATACATTTTCAAGTCTGTATATACCAGACAATACGTATCACCAGGTGTGCTAATACACAAAATCTCTAGTTCTTAGAGCACGCAGATAAATTAGCTGCTAATACCCATATTTTGTGGCTATAGAAATCTGAAGATAAGAGTAGTTGAATTGTGTAATGCCTCACAGCTAGCAGATGGTAAGATTCTGTGGCGTCCATTCTTTCTCTATACCACACTGTCTCCCCAAGTGTGGTTAAATACATTCTGAGAAATATATTAAAAATACATATATCTTCAAAGATTTTTATCTAATTCCTGCTACTTTATGGTACTATCTTTATTGCTTTTTCTCTATTCTTTTTTTTAAATTGAAGTATAGTTGATTTATAATGTGTTAGTTTCTGGGGTACAGCAAAGTGATTCAGTTATACATATCCATTTATATAAATACATATATATTCGTTTCATATTCTTTTCCATTATGGTTCATTACAGGATTTAAATATAGTTCCCTGTGCTATACAGTAAGACCTTGTTTTTTATCTATTTTATAATTTTAGTCTGTATCTGCTAATCCGAAACTCCTAGTTTATCCCTCCCTTGCCCCCTTTCCCCTTTGGTAACCATAAGTTTGTTTTCTATGTCTGTGAGTCTGTTTCAGTTTTATAAATAAGTTCATATGTATCATATTTTAGATTCCATGTATAAGTGATACCATACGGTATTTGTCTTTCTCTGACTTACTTCACTTAGTATGATCATTTCTAGGTCCATCCATGTTGCTACAAATGGCATTATTTCATTCTTTTTTATGGCTGAGTAGTATTCCATTATGTATATAGTATTTCTGTGTGCATGTGTATATTTTACATCTTTATCCATTGGTTGATGGGGATTTAAGTTGCTTCCATGTCTTGGCTATTGTATCTATTTTATTCTTTTATACAGTTCGCCTTCCATATCTGCAGGTGCTGAATCTATTGATTCAACCAACTGTAGGTCAAAAATATTGGGAAAAGACTCCAGAAAGTTCCAAAAAGGAAAGCTTGAATTTTCCATGTACTAGCAACTATTTACATGACATTTACATTGCATTTACATCATATTAGATGTTGTAAGTAATCTAGAGATGATTTATAATGTATAGGAGATGTTAGGGAGTGTTTTAATTGCATTCCTTTACATGTAGCTCTCCAGTTTTCCCAGCACCACTTAATGAAGAGACTGTCTTTTCTCCATTGTATATTCTTGTTTCCTTTATCATAGATTAGTTGACCATATGTGCGTGGGTTTATCTCTGGACTTTCTATCCTGTTCCATTGATCTATATTTTTTTTTTTTGCCAGTACCATACTGTCTTGATTACTGTTGCTTTGTAGTATAGTCTGAAGTCAGGGAGCCTGATTCCTCCAGCTCCGTTTTCCTTTCTCAAGATTGCTTTGGCTATTTGGAGTCTTGTGTCTCCATACAAATTTTAAGATTTGTTTGTTATAATTCTGTGAAAAATGCCATTGGTAATTTGATAGGGATTGCATTGAATCTGTAGATTACTTTACATAGTATAGTCATTTTCACAGTGTTGATTCTTCCAATCCAAGAACATGGTATATCTGTCCATCTGTTTGTGTCATCTTTGATTTCTATCATCAGTGTCTTATAGTTTTGTGAGTACAGGTCTTTTACCTCCTTTGGTAGGTTTATTCCTAGGTATTTTATTCCTTTTGCTGAAATAGTGAATGGGATTTTTTCCTGAATTTCAAGGATTAATTTCCAAAATATATAAACAGCTCATGCAGCCCAATATCAAAAATACAAACAACCCAATCAGAAAATGGGCAGAAGACCTAAATAGTCATTTCCCCAAAGAAGACAAACACATGGCCAAGAGGCACAGGAAAAGCTGCTCAACGTCACTAATTATTAGAGAATTGCAAATCAAACCTACAATGAGATATCAACTCACACTGATCAGAATAGCCATCATCAAAAATCTACAAACAATAAATGCTGGAGAGGGTGTGGAGAAAAGGGAACCCTCTTGCACTGTTGGTGGGAATGTAAATTGATACAGCTACTATGGAGAACAGTAGGGAGGTTCCTTATAAAACTAAAGATAGAATTACCATATGACCCAGCAATCCAACTACTAGGCCTATACCCAGAGAAAGCCATAATTCAAAAAGACACATGCACCCCAATGTTCACTACAGCACTGTTTACAATAGCCAGGTCATGGAAACAACCTAAATGTCCAGTGACACATGAATGGATAGAGAAGATGTGGTACATATATACAATGGAGTATTACTTAGCCATAAAAAGGAATGAAATTGGGTCATTTGTAGAGACATGGATGGACCTAGAGACTGTCATACAGAGTGAAGTAAGTCAGAGAGAGAAAAACAAATATCATATATCAATGCATATATATGGAAACTAGAAAAATGGTACCGATGAACCTGTTTTCAAGGCAGAAATAGAGACTCAGATGTAGAGAACAAACATAAGGACACTAATGGGGGTAAAGGGGGGGTGGGATGAATCGGGAGATTGGGATTGACATATATACTCTAATATGTAGAAAATAGATAACTAATGAGAACATACTGTATAGCACAGTGAACTTCACTGTACAGTAGAAACTAACACAACATTGTAAAACTACTATACCCCAATTTAACAAAATGGTAAAAAGAAATGTGGAATTACACCTTAAAAAGTAAAGTATAGGAGAGGATGTACATAGCTTATATGCAAATATTACACTATTTTCTATAAGGGACTTGAACATAAGCAGATTTTGGTGTCTGAGGGGAGTCCTGGAACCAATCTTGCTCATGATTACTGAGCGATGACTATATTACAGATGAATTTCAGTATGTTTTGTTTTGACAGTTTTATTACCTCTTATATGCCAGTCATAATACAAAGCATGCTACTACAATAAGAGGAAGTAACAGAAAGGTTAAGGTGGAAATAAGTGATTTATGCTTCCCTGTATTTACTGATACTGTGCTAATCTTACTAGCAAAACTATTCATATCACATAGCATCTCTTTAAGTGAATTGTAATATTTGAGTTTTAGTTTTTATTTGAAAATAAACACTCATCTGAAGTTAACATCTGATCCTGTCAGTCGTTTAGACAGCAAGGAAGGTAGCCAGTGATACTGCCATAACTTGAAGAGTCCCACAAGAAAAAGAAGGATCAAGACTTATACCTCTTAGAGATCTGCAAGAGCACACAGTTGGTTTTAGGTGAAGCTGTGGTCCTTAATATTGTTTATTATTGTAGCCGGTGAGTGTCACTTTCAGTTGTGCCCCCCCCCCCCAGTGTGATCTTTTTAAGTGCTAAGTGTTATCTATTTTCCATCTTCACTGAAGTACCAGCAAACTAGAGAGAATACTTGCTTGGGATTTGTGAGGAAATGGCTGAAATCCCTTTTCAGTAAAATAGCTATTACCGTAGAGGCTGAAATTGTTTGTACTGACCAAGTCATTGTCGTAGAAGTTATGACATACACATATTATCTTTAAGGCTATTACTGGGTTCTACTTCCTGTAATTTTTTTTCAGCTTTATTTATTGTGGGGTGTATTAAATTATCATTATCATCATCAAGGACATAGGTGTGGTGTATAACTGTGGATTTCAAACACTGAGGTACTTTTTGAAAGTCTCCACTTTCTTGAATGCCTTATTGCACCTTCTTAGCTATTATTCTCCATAAGACTTTGAACATTATGCAAAAGAGGGTAACCTAAGGTGGAATGTGTGTTACCAATAAAAATGATATAGTAGAAAAATCAGTATAAGTGTATATAGGGTTACTGGATATTTTTCATGAGAGGTCAATGTGTCTTCATTAATACTTCCTGTTAGTGTGATGTGATAAAAGAAGTTGGCATAAATAAAAAATAAAAATATTTAAAAACCATAAATAAGTAATCTATATAATAGATATTATAGTTACGTAGTCTAAATTTATACCTCATATTTAAACTTTGGCAATAATTTTTAAAGTAGATATTGATTTCTTTTGATCTGAAGCCAAAAATAATATTGACATGGTGATATTTCTTATTGATTCTTACTGGTAAATTAAAACAGTAGTTCTCAAACCACAGTCACCAGGAGGGCTTGTTAAAACAAAGAATTCTGGGTCACACTCCCAGAATTTCAGATTCAGTAGGTTACCAGTGGGGCCTGAGATTTTGCATTGCTAGCAAGAGTTTAATTTATTGACATTTGCCACTGAAGACATTTAAAAGGAGAAACATCATAAGCTATTATAATTTTGCCTTATTATATTGTCGGATGTACTTATCCCCACTTCACCTCCTTGTTGAGATGGAGAATAGTTCTCTTATTACATATTTTGTAGACATTAGAAATTAAACAACCCGTGTATATAATTAGGAGGACTTTCTAGGTTACCCACAAAGTTATGTCACTTGTTACGTAGATTTTTTAAATTTTAGATATTTTTCATGTGGCTTAGCTGATTCTTTAGAAATATGATAGAATAAATCTAACCTTCCAACACATAGCATTTACTTGCACTGAAGATTAGTATAAATAGATACAATTTTAATTCAAAATCTTGAAAACACGACTACATGCCGGAATTGTAGCATAAAGATGAGAAAGCTAGGAGGACAAATAGGTGATGTTTATTTTCATATATTGGCTTGGCCAAGAAGTTTGTTTGGGTTTTTCCGTAAGATGGTACCAAAAACCCGAATGAACTTTTTGGCCAACCCAATATTAATTCATTCTCTTTCTGCTTTGAAGAGTCATTTGTTTCTCAAAAGTTATAAAGGATATCTTATTTTAATGTGTTTAAAGCAATGTGTTAAGAATATCATTCATTCTTATTGCCTTACTTTTGTTGCATACTGGACCAGTGATTAGCTTTCTTCACAGAGGAAAACAATTAACATTCTTATTGATGTAATTGGAATATATTAGTGTCGGTTCTATGGTACCAAGTTTTGATTATATTAAAAATAGGAAAAATTTAATAGAATTATATTACTTGTATGATTTTTTTAATTTTTAAATAAATAATATGTTTTAAAAAATAAAGTTACAGATAGTTGGTATGGCTCCTTGTATTCCTGTCCTCATAGGTAAACAAGGTTACCAGTTTTTTTCCCTATTTTTTTACCAGTATAGAAGTATTCAGGCTATATAATTAAATCCAAATTAATATTGAATATTTTTCCTCACTTTACATGAATGCTAGACTATAGTGTATATACTTTTCTGCACTTTTTCTTTTCACTTGAAATGTATCTTGGAGATAATTCTGTATCAGTTCATCAGGAATTCCTTCAATCTTTCTCGTGCTAATACTGTATTTCATTGTCTAAACATACCACAATTTATTTAACCAATCTCTTACCAGTGGATATTTAGGTCACTTCTGATTTTTTGCTAATACAAACAATGATGAAATAAATTACCTTTTACTTACACCATTTCATGTTTCTGCATGTATATTTTTACAATGAATTCATGGAAGTGAATTTACTAGTTCAAAGAGTGTGTGTATGCATTTTATACTTTTATGCTCCGGTCAGTAATTCATGAGAATACCTTTTTCTCCTTATGCTCGTGAACATAGCATGTTGCCAAGCTTTCAGATCCTTGCCAGTCTGATAGTTGAAATTGCCCTTTTAATAGAAGCTCAACTTTCATTCCTTACTTTTATGAGATTTAAGAGTTTTAGTGGGTTTCCTTGGTCGTGCAGTGGTTAAGAATCCGCCTGCCAGTGCAGGGGACATGGGTTCGATCCCTGGTCCGGGAAGATCCCACATGCTACAGAGCAACTAAGCCTGTGCACCACAACTACTGAGCCTGCGTGCCACAACTACTGAAGCCCACATGCCTAGAGCCCGTGCTCCGCAACAAGAGAAGCCACCGCAATGAGAAGCCCGTGCACCACAATGAAGAGTAGCCCCTGCTCGCTGCAACCAGAGAAAGCCCACTCGCAGAAATGAAGACCCAACACAGCCAAAAATAAATAAATTAAATTTTTTAAAAGTTTTTTTTAATTAAAAAAGTTTTAGCAACTCTCCATATGTTAAAGATCTATTTTTATTTCCTTTCCTGGGAAATATTTTCTAAGTTTTCTCTTGTATAATCTTGTGGGTTGTTGTTGTTGTTGTTGAAGGAGATACTCATACAATAGGGAAATTATTACTTTGTGAAATAATGTGTTATTAGGAGACAGTTTACATTAATGTATCAAAAATACTCCAAAATAAAGTTTAGTTTAAATGAAGTAGAAGTATTTTTTTACTCTCATGATTCTACTAGAGAGACAGAGTCCACAGATCAACATATGGCTTCCACTTATGGGCCCAAGGTGACAGCTCTTATTCTTAAACTATCCCCGGAGATCAAGAAGAATGGAGAGGTCCAGTGGAGCCTACCCACAGTTTTTTTAAGGGCCGAATCAAAAGTAATATGCCTCACTGTCAGTCAAACCGTACTGGCCAGAACTTTGATTAAGGCCATATCTCGACGCTCAGGAATCTGGGAAATAAAGCCTTGAGATTAGCAGCCTTGTGCACAGTGAAACTAATACTACAGAATAGGGCCATACTGACTATGGGGGAAAATTATAAATTTGCCACAAGTGAATTAAAAATATATCTTTTATTGAGGTACAGTTGGCATACAGTATTAGTTTCAGGTGTACAGCATGGTGATTTAGTTTTTTTTATACATTATGGAATGATCACCACAATAAGTCTAGTTATCATCTGTTACCATACAAAGTTATTAGAATATTATTGGCTATATTCCTTATGCTGTACATTACATCCCCATTACTTATTTGTTTTATAACCGAAGTTTATGTCTGTTAATCCCATTCACTTATTTTCCAGATTACCCTACTCCCCTCCCCTCTGGCAACCACCTCCTCTGTTTTTATTTGGTTATGTTTGTTCATTTGTTTTATAGATTCCATATAGAAGTGAAATCATATGGCATTTATCTTTCCCTGTCTGGCTTATTGCACTTAGCATAATACCCCCTAGGTCCATCCATGTTGTTGCAAATGGCAACATTTCCTTTTTTTTTAATTGCTAACTAGTATTCTATTGTAGGTATGTACCACATCTTCTTTATCCATTCATCTATTGATGGACAGTTAGGTTGCTTCTTTCTCTTGGCTATTGTAAATAATACTGCAGTGAACATAACTGTGCATGTATCTTTTCAAATTAGTGTTTTCATTTTCTTTGGAAAAATACCCAGAAGTGGAATTACTGGATCATATGGTTGTTCTCTTTAATTTTTTGAGGAACTTCCATATTGTTTTCATAGTGGTTGTACCAATTTACATTCCTGAAAATAGAATTTTTCCCTTTAATCTTTTTGCCTTTGCTTGTGGTGGATTTTATCCTACAAAATGGTATAGTTTATTTATATATCTGAATATATCAATATTTTTATGGTTTCTGGATTTGGTGTTACCTTTAGAAGTACCTTTATCATTCTGTGTTTATCTTTGGAAAATCTCCTCTCATTTCTTCTAGTAAATTTTATGGGGCATAGTGACAACGATCCCTGCTGTTTCTGCCTCTTCTTCCCTATCTTGTTCTTCCTGTTTGGACATCTGAAATTTATAATATTAAATTTTAGTTTCATTGTTAGTCAGAATGCATGAAACCAGAAGAAACACTTATATTCTTTATTGTTGGCATTATATATCCATGTACGTTCTAGTCTTAAATATTTTCCAAGATCTATTCCATTAATATGATCATTCTTCCTGGACACATTTCAAGATATGTTGAATTCCACTTATTTGTTTACTGCCTTTATGTCCTGAATCTGTTGCTCTTTGGAAATTAAAAAGAAGTGGTGAGGTATAAGGAAGCACATATGATAGCTTAGGGAAAGATAGAGGAAAGAGAGCTTGAAATGTTCATTAAATTGAATTAATAATTGAAATAAAGGTAATATACTTAGTAAAAGGTGATTTAATGACTTGGAAAATTTAATTACATTGATGTGATTAAAGTGTCACAAAACATTGTTATCATCAGAATTGATTTGTGAGCACTGTTGCAATTTTAGATTCATGAACTACAACAGGAGATGAAATAATTTTGCCCTCCAGTAAAGAGTGAAAGGACTTTAGTTGCAAAGCGAAAATACATATAATGGTGACTTGACAGTGTGTCTTCTTACTCCTCTCTCTCTCTCTCTCTCTCACTCCCTTTCTCTCCATCCTTCACCTTTCTTCCTCTCTCTTTTTTGCTTTTTCCTCCTTATTTCTCTCTCTTTCCCTTTCTTCTCTTACATTCTGTGCTGATTCCCTACCTGTACACTGATTTTTATGTTTTCAGAAATTAAGTTCTTTAATTTGCTATATGTGTGTCTGAGCAGGAAGATGAGACTAGCCCCCATCACAAATCTCATTACCACTCAGAAGAAAATTTTTGACTCATTCCTGAATGATTATGTTTGCAATTAACTATTAGTGATATATATATATATATATATATATATATATATATAATTATATCTTGACACATGTCTGAATGTTGTTAAATTATAACTTACTTTCAGTGTCAGTTGACTTTTGCTAATCTTGGCTTTAAAGTCATCCAAAGTACTGTATATTCCAGTGTTTTTGCTTCTTCATATGTGGGCCAAGTATTTAAAATATAGCATTTTAGTATTTAAATATCAATTTTATGCTTATATTTTTATTGTGGTAAAATGTACCTAATATAAAATTTGCTATTTTAATCATTTTAAGTGAATATTCAGTGATATAAATATATTAAATAAACCATCATCACCATCCATCTCCAGACGTTTTCATGTTACCAAACTAAAACTCTACCCATTAAATAATAATTTCCCTTTACCCCCTCCCCTTAGACCCTGGCAACCACCATTCTACTTTCTGTCTCTTTGAATTTGAGTACCCTAGGTACTTCATATAAGCAGAAGCATAACAGTGTTTGCCTTATTGCAACTGGCTTATTTCAGTTAGCATAATGCTTTGAGGTTCATCCATGTTATGATGTGTGTTAGAATTTTCTTCCTTCTCAGGCTGAATAATATTCCATTGTTTGTATATACCACTTTTTGTTTATCCATTCATCCATTGATGGACACTTAGGTTGCTTCCACCTTTTGGCTTTTGTGAGTAATGCTGCTAGAAACAAGAGTATTCAAATATCTATTCAGGTTTTTGCTTTCAATTCTTTTAGTTATATATCTAAAAGTGAAATTGCTGAATCATATGCTAATTTCTAGGTTTAATTTTTTTGAGGAACTACCATACTATTGTCCATATGGCTATACCATTTTACATTCTTACCAGCAGGCTACATTGTTACAACAATTTCTCCACATCCCTGTCAGCACTTGTTTTATATATATATATATATACACACAAATCTCCATCCGTCCTACTAACCGTCTTAAAGGGTGTGAAGTGGCATTTGATTGTAGTTTGATTTTCACTTTTTTAGTAACTAGTGATATTGAACATCTTTTCACGTGCTTATTGGCTATCTGTATATTTTCTTTGGAGAAATGTCTTCAAGCCCTTTGAACATTTTCAAATTATGCTGTTTGTTGTTGTTGTTGACTCATTGGAGTATTTTGGAAATTATTTGATAGGTGACTTGCAAGTATTTTCTCCCATTGTGTGGGTTACCTTTTCACTTGGTTGGTAGTGTCCTTTGATGAATAAGTATTTTAATTTTGACTCTTTTTTTTTGTGGTTACTTGTGTTTTTGGTGTCATTTTCAAAAATTATTGCTAAATCCAATGTCATGAAGCTTTTCCCCTATGTTTTCTAAGTTTTATGGCTTTTCACTCTTACATTTATGTCCTTGATCAACTTTGAGTTAATTTTTGTATATAATGTGTAGTAAGGGTTCAACTTTATTCTTTTGCATGTGTATATAATCTTCCCAACACAATTTGTTGCAAAGACCTGTGCTTATCTTCATGTCTCTTTCCAAGTTGTGCTTTTTAAAGCATTATAAGATGAAAACATTTATTCCTTCAGGCAAGTGATTTCTTTCTCTTTTTCCGTGTTATTCAGAAACTTTTAAATCAACTTTGTTTTTGAAGGTAAAATATATTTTTTTATTTTTCTTATTCTTTTTTTGCAGATTATCTTTAAACTTTTTATTTTATATTGGAGTATAGTTGATGAACAATGTTGTGTTAGTTTCAGGTGTACAGCAAAGTGATTCAGTTATACATATACATGTATCTATGCTTTTTCAAATCATTTTCCCATTTTGGTCATTACATAATATTGAGCAGAGTTCCCAGTGCTATACAGTAGGTCCTTGTTGGTTATCGATTTTAAATATAGCAGTGTGTACATGTCAATGCAAAACTCCCTAACTATCCCTCCCCCCGACCCTTCCCCCTGGTAACCATAAGCACCTTCTCTAAGCCTGTGTGTCTGTTCCCGTTTTGTAAATAAGTTCATTTGTATCATTTTTTTAAGATTTCACATATAAGCAATATCATACCATATTTCTGTTTCTTTATCTCACTTACTTAGAGATAAAGAGCTCAGTTGTGTACTAGTAAATTTTAGACATGGAATAAACCATCCTTCAACGACAAAACCAGTTATTGCCACAAATGCTAGTCTGATCTCTCAACTCTGTTTGCCACCATTGCCCCTAACACTGGAGTATTACAGAAAAAATGAGAGAAAAAGATGATGATATATCAATTGATAGGTAGGCAGGCAGGCAGGCTGAAAATAGGCACTTGTATCATTAATTAGCTTTGCCTTCACCATATATTAGTGAAGGGTCCTAAGTGGCATAGTTCTTCAGCCTATATAGTCTGAAGATTAGACCTTGATGAGTAATAAAATAAAATAAAATTGACATCATTTTTAGTTTTAAAATGCTTCTTTTTAACAAAAAGCTTTTTTTTTTTTTTGGAATTGTCCACTGTCACACAGAAAATCCTGTAGCTTTTGGGGACATACTTGTTATCGGGGCCTCTTTGCTGTCATACCATTTCTGCTTCCACTAGAAACAAAATATTTGGAGGAGGGTAGGGAGGTGAAATAGGCAGCAAGCCAGAGTTCAGTCAGCGGGGCAGTAAGACGTACAATGCTCAGAATGCCTAGGAAAATGCTACTGAAGTAGAGTGTGATCAATATTGGGCCTGAGGCACATGGCAAAGAGGAAAGATTCTGTAGATGAGTAGAAATGGTCCTGTGGATGATGGAGCAGTAGGAGGTGCCTGTCATGGACTTTGTCTTAGCAGGGCCTTAGCGGAGGGCTTTTTACTCTGAGAAACCAGTCCTGTGGCAGGCCAAGAGAATAGAAACTGTATTAACCTAGGGAACAGTTAGGTATATATTTGAAAAAATAGAAATATATTTATTTAAAATTGTTTCTTGATGCCAAAAGGGGCAGTGTACAGAGTGGCAGAAACCTACATATTGAACATTAAGGTCAGTAAGATAGGAATTCAATCTCAGTTCATCCTATAACCATGTGTAAGTTACTCTTTATCTCTAAAATGGTAAGAAGCATATTTAGAGTACAAATAAATAGCCGAAGATAAGAGATGTAAATTTCACCCTACAATGCCTGGCCCGTAGATCAGTGGTGACTGACATTCACTGTTGTTGTGGTTTCCACACAAACAAGCAAGAGAATTCTGTCAGCATTATTACAAACAATGAATTGCATATGAGCTGACCCTTTAAGTGTACGGTCACAACCCAGCTTTAAGTGGATAAAGCAGTACCGTGAAACCCATATTATATACAAGTACAGAAACAGGATCACTCTGAACTTGAAACAGAAGACTGAAAATCGTAAGTAAAAATAGTACCCTTTTTTTTTTTAGTATTTTAGTCAAAAGTGCCAGTTTTTAAGTGGCAGAATATAAAAATGCCAAAGGATAAGTCCAGTTGACTCTGTAATGCTTGAATTTTGTGCTGTTCATCCCTCTATGAGTCATGCCTCTCCTGATTTTTAAAGCTTAGCTTAAGCATTTGAAATTTTCATGTTTTGGAATACTTTTGTTTTAGATTTTTCTTTCTTCTATTGTTTTGAATCTCTTAATTGTATCAGTATAGCCGTTAACTATCCTTCATCAGTTATAAGTGTTAAAACCCAAGGCTTTGACTTCATAAGGCCTAAATCAGAATAGAGAATGAAGAAAGCAAATGCCAGGATCTTAAAAACATTAAATGATAAAGGAACCAGTGCCAATTTAGAAAAGTGCTCTTATCCTTACTTTAGAGTTCTACTTTGGTAGATGTTAATATTTAACCAGTTAGCAACAGTAACACCACTATTTCAACAGTTAACCTTTCATGTATAGTAAACGTTGCAAGATGAACTTCATATTTGATAAAGCAGACTTGGTTAAAAAAAAGTTTACAAGAAAGTTCATCTCCATTTCAATGCTAATTTAACTCTGGGAAAATGAATATAACCTCTTGCAATTGCTGTTGATATATAGTGGTGGAAAGTAATTTCAAATGCTAAACTGTCTAATGCCCATCATGACTTCTGTTCATGCCAATGAGGTAAGCAATTAGGACAAAGAGGGCATTTCCTGAAAGGGCACCCCCAATGGCAACAGAACTCAGCATGGTATTTCCATTTCAGTAACATTTTTCAACAGATCCAAACTTGTTACCTTCAAACTTGAAAAGCCTGGACCCATCCAAACTTTGAAAATGTTGACGGAAGATGCATTTGTGACCTGAACATTTTCCTCAGGATTGCCCTTAGGGAAATTGCCAGTGGTGGCTTGAAGACTCTCAGTGAGCCATTGGAAGCTTTAAAAGTGGAATTTCTGATGCTGTATGGAGTTGGATTTAACTGGATTCCTTGTAGGAAAAACAGGCTAGAAGTTGCATCTATTCCAACACTGAAGACAAGAGGAGTCACAGTTTCACTGAGGAGTTCCAGTGTCACTAAATGAGAATTATAGCTCAGTGGCTGTATTTGGATTGCTATTAAATGCCCTTGTCACAACTGCCTTATAGCTTTTCTCATAGGTGATAATCATTCGTCAGCCCATGCTATAAGCAGACCAGTTCCATTTGTGCTATACATAGTGTACTTCTAAGCAGGTGGACTTTCTGGGGAACTGGTAGGCTTGGGCCTTGGGGCTGTTATTGGGAAAGTCTCTGCTTACAGAGTATTTCTTCCTTGTTGAAGTTATTTGAAAGGTATTCCTGGATAGTTCCTTCATATAGTTGAATAGTTACATCATTTGTGTGTATCTGGTTGCCTCTGACATGTCTCTATTTTTCATCTATGTCTGCCATGATATCAGGTATAGATTCCACAATCTTGATTCCTTTTGCCCTTGCATTGGGAGAAATAGTTGTGTCTGACAAGTTATAACCAAAACTGAACAGTTGGACACTGTAAGGCGTTGCATTCCGTATGGAATCGAAGGTCAGTGTATATCCTTCAAAAGCAGTCACTGTACTCGCGTCAGAAGCTTTCTCTTAACCACAGCGGCTACTATTCAGTACTTCTGCATTAGGTGGTAGATTATAGGTCACATTTTTTTTTTTTGCGGTACGCGGGCCTCTCGCTGCTGTGGACCCTCCCGCTGCGGAGCACAGGCTCCGGACGCGCAGGCCCAGCGGTCATGGCCCACGGGCCCAGCCACTCCGTGGCACGTGGGATCCTCCCGGACCAGGGCACAAACCCACGCCCCCTGCATCGGCAGGCAGAGTCTCAACCACTGCGCCACCAGGGAAGCCCTAAAGGTCACATTTCTGTCATCAGTTTTGTGTAATATTTCCTCAAGAAAGCAGCTTGAGAAGTCGTCCATTGTGCAAGATGCTCAGTAACCGCTTTTCATCTTAAACACTGCAGGTGTACTGTGCCGCGGCCATGAAAGCAGCAGCATGAGCAGTTACCCCCTCCAAATACCACCCAGGGCTGCCAGGGACAGGAAGGGTTGGAACAGGAGGCCCAGGTGGGTTTCCACTGCACCTCCACCATCTGCCAGGATCTCTGGTGTATCTGCCTACATTTGGAAGTTAGGAAATAGGCAAAAAGACCACTAATCCAGGGGTTAGGATATGGCAAGAAAGAAACATGTCAGCAAAATTGAGATGCACCCTGTTGCTTGAGCCCTTTGCACGAAGATGGAGACCTTGGTGGCACAGACTGCTTTGCCTGCCCTGTGAACACTATCATGTGAGCCCCCTCTTGTGGTGGTTTTGTTACTGTTTTTAAGCTTTCAAACTTAGATAACTGTGTTCTACTCCAGTGTCAACTGAATGGGTGAGGTTTTCCTTTAGGGCCATATCCTAATATTTGACATTGTCAGCTACTGAAAAATTCAAATGCTCTATTTTGCCTTTGAAAATAATGACTGACAGTGATGTCACTGTTCCTGCAACTGCCTTATGCTTCTCTTAATTCCCTAGTTCTTCAAGAAGCTAACTCTGATGGAGATTTTAGTTTGCATAGTAGTAAAGGGATGGCCTGGTGATCAAACCCTGTGTAAGGGAAGAGAAGGAAGCAGAAGTCCAGTCGTTTGTGATGCCGGGCCTCAGGTGTCACCATGGGGGAGCTCTGGAGAGCCAGGATCAATGCATGATGGGCCAAAAAGGCCAGTACTTGACACTCCTGCTCTCATCAGTCATTGGCTTTGGGCTGACCCAGGAAGGGTATGACCTTGAAAAATGTGTCTCTTTACAGTAGAGGCATTCCCTTAAGTGGATGACAGATGAAAGCTGGGGCAAAGATCTGGGGCAAGATCCTTCCTTGAAAAAGGGTCTTGGTGGTTCATTGCATTCATCATGTAAGTAATACTCCAAAGATTTGACACACCGAAATATAGGCTGACTTGAAGTAGCTCTGGTGTGTTTTCAAAGTTATTTTGCAAACTGTTGTCTTTTACAATGAAGAACTAAGTGTCCCATAGTTGAGAGGTAGAGCTGTGCTTCATTATAAAGTACTGCTGTATTTTCTTTTAATATGTTCATTGATTTAATGATACAAGCAGATATTGACATCCATGGTTTTAAATCTATCCAATATGTGTCCTCCAAGGATGTACAGTCCTGTTCTTCTTATTTATGGGGACCTAAAAATAATAGCGGACAAAGATAACAAGGCTCTGATTTACTTAGAATGAATGTTCAGTTTAATACTTCATGTTGATGTGCCCTTGAATTATATCCCGCATTTGTGTGGCTTTGTAGAATGTGTTTCGGAATACATATTTTCCTTTCTTAAATATGACTGCCTGAATATTGCTTTTGTTATTCATTTGATGCTTATTAGCAAATGCTAGACTAAGCTAGGTGTTCTATAGACCTATTTATATAGAGCTTGTTGCCATGGTAACTAAGTGTTTCTCATTTAGAAAATAGACCAAGTTTGGTGGGAAAGGAAGGGTAGCTGCCCAAGGAATCCTTGGCCATATTAAGAGCGTGTTTGCTAGGAGTGGAAAGGGAAAAACAGGGAAATAATTCTCCCGTCTCACAGTAATTCCTAGTAGCTATTCCTGGGTCAAGTTATTAAAGAATCAGTCATATGGCAAAAAATGAGCCTGTCTTAGGGTTTCATAATACTTTGTGATATATATGGTCTCATCTATTTACCAAATAAACTGTGTTCAAAAAAAGAAGGAACAGAAGAATCGAACAAAAGTCATTGTTCTTTGCACCAAATACAAAGGTCAACCCAATAACATGTAGCATTTAAGAAAGATACAGTAAAATATTGGAGCTTTGTTCAATGGTATTTTGAATGGAGATATTTCATTCATTTTTAATTAACTTCCACTTCTAAATTGGTTGCATTACAAATGTTGGAGAAAAATTTCACTAACCAAATGTTGCATGTTAAAACATATTTTGACATTTGAAATGGAATTGTTTAATTTGGTGATGCAGTCGTGAAGAATTTTTGAAGGCTGGGATGATTATTTGTAGTTTTCTCAAGCAGTGAAATCAACTGTGTGGCAAGAAATGGGTTGTTTCCTTTGGTGTACAGGGTAGGACCATCATAATATAGTTAATTCTTATGTGGCAGCACTTGAAGCAAGTCAGTGATGTCTTTCTATAGCAAATGATTTTTTTGTAGAGTATGTTAGGAGAGGTCATCACATCATTACTCTGAGGAAAATAATCATCAAGAACCCATTACAGGGTTATCTAGCAGGTACTAGCTTTATTTCACTATGAATATTTTCCCTTTTTTCTCCATATGTGGATGAGTTAGGATTTGAAGTTATTTGTAGTTTGAGTGTTGATACAAAAAAAAATTTTTTTAAAGTTCAGTATATTGATACGTTATCGTTATAAATGAAAATGTCAGTTACTCATAGGCTACTAGAAAATGACTTTTAAATGTACAAATTTGTGAGTATTCAGAATCCAAAATTCAGTGTGCATTTTGTTTTACTTTAGTTTATTTTGATATACTTTTTATCAAGGTGATGAAGTTTATGCAGAAATAGCTAGTGATTAACAATTTGGCCAAATATTTGTCTGGTTTCTGTTAGTGTTACTTTTCACTGTAAAAAGCTTAATAAGAAACTCATAATCAGAGTATTTTCCTTTGGTAAATAATTTAGATATATATTTACATACACACATGTACACACATATATATAGACACACACATATGTGTATATTTATAGTATCAGGCCAGATTTTTTTTTTAACATCTTTATTGGAGTATAATTGCTTTACAATGGTGTGTTAGTTTCTGCTTTATAACAAAGTGAATTATACATATATATATATCCCCATATCTCTTCCCTCTTGCATCTCCCTCTCTCCCACCATCCCACCCTCCCTATCCAACCCCTCTAGGTGGTCACAGAGCACCAAACTGATCTCCCTGTGCTATGTGGCTGCTTCCCACTAGCTATCTATTTTACATTTGGTGGTGTATGTATGTGCATGCCACTCTCTCACCTTGTCCCAGCTTACCCTTCCCACTCCCCATATCCTCACTTCCATTCTCTAGTAGGTCTGCGTCTTTATTCCCGTTTTGCCCCTAGGCTCTTCATGACCATGTTTTTTTCTTAGATTCCATATATATGTGTTAGCATACGGTATTTCTTTTTCTCTTTCTGACTTACTTCACTCTGTATGACAGACTCTAGGTCCATCCACCTCACTACAAATAACTCAATTTCGTTTCTTTTTATGGCTGAGTAATATTCCATTGTATACATGTGCCACATCTTCTTTATCCATTCATCTGTTGATGGACACTTAGGTTGCTTCCATGTCCTGGCTATTGTAAATAGAGCTTCACTGAAGATTGTGGTCCATGACTCTTTTTGAATTATGGTTTTCTCAGGGTATATGCCCAGTAGTGGGATTGCTGAGTCGTATGATAGTTCTATTTTTAGTTTTTTAAGGAACCTCCATACTGTTCTCCATAGTGGCTGTATCAACTTACATTCGCACCAGCAGTGCAAGAGTGTTCCCTTTTCTCCACAGCCTCTCCAGCATTTGTTGTTTGTAGATTTTTTGATGATGGCGATTCTGACTGGTGTGAGATGATATCTCATTGTAGTTTTGAGTTGCATTTCTCTAATGATTAATGATGTTGAGCATTCTTTCATGTGTTTGTTGGCAATGTGTATACCTTCTTTGGAGAAGTGTCTACTTAGGTCTTGTACCCATTTTTGGATTGGATTGTTTGGTTTTTTTGATATTGAGCTGCATGAGCTGCTTGTAAATTTTAGAGATTAATCCTTTGTCAGTTTCTTCATTTGCAAATATTTTCTCCCACTCTGAGGGTTGTCTTTTCATCTTGTTTATGGTCTCTTCTGCTGTGCAAAAGCTTTTAAGTTTCATTAGGTCCCGTTTGTTTACTTCTGTTTTTATTTCCATTTCTCTAGGAGTTGGGTCAAAAAGGATCTTGCTGTGATTTATGTTATGGAGTGTTCTGCCTGTGTTTTCCTCTAAGAGTTTAATGGTGTCTGGCCTTATATTTAGGTCTTTAATCCATTTTGAGTTTATTTTTGTGTATAGTTTTAGGGAGTGTTGTAATTTCATTCTTTTACATGTAGCTGTCCAGTTCTTCCAGTACCACTTTCGAAGAGTCTGTCTTTTCTCCACTGTATATTATTGCCTCCTTTATCAAAGATAAGGTGACCATATGTGCATAGGGTTATCTCTGAGCTTTCTATCCTGTTCCATTGATCTATATTTCTGGTTTTGTGCCAGTATCATACTGTCTTGATTACTGTAGCTTTGTAGCGTAGTCTGAAGTCAGGGAGCCTGATTCCTCTAGCTCCATTTTTATTTCTTAAGATTACTTTGGCTCTTCAGGGTCTTTTGTGTTTCCATACAGATTGTGAGGTTTTTTGTTCTACTTCTGTGAAAAATGCCATTGGTAGTTTGATAGGGATTGCATTGAATCTATAGATTGCTTTGGGAAGAGGAGTCATTTTCACAATGTTGATTCTTCCAATCCAAGAACATGGTATATCTCTCCATCTATTTGTATCATCTTTAATTTCTTTCATCAGTGTCTAATAATTTTCTGCATACAGGTCTTTTGTCTCCTTAAGTAGCTTTATTCCTAGATATTTTATTCTTTTTGTTGCAATGGTAAAGGGGAGTGATTTCTTAATATCACTTTCAGATTTTACATAATTAGTGTATAGGAATGCAAAAGATTTCTGTACATTAATTTTGTATCCTGCTACATTAATAAATTCATTGATTAGTTCTTGTAGTTTTCTGGTAGCATCTTTAGGATTCTCTATGTAGAGTATCATGTCATCTGCAAACAGTGACAGCTTTACTCCTTCTTTTCCGATTTGGATTCCTTTTATTTCTTTTTCTTCTCTGATTGCTATGGCTAAAACTTCCAAAACTATGTTGAGTAAGAGTGGTGAGTGTGGGTAACCTTGTCTCATTCCTGATCTTAGTGGCAATGGTTTCAGTTTTTCACTGTAGAGGACGATGTTGGTTGTGTCTTTGTCATATGTGGCTTTTATTATGTTGAGGTTAGTTCCCTCTGTGCCTACTTTCTGGAGGGTGTTTACCATAAATGGGTGTTGAATTTTGTAAGAAGCTTTCTCTGCATCTATTGAGATGATCATACGGTTTTTCTCCTTCAATTTGTTAATATGGTGTATCACATTGATTGATTGATTTGCGTATATTGAAGACTCCTTGCATTCCTGGGATAAACGCCACTTGATCATGGTGTATGATCCTTTTAATGTGCTGTTGGATTCTGTTTGCCAGATTTTGTTGAGGATATTTGCATCTGTGTTCATCAGTGATATTGGCCTGTAGTTTTCTTTCTTTGTGACATCTTTGTCTGGTTTTGGTATCAGGGTGATGGTGGCCTCGTAGAATGAGTTTGGGAGTGTTCCTTCCTCTGCTATATTTTGGAAGAGTTTGAGAAGGATAGGTGTTAGCTTTTCTCTAAATGTTTGATAGAATTTGCCTGTGAAGCTGTCTGGTCCTGGGCTTTTGTTTGTTGGAAGATTTTTAATCACAGTTTCAATTTCAGTGCTTGTGATTGGTCTGTTCATATTTTCTATTTCTTCCTGGTTCAGTCTCGGCAGATTGTGCATTTCTAAGAATTAGTCCATTTCTTCCAGGTTGTCCATTTTATTTGCTTAGAGTTACTTGTAGTAATCTCTTATGATCCTTTGTATTTCTGCAGTGTCAGTTGTTACTTCTCCTTTTTCATTTCTAATTCTGTTGATTTGAGTCTTCTCCCTTTTTTTCTTGATGAGTCTGGCTAATGGGTTATCAACTTTGTTTATCTTCTCAGAGAACCCGCTTTTAGTTTTATTGATCTTTGCTATCATTTCCTTCATTTCTTTTTCATTTATTTCTGATCTGATCTTTATGATTTCTTTCCTTCTGCTAACTTTGGGTGTTTTTGGTTCTTCTTTCTCTGGTTGCTTTAGGTGTAAGGTTAAGTTGTTTATTTGAGATGTTTCTTGTTTCTTAACGTAAGATTGTATTGCTACAAACTTCCCTTTTAGAACTGCTTCTGCTGCATCCCATAGGTTTTGGGTCTTCGTGTTTTCACTGTCATTTGTTTCTAGGTATTTTTTCATTCCTCTTGGATTTATTCAGTGATCTCTTGGTTATTAAGTAATGTATTGTTTAGCCTCCAGGTGTTTGTATTTTTTACAGATTTTTTCCTGTAATTGCTCTCTAGTCTCATAGCATTGTGGTCGGAAAAGATACTTGATACGATTTCAATTTTCTTAAATTTACCGAGGCTTGATTTGTGTCCCAAGATATGATCTATCCTGGAGAATGTTCCATGAGCACTTGAGAAGGAAGTGTATTCTGTTGTTTTTGGATTGAATGTCCTATAAATATCAATTAAGTCCATCTTGTTTAATGTATCATTTAAAGCTTGTGTTTCCTTATTTATTTTCATTTTGGATGCTCTGTCCATTGGTGAAGGTGGGGTGTTAAACTCCCTACTATGATTGTGTTACTGTCCATTTCCCCTTCTATGGCTGTTGGTATTTGCCTTATGAATTGACGTGCTCCTATGTTGGGTGCATAAATATTTACAATTGTTATATCTTCTTCTTGGATCGAACCCTTGATCATTATGTATTGTCCTTCTTTGTCTCTTGTAATAGTCTTTGTTTTAAAGTCTATCTTGCCTGATATGAGAATTGCTACTCCAGCTTTCTTTTGATTTCCATTTGCGTGGACTATCTTTTTCCATCCCCTCACTTTCAGTCTGTATCTGTCCTTAGGTCTAAAGTGGGTCTCTTGTAGACAGCATATATACAGGTCTCTTTTTTGTATCCATTCATCCAGTCTATGTCTTTTGGTTGGAGCATTTCGTCCATTTACATTTATGGTAGTTATCATTATGTATGTTCCTATTACCATTTTCTTAATTGTTTTGGGTTTGTAATTGTAGGTCTTTTCCTTCTCTTGTGTTTTCCTCCTAGAGAAGGTCCTTTAGCATTTGTTATAAAGCTTGTTTGGTGCTGAATTCACATAGCTTTTGCTTGTCTGGAAAGGTTTTAATTTCTCCATCAAATCTGAATGAGATCCTTGCTGGATAGAATAATCTTGCTTGTACATTTTTCCCCTTCATCATTTTAAATATGTCGTGCCACTCCTTTGTGGCTTGCAGAGTTTCTGCTGAAAGATCAGCTGTTAACCTTATGGGGATTCCCTTGTATGTTATTTGTTGCATTTCCCTTGCTGCTTTTAATATTTGTTCTTTGTATTTAATTTTTGATAGTTTGATTACTATGTGTCTTGGTGTGTTTCTCCTTGGATTTATCCTGTATGGGACTTTCTGTGCTTCGTGGACTTTTTTATCTATTTCCTTTCCCATATTAGGGAATTTTCAACAATAATCTCTTCAAGTATTTTCTCAGTCCTCTTCTTTTTCTCTTCTTATTCTGGGACCCTTATAATTCGAATGTTGGGGCGTTTAATGTTGTTCCAGAGGTCTCTGAGTCTGTCCTCAGTTCTTTTCATTCTTTTTTCTTTATTGTGCTCTGCAGTAGTTATTTCCACTCTTTTATCTTTCAGGTCACTTATCCGTTCTTCTGCCTCAGTTATTCTGCTATTGATCCCTTCTAGAGAATTTTTATTTCATTTATTGTGTTGTTCATCACTGTTTGTTTGCTATTTAGTTCTTCTGGGTCCTTGTTAAATGTTTCTTTTATTTTCTCTATTCTGTTTCCAAGATTTTGGATCATCTTTACTATTATGATTCTGATTTCTTTTTCAGATAAACTGCCTATTTCCTCTTCATTTGTTAGGTCTGGTGGGTTTTTATCTTGCTCCTTCATCTGCTCTGTGTTTCTCTGTCTTCTCATTTTGCTTAACTTACTGTGTTCGTGGTCTCCTTTTCGCAGGCTGCAGGTTCGTAGTTCCTGTTGTTTTTGGTGCCTTCCCCCAGTGGTTAAGGTTGGTTGAGTGGGTTGTGTAGGCTTCCTGGTGGAGGGGACTGGTGCCTGTGTTCTCGTGCATGAGGCTGGATCTTGTCTTTCTGGTGGGCAGGTCCACATCTGGTGGTGTGTTTTGGGGTGTCTGTGGCCTTATGATTTTAGGCAGCCTCTCTGCTAATGGGTGGGGTTGTGTTCCTGTTTTGCTAGTTGTTTGGCATAGGATGTCCAGCACTGTAGCTTGCTGGTCATTGAGTGGAGCTGGGTCTTGACATTGAGGTGGAGATCTCTGGGAGATTTTCGCCATTTGTTATTACATGGAGCTGGGAGGTCTCTTGTGGACCAGTGTCCTGAAGTTGGCTCTCCCACCTCAGTGGCACAGCCCTGACACCTGGCTGGAGCACCAAGAGCCTGTTATCCATATGACTCAGAATAAAAGGGAGAAAAGAAAGAAAGAAAGAATAAGGTAAAATAAAATAAAGTTATTAAAATAAAAATTATTAAAAAAATATTTTAAGTAATTAAAGGGAAAAAAAGAAGAAAGAAAGAAGAGAGCAACCAAACCAAAAAACAAATCGTCCAATGATAACAAGTGCTAAAAACTATACTGAAAAAAAGAAACCAACAACAAAAAAAAAACGGACAGATAGAACCCTAGGACAAATGGTGAAGGCAAAGCTGTACAGACAAAATCACAAACAGAAACTTACACATACGCACTCACAAGAAAAAGAAAAAGGGAAAAAATATATATATATATATATTGTTGCTCCCAAAGTCCACCTCCTCAGTTTGGGATGATTCGTTGTCTATTCAGGTATTCCACAGATGCACGGTACATCAGGTTGATTGTGGAGATTTAATCCGCTGCTTCTGAGGCTGCTGGGAGAGATTTCCCTTTCTCTTCTTTGTTCGCACAGCTCCTGGGGTTCAGCTTTGGATTTGGCCCGGCCTCTGCGTGTAGGTCGCCTGAGGGTGTCTGTTCTTCACTCAGACAGGATGAGGTTAAAGGAGCTGCTGATTCGGGGGCTCTGGCTCACTCAGGCTGGAGTGAGGGAGGGGTACGGAGTGCGGGGCGAGCCTGCGGCGGCAGAGCCCTGTGTGACGTTGCACCAGCCTGAGGCACGTCATGCGTTTTCCCGGGAAAGTTGTCCCTGGATCACGGGACCCCGGCAGTGGCGGGCTGCACAGGCTCCCAGGAGGCAGGTATGGATAGTGGCCTGTGCTTGTACACAGGCTTCTTGGTGGCGCAGCAGCAGCCTTAGTGTCTAATGCCCGTCTCTCTGGGGTCCGCGCTGATAGCCGCGGCTCGTGCCCATTTCTGGAGCTCCTTTAAGCAGCGCTCTTAAACCCCTCTCCTTGCGCACCAGGAAACAAAGAGGGAAGAAAAAGTCTCTTGCCTCTTCGGCAGCTCCAGACTTTTTCCCAGACTCCCTCCCGGCTAGCTGTGGCACACTAGCCCCTTCAGGCTGTGTTCAAGCTGCCAACCCCAGTCCTCTCCCCGGGATCTGACCGAAGCCGGAGCCTCAGCTCGCAGCCCCGCCTGCCCCAGCAGGTGAGCAGGCAAGCCTCTCGGGATGGTGAGTGCCGGTCGGCACCGATCCTCTGTGCGGGAATCTCCCCACTTTGCCCTCCGCACCCCTGTTGCTGTGCTCTCCTCCGCGGCTCCGAAGCTCCCCCGTCCGCCTCCCGCAGTCTCCGCCCGTGAAGGGGCTTCCTAGTGTGTGGAGTCCTTTCCTCCTTCACAGCTCCTTCCCACTGGTGCAGGTCCCGTCCCTATTCTTCTGTCTCTGTTTTTTCTTTTTCCCTACCCAGGTACGTGGGGAGTTTCTTGCCTTTTGGGAGGTCTGAGGTCTTCTGCCAGCGTTCAGTAGGTGTTCTGTAGGAGTTGTTCCACGTGTATATGTATTTCTGATGTACTTGTGGGGAGGAAGGTGATCTCCGCGTCTTACTCTTCCGCCATCTTGAAGCTCCCCCCATCTCTCTTGATTTTTAATCTTCATAACAAACCTGAGAGAACTTGCTGTGCCAAATTTAAAATTGCAAAAGTACGTTATATATTTTAAGGATGTGGAGGAACTATCAAAACACATGATTCACCTAGTTACAATATTGTTAGATATAATATTTAATATATTCCCAATATTTTTCATCATAATTTAGAGTATAACTTGTGAACAAACTGTAATCAGTGAGTATCTGTATGGAAACATGATTATGCATGCCAGTTTTTGTCATTGTTCAATGCTGTCTTGACAATTTTCAGTTTCTACATCGTAGTGAAATACATTTCTCAGTGCTGATGTGGCATCCTGTTATGTCAAGTGTATCAGTTATGTAAAAATTACAAACAAACACATTTTAGTACCTCAAGACAACATTTTTTTTCCTTTCTGAACTCAAGTCTGTGTGGCTTTTAGCAACAGTGGAAGGCAGCTGCCCTCCAGGTGAAGGTTCAGGGATGCACCTCAGGATTGACATGTACTTCCATGAGTGTCAGAGGAAGGGCAGGATTGAGAATAATAAACAAAACTTTGTCTGCAGTTTGTTGGTCAGAGCAAATTATGCAGTCTCCCCTAACTTCAGTTGAGTGGGACCATTGTATGTGCTGTGGTTCTGGAATGAGGAAAGGTGGAGGTAATGGGGGAATCACTACTGCCTCCCGCGTCAGGCTTCTCTGGTTTCAGTGGAACACACCATTTACAGTAACTTCCAGGAAAATGGAAATTTATGATTATTTTAATCCATGTAATATTTGTTGGCTACAACATGACATTCATATTCATTTCTTTGACTCTGTTTGATTAGTTTTTGCTGAAGTGATAATGAGGAAGAACCAAATGCATGTAGGCTCTTTGCAGTGGATACAAGAATCTGTTAACAGGGGTTTCTTTCTTTCTTTCTTTCTTTCTTTTCTTTCCTTCCTTCCTTCCTTCCTTCCTTCCTTCTTTCCTTCCTTCCTTCCTTCCTTCTTTCTTTCCTTCTTTCTTTCTCTCTTTCTTTCTTTCTTTCCTTCTTTCTTTCTCTCTCTCTCTTTCTTTCTTTCTTTCTTTCTTTCTTTCTTTCTTTCTTTCTTTCTTTCTTTCTTTCTTTCTTTCTTTCTCTCTCTCTCTCTCTCTCCCCTTCCTTTCTTTCTTCCTTCCTCCCTCCCTTCCTTCCTTCCTTCCTTCCTTCCACATGGCATGGCCTACTTTTTTTCTTCATGAGGAAGTACCTATTAAGTCACAAATCAGTCAGTCTAAAAACAACGAAGCCATGTTTCAGTAGCACTGCCATATTCCATTTTCAACACAACAAATGCATTTTATATTACAAATAATAATACAGATAGAGGATACCAGGAGGCACTGACGTGTACCCAAAGATGATACATGATTACTCCCTGTGCTATTGTGTGTTTAATCAATTATTATTTATTTATTTATTTTTTTGGCTGTGTTGGGTCTTCATTGCTGTGCGCAGGCTTTCTCTAGTTGTGGTGAGCAGGGCATACTCTTCGTTGTGGTGCATGGACTTCTCATTGCGGTGGCTTTTCTTGTTGCAGAGCATGGGCTCTAGGCGTGTGGGCTTCAGTAGTTGTGGCACGTGGGCTTAGTTGCTCCGTGGCATGTGGGGTCTTCCTGGACCAGGGCTTGAGCCCGTGTCCCCTGCATTGGCAGGTGGATTCTAAACCACTGTGCCACCAGGGCAGTCCCTTAATCAACTATTGTAAGCTAACTACAAGCAAAGCACTGGTTTTAAAATTGGACATACCTCAGTTGCTACTTAATTCTGACCTTATTAGTACTACTAAAACTCTCTGCATCTCTGCTTCATCTCGAAAATAGCCATAATAAGTTATTTGCACAGCTACTGTAAAGATTAAACAGATGACATATAAAGCTCTTACTGTGAAGGCTAAAACATAGTAGAGCTTCAGTAAATGTGAATCATGACAACTCGTAATATATTATGGGAAATAATATTCTCACTTCTGTACAAGTTTGTGGCAAGTGAACATGAAAGATGTAACCTGCTGAGGGAGTTCCTTTATATTAGGCAAACTTCCTCTACTTGTGTAGCAATACAGTGCTGTTCTAGACAATAGGAAAAGAAATGTAAAACTTGCAGATAATATTAACTCCAAATTTTTGTTTTCTTGTTATGAGTCGGGCACTGCACCAGGGCCTTAAGGTGTATTAATCTCATTCAATCCCCAGAAGAATTATTTGAGGCCAATTTTGTCTGATTTACTGATTAGAAAACTGTGACACTACATTGTAGTACCAGAAGACAGTGAAATCATACATGTCTATTGCTAAAATGCTTAATTGCATTCTTTGAGTGGAAAGTACACTCGAGTCCATACTTAAGCAGAAATTAGATTCTAAAGTCAGAGTATGGTGGAAAACGAGGACAGATAAAATTATGCTTAAAAATACTTAAAGTACCCCATATTATGGCATGGCAAGAGTTTCACACTCATAGAAGCACATTAGATAAGACAGCGGCTGAAGGCTAATATACCCAAAGAAGCTACAGTTCTTTTCTCCTGGTTCCTTTGGGGGAAATGGACACATGTAATGGAGGGCAGCTGTGCTTAACAGCATGATGCAGGGTGCTTTCCTTCTCACTCTATTTCTCTCTCCATCGTTGCTCTCTTCCGTTCCCTCCCTCCCCCTGCTTCTCCCCCTCTCTTGTTCTCTTTATGTTTGCTGCACAAGTTAACTAAGATACGTTGTGATGGTACAATATATTAATGATGCATCAAAGAGAAATTACCATCGTGCAAATCATAGAACACCTGAAATCTGTTTCTTTATGCTGTTTTTAACTATAAATTTCAAACTGAGTCTACCTTAATAGCAACTTATTTTGAATACCACAATAAAAAATAGTTGCCATGTCATTTTGTGTGTCTCAAAAAGCAATGGACCTTGACATCCTCTTTTCTTACTCCTATGACCCCAACACTAATATTCTGTTTATTGATGTAATTATTTTAATGAATATAAACCTATGAGTATTGGAGAACTGAAGTGGCTGGATCCACTCCATGTCTGAGAACTAGGAGGGAGATGAAATTGGGGTAAAAACTGCCAGTTTGACAACAAGAAAAATGTACTTAGAAGACGTAGTTTTAAATTTGAATAACCATGCTCAAAATGAAGATAGAAAGCTCTTGGGCATCTTTAGCGCATATGATAAGGAAGAATAAATTTACCATTGAAGCAAATGTTGCAAAGGGTACAATGAAATTTGTTTTTTTCTTTATTCAGCAAAGTGATTTTATGTACTTTAGTTTTTTATCTTGTAATTTTTTTAACATCTTTACTGGAGTATAATGGCTTTATAATGTTGTGTTAGTTTCTGCTGTACAACAAAGTGAATCAGCTGGACATATACATATATCCACATATCTCCTCCCTTTTGCATCTCCCTCCCACCCTCCCTATCCCACCCCTCTAGGTGGTCACAGAGCACCGACCTGATCTCCCTGTGCTGTGTGGCTGCTTCCCACTAGCTATCCATTTTACATTTGGTAGTGTATATATGTCCATGCCACTTTCTCACTTCGTCCCAGCTTACCCTTCCCCCTCCCCGTGTTCTCAAGTCCATTCTCTACATCTGCATCTTTACATTCTGACTGGTGTGAGGTGATACCTCATTGTAGTTTTGATATGCATTTCTCTAATGATTAGTGATGTTGAGCATCCTTTCATGTGTTGTTGGCAATGTGTATGTCTTCTTTGGAGAAATGTTTATTTACGTCTTCTGCCCATTTTGGGATTGGGTTCTTTGTTTTTTTTTTATATTGAGCTGCATGAGCTGCTTGTATATTTTGGAGATTAATCTTTTGTCAGTTGCTTCATTTGCAAATGTTTTCTCCCATTCTGAAGGTTGTATTTTCGTCTTGTTTATGGTTTCTTTTGCTGTGCAAAAGCTTTTAAGTTTCATTAGGTCCCGTTGTTTATTTTTGCTTTTATTTCCATTTCTCTACGAGGTGGGTCAAAAAGGATCTTACTGTGATTTATGTCATAGAGGGTTCTTCCTGTGTTTTCCTCTAAGAGTTTTACAGTCTCTGGCCTTACATTTAGGTCTTCAATCCATTTTGAGTTTACTTTTGTGTATGGTGTTAGGGAGTGTTCTAATTTCATTCTTTTACAAGTAGCTGTACAGTTTTCCCAGCACCACTTATTGAACAGACCGTCTTTTCTCCATTATATATTCTTGCTTCCTTTATCAAACATAAGGTGACCATATGTGTGTCGGTTTATCTCTGGGCTTTCTATCCTGTTCCATTGATCTATATTTCTGTTTTTGTACCAGTACTGTACCGTCTTGATTAGAGTAGCTTTGTAGAATAGTCTGAAGTCAGGGCGCCTGATTCCTCCAGCTCCATTTTTCTTTCTCAAGGTTGCTTTGGCTATTTGGGGTCTTTTGTGTTTCCATACAAATTGTGAGATTTTTTTTTCTAGTTCTGTGAAAAATGCCATTGGTAGTTTGATGGGGATTGCATTGAATCTGTAGATTTTGAGGGTAGTAGAGTCATTTTCACAATGTTGATTCTTCCAGTCCAAGAACATGGTATATCTCTCCATCTGTTTGTATCATCTTTAATTTCTTTCAGTGTCTTATAGTTTTCTGCATATAGGTGTTTTGTCTCCTGAGGTAGGTTTATTCCTAGGTATTTTATTCTTTTTGTTGCAATCGTAAATGGGAGTGTTTCCCTAATTCCTCTTTCAGATTTTTCGCCATTAGTGTATAGGAATGAAAGAGATATCTGTGCATGAACTTTGTATCCTTCTACTCTACCAGATTCATTGATTAGCTCTAGTAGTTTTCTGGTGGCATCTTTAAGATTCTGTATTTATAGTATCATGTCATCTGCAAACAGTGATAGTATTACTTCTTCTTCTCCAATTAGCATTCCTTTTATTTCTTTTTATTCTCTGGTTTCCGTTACTAGGACTTCGAAAACTGTGTTGAGTAATAGTAGCGAGAGTTGGAAATTCTTGTCTTGTTCCTCATCTTAGAGGAAATGCTTTCAGTTTTATACCATTGAGAATGATGTTTGCTGTGGGTTTGTTGTATATGGCCTTTATTAGGTTGAGGTAGGTTCTCTCTATGCCCACTTTCTGGAGAGTTTTTATCATAAGTGGGTGTTGAATATTGTCAAAAGCTTTTTCTGCATCTATCGAGATAATCGTATGGTTTTTATTCTTGAATTTGTTAATATGGTGTATCACATTGCTTGATTTGCATATATTGAAGAATCCTTGCATCCCTGGGATAAATCTCACTTGATTATGGTGTATGTTTTTGGATCCTGTTTGCTAGTATTTTGTTGAGGATTTTTGTATCTATATTCATCAGTGATATTGGTCTGTAATTTTCTTATTTTGTAGTATCTTTGTCTTGTTTTGGTATCAGGTTGTTGGTTGCCTCATAGAATGAGTTTGGGAGTGTTCTTCCCTCTGCAATTTTTTTGGAAGAATTTGAGAAGGATGGGTCTTATCTCTTCTCTAAATATTTGATAGAATTCACCTGTGAAGCCATCTGGTCCTGGACTTTTATTTGTTGGAGGATTTTTAAATCACAGTTTGAATTTCATTACTTGTGATTGGTCTGTTCATATTTTCTATTTCTTCCTGGTTCAGTCTTGGAAGGTTATACGTGTCTAAGAATGTGTCCATTTCTTCCAGGTTGCCCATTTTATTGGCATAGAATTGCCTGTAGTAGTCTCTCATGATCCTTTGTATTTCTGCAGTGTCAGTTGTTACTTCTCCGTTTTCATTTCTAGTTCTATTGATTTGAATCTTCTCCCTTTTTTTCTTGATGAATCTGGCTAATGGTTTATCAGTTTTGTGTATCTGCTCAAAAAACAAGCTTTTAGTTTTATTGATCTTTGCTATCGTTTCCTTCATTTCTTTTTCATTTATTTCTGATCTGATCTTTATGATTTCTTTCCTTCTGCTAATTTTGGGGTTTTTTTGTTCCTTCTCTAATTGCTTTAGTTGTAAAGTTAGGTTGTTTATTTGAGATGTTTCTTGTTTCTTGAGATAGGATTGTATTGCTATAAACTTCCCTCTTAGAACTGCTTTTGCTGCATCCCACAAGTTTTGGTTCATCGTGTTTTCATTGTCATTTGTTTCTAGGTATATTTTGATTTCCTCTTTGATGTCTTCAGTGATCTCTTGGTTATTTAGTAGTGTATTGTTTAGCCTCCATGTGTTTATATTTTTTTACAGTTGTTTTTCCGGTAATTGACACCGAGTCTCATAGCATTGTGGTTGGAAAAGATACTTGATATGATTTCAGTTTTCTTAAATTTCCCAATGCTTGATTTGTGACCCAAGATAAGATCTGTCCTGGAGAGTGTTCCATGAGCACTTGAGAAGAAAGTGTATTCTGTTGTTTTTGGATGGAATGTCTTACAAATATCAATTAAGTCCATCTTGTTTAATCTATCATTTAAAGCTTATGTTTCCTTATTTATTTTCAATTTGGATGTTCTGTCCATTGGTGGAAGTGGGGTGTTAAAGTCCCCTACTGTGATTGTGTTACTGTCGATTTCCCCTTTCATGGCTGTTAGCATTTGCCTTATGTATTGAGGTGCTCCTACGTTGGGTGCATAAATATTTATGATTGTTATATCTTCTTCTTGGATTGATCCCTTGATCATTATGTAGTGTCCTTTGTGTCTTGTCATAGTTTTTATTTTAAAGTCTATTTTGTCTGATATGAGAATTGCTACTTCAGCTTTCTTTTGATTTCCATTTGCGTGGAATACCTTCTTCCATCCCGTCACTTTCAGTCTGTATGTATCCCTAGGTCTGAAGTGCATTGCTTTTAGACAGCATATATATGGGTTTTGTTATTGTATCCATTCAACCAGTCTATGTCTTTTGGTTAGAGCATTTAACCATTTACATTTAAGGTAATTATCTATATGTATGTTTCTGTTTCCCTTTTCTTAATTGTTTTGGTTTGTTTTTGTAGGTCTTTTCCTTCTCTTGTGTTTCCTGACTAGAGAAGTTCCTTTAGCATTTGTTGTAAAGCTGGTTTGGTGGTGCTGAATTCTCTTAACTTTTGCTCATCTGTAAAGGTTTTAATTTCTGCATCGAATCTGAATGAGATCCTTGCTGGGTAGAGTAATCTTGGTTGTAGGTTTTTCCCTTTCATCACTTTTAATATGTCCTGCCACTCCGTTGTGGCTTGCAGAGTTTCTGCTGAAAGATCAGCCGTTAACCTTATGGGGATTCCCTTGTATGTTATTTGTTGCTTTTCCCTGCTGCTTTTAATATTTTTTCTTTGTATTTAATTTTTGATAGATTGATTAATATGTGTCTTTGCATGTTTCTCCTTGGGTTTATCCTCTATGGGATTCTCTGTGCTTTCTGGTCTTTATTCACTATTTCCTTTCCCGTGTTAGGAAAGTTTTCTATAACTTCCCTGTAACTTAAAGGGAGGTTTTTCTGTAAGTTAACTATAATCTTTGCAGATATTTTCTCAGACCCTTTCTTTTTCTCTTCTTCTCTTCAGACCCCTATAATTTGATTGTTGATGTGTTTAATGTTGTCCTAGAGTTCTCTGAAATGTCTTCAATTCTTTTCATTCTTTTTTCTTTATTCTGCTCTGTGGTAGTTATTTCCACTATTTTATCTTCCAGGTGCCTTATCCGTTCTTCTGCCTCAGTTATTCTGCTATTGATTCCTTCTAGAGAATTTTTAATTTCAGTTATTGTGTTGTTCATCATTGTTTCTTTGCTCTTTAGTTCTTCAGGGTCCTTGTTAAGCGTTTCCTGTATTTTCTCCATTCTATTTCCAAGATTTTGGATCGTCTTTACTATCATTACTCTGAATTCTTTTTCAGGTAGACTGGCTATTTCCTCTTCATTTGTTTGGTTTGGCGGGTTTTTACCTTGCTCCTTCATCTGCTGTGTGTTTCTATGTCTTCTCATTTTGCTTAAATTACCATGTTTGGGGGTTTCCTTTTTGCAGGCTGCAGGTTCGTAGTTCCCGTTTTTTTTGGTGTCTGCCCCCAGTGAGTGAGGTTGGTTCAGTGGCTTGTGTAGGCTTCCTGGTGGAGGGGACTGGTGCCTGTGTTCTGGTGGGTGCGGCCAGATCTTGTGTTTGTGGTGGGCAGGGCTGTGTCCGGTGGTGTGTTTTGGGGTGTCTGTGAACTTACTATGATTGTAGGCACCCTCTCTGCTAATGGGTATGGTTGTGTTTTTGTCTTGCTAGTTGTTTGTCATGGGGCATCCAGCACTTGGAGCTTACTGGTTATTTGGTGGAGCTGGGTCTTAGTGTTAAGAGGGAGATCTCTGCGAGAGCTCTCGCCAGTTGATATTATGTTGGGCCTGGGAGCTCTCTCATGGTTCAGTGTCCTGAAGTTGGCTCTCCCACCTCAGAGGCTCAGGCCTGACTCCAGGCTGGAGAACCAAGACCCTTTCAGCCACATGGCTCAGAAGAAAATGGAGAAAAACAGAAAAAAATATATAATAATTATAATTTTAAAAAATTATTAAAATTTTAAAAATTACTTTAAAAAAGGGAAAAAAAAAGAGCAAGCAAACCAATAAACAAATCCACCAATGATAACAAGTGCTAAAATCTATTCCTAAGATAAACATCAAATCAGAGACAAGGGCTTCCCTGGTGGCGCTGTGGTTGAGAGTCCGCCTGCCGATGCAGGGGACACGGGTTCGTGCCCTGGTCCGGGAAGATCCCACATGCCGCAGAGCAGCTGGGCCCGTGAGTCATGGCCGCTGAGCCTGCGCATCCAGAGCCTGTGCTCCGCAACGGGAGAGGCCACAACAGTGAGAGGCCTGCGTACCGCAAAAAAAAAAAGAGACAAGTCAGTTGCAGACAGCAAACCCCAAGTCTACAGTTGCTCCCAAAGTCCACCGCCTCAATTTTGGGATGATTTGTTGTGTATTCAGGTATTCGTCAGATGTAGGGTTTATCAAGTTGATTGTGGGGATTTAATCTGCTGCTCCTGAGGCTGCATGGAGAGATTTCCCTTTCTCTTCTTTGTTCGCACAGCTCCTGGGGTTCAGCTTTGGTTTTGGCTCCGCCTCTGTATGTAGGTTGCCCTCATGCATCTGTTCCCGCCCAGACAGGACCGGATTAAAGCAGCGGCTGATTAGGGGGCTCTGGATCACTCAGGCTGGGGGGCGGGAGGGGTGTGGTAATTATATTTGGAATGCAGGGGAAGCCTGCAGCGGCAGAGGCCAACGTGACTTTGCAGCAGCCTGAGGCACACCATGTGTTCTCTCGGGGAACTTGTCCCTGGATCATGGGGCCCTGGCAGTGGCATACTGCATAGGCTCCAGAGGGGAGGTGGGGGGCAATGTGGATAGTGACCTGTGCTTGCACACAGGCTTCTTGGTGGCTACAGCAGCAGCGTTAGCATTTCATGCCCGTCTCTGGGGTCCAACCTGACAGCCACAGCTCGCGCCTGTCTCCGGAGCTCATTTAGGCGGTGCTCTGAATTCCCTCTCTTCACGCACCCGGAAACAATGGTCTCTTCCCTCTTAGGCAGGTCCAGACTTTCTCCCAGTCTTCCTCCCAGCTAGCTGTGACGCACTAGCCCCCTTCAGGCTGTGTTCACGCAGCCAACCCCAGTCCTCTCCCTGGGATCCAACCTCCGAAGCCAAAGCCGAAGCCCCCAGCCCCCACCTGCCCCAGTGGGTTAGCAGACAAGCCTCTCAGGCTGGTGAGTGTTGGTTGGCACCGGTCCTCTGTGTGGGAATCTGTCCACTTTGCCCTCTGCACCCCTGTTGCTGCGCTCTCCTCCGTGGCTCTGAAGCTTTCCCCCCACCCACCCCCAGTCTCCGCCTGTGAAGGGACTTCCTAATGCATGAAAACTTTTCCTCTTTCACTGCTCCCTCCCCAACGTGTATGTCCTGTCCCTGTTCTTTTCTCTCTGTTTTGTTTTTTCTCTTGCCCTACCCAGGTATGTGGGGAGTTTCTTGCCTTTTGGGAAGTCTAAGGTCTTCTGCCTACATTCAGTAAGTGTTCTGTAGGAGTTGTTCCACACGTAGATGAATTTTTGATATATTTGTGGGGAGGAAGGTGATCTCCACATCTTACTCCTCCACCATCTTGAAGGTCCCCCTTGTAAGGCAGGGCAGTTCTAGAGGATAACCCGTGCTTTAATTTTTAAAGCACACACGAAAGATAAGGGTTTACATGGTTTTACTTTAAGTATTTGTTGCCCAGCTGTGTTTTTCTTAGGAGTACTAAAGTTTATCTGTGAGTTTTGGTATTTTATGTTTTTGATTTTAGCATCTATGAGAAGGGAGGGAATAGTGTCTAAGTCAGGAATTAGGCAGTACAGTTCCTTTACAGAAAATCTAGGGCACACGAATGTTTAAGCTGGCTGGGTACTTGATTTCTGGTGTTACATTGCCTTTGAAAACACTTGGCAGGTAAAACAGAATAAGACAATAGCCCTATAAAAATCAGTGATATGTTATACAAACATCAAAGCATTATATTGTATACTTGAGACTAATATAATGTTATATGTCAATTATATCTCAGTTTATAAAAATCGGTTTTCTATGGGCTTTTGGTTTTTCAGTTTGCCTCCTCATCATAGTAGAAGAATGGTTTAGGAAAAGTTGTTATTTGGAATTCCATAAGTAAAAAAGTAGTAAAATCTCTTTCTCTTTGACTTTTATTGCGGGTAACAGTGAGGACACAAAATCATTACTAGAAGATGTAGTTAACCTTGAGAAATACTATTTACATATTTAGGTCTCGATTCGGATCCTCAGCTATTTTTAAAAAAATTTATTTAGTTTTTATTTTTGGCTGTACTGGGTCTCTGTTGCTGCACCCAGGCTTTTCTCTAGTTGAGGCGAGTGGGGGCTACTCTTTGCTGTGGTGCACTGGCTTCTCATTGCGGTGGCCTCCCTTGTTGAGGAGCGCTGGCTCTAGAGTGCAGGCTCAGTAGTTGTGGCGCATGGGCTTAGTTGTTCCATGGCATGTGGGATCTTCCCGGACCAGGGCTGGAACCTGTGCCCCCTGCATTGGCAGGCGGATTCTTAACCACTGTGCCACCAAGGAAGCCCGATCCTCAGCTATTTTTATCTGTGGTCACTTTCTAGGGAAGTGATTGCTTGTTGTTTAAGATATGTTCCTTTCCACCTATACATCTTTACTGAAAGTCTGTCAAACAGTCTCTTCTCAGATACTTTTCATTTATTCCTGTTGTTTTGTATTCCCACCTCCTTCATCTGTGGTTAAGTGAAGAATTAACTTCTTCTCTCCTGAAATAAACTGTAAATACCAATGTGAAGTTTGAGGCATTTTGGGAAATAAAATGTATGACTCACAAATGTTTGGTTTATTTTTGCTTTATGTAGAGTTTTCTGTCTTCAAATTTGTTAAATATGTAAAAATTCAAATATAAAACAATTATATATCTGTATACTTGTTTTCTCTTTGAGCAAATTTAGAAAGTTTATTTCTGTTCTGGAAGTTCAGAACCTCTTAAAGCAGTGTGCTGCTTAATAATTTTATTTTAGTTTGTTGGCATTTTCTCCTTATTATGAGCTAATTTTTTGTTAAAAGATATTATCATTATTTGTGTGTAGTCTGGAAGAAACTGTGAGGTGGAAAAATATTCTCAGAGAATGTTTTAGCATAAAGGAATTGGTTTTTGTTGTCACTGCAGATAATGTTGAATTACTTTGATTTTCTTTTTAGGTTGAGTCACTCTTCAAGAAAAATCTTTTGATAGGCAGTGACATCTGCTAAAAAGTGGCAAATTGCTGCTTGCATTTCATATTCCAAATAAACAGAAATAACTTTAGTGTATCTAAGTTGGACTCTGAGCAATACTTGTCACAATATCTATTTTTTCTTTACCTACCCCCTGCATCACCTTTATCCTAAAAAGAGGAAGGCAAATATTTATTCAACAAATATTTACATTACTTTGTTCAACACCATTGGGGATTGAAACCCCAGGCTCATTAGATGAAACCTAGAAAACATGAGGTTTTTTTTTCCCCTCTCATATATTTTAAATATTTGTAAATATATTTTTACATATATCTTTCATATATTTATAAATATATAGTATGTATTTATATCCCATATATGTGTATACATGCATATACCCATATATGTGTATATTTATATTTGTATGTGCATACATATGTGTGTATCTTGATAAGTTGTAAATGACAGTGCTACAAATAGAAAGCAGTGAGTGCTATTTATAAGACAGACTTCAGTTGTCATGGTATAGAGATCAAAATTTCTTCACAGGTAATCTTGAGAAAATTCATGGTAAAACTTACTCCACAGCTAGGTGATGAGGTTTCCTTAAAGGAGGAATTCATAATGTTTTTTCCCCCAGCTTTATTGAGATATAATTGACACATATATTGTGTATGTTTAAGGTATACATTGTAATGATTTGATATTTGTATATATTGTGAAATGTTTACCACAATAAGGTTAGTACATCCATCACCTCACGTAGTTACATTGTGTGTGTGTGTGGTGAGAAAATTTAAGATCTACTGTCTTAACACCTTTTGAATATACCATAAAATGTTGTTAACTATGGTCAGTATGCTGTACATTACTTTCCCACAACTTGTTCATCTAATAACTGGAACTTTGTACACTTGGACAGCTTTCATCCTTTTTCCCCACTCCCCCACCCACACATCTAACAACCACCATTCTCTACTCTGTTTCTATGAGTTCAGTGTTTGTAGATTCCACACATAAGTGAGATCATACAGTATTTTTTCTCTATCTGACTTATTTCACTTAGTAATGCCCTAAGATTTGTCAGAAGTGGCAGAATTTCCTTCTTTTTTACGACTGAATATTTATATACAATCAAATTTTCTTTATCCATTCATATGTTGATGGATGCTTTTGCTGTTTCCATGTCTTGATTGTTGTGAATAATGCTGCAGGGAACAATGGGGGTGCACATGCCTATTCAAGATAGTGATTTATTTCCTTTGAATATATACCCAGAAGTGGAATTACTGGGTCATGTGGTAGTTCTATTTTTAGTATTTTGGGGAACCTCCATCCTGTTTTCTATTGTGGCTGCACTAGTTTACATTCCCTGATTACATTTTCCTGATTATTATTAATGTTAAGCACTTTTTCATGTCCCTGTTGGCCATTTAAATATCTTCTTTGGAAAAATGTCTACTAAGGTCCTTTCCCTCTTTTTAAATTGGATTATTATTATTATTTTTTTGGCTATTGAGTTGTATAGCTTCCTTATATATTTTGGATATTAACTATTTAATAGACATGTGGTTTGCAAATGTTTTCTCTCATTTTGCAGGTTGCTTTTTCATTTTGTTGACTTTGTGTACTGTGCAGAAGCTTATTAGTTTAATGTAGTCCTGCTTACTGATTTTTTTGCTTTTGTTGCTTGTGCTTTTAGTATCTAAAATATATCTAAAACGTAATTGCCAACACCATTGGGAAGGAGGTTTTTCCCCTACATTTTCTTCTGGAGTTTTATGGTTTCTGGTCTTACCTTTAAGGTTTTTATCCATTTTGAGTTAATTTTTGTGAATGGTGTAAGATAGGGGTTCAGTTTTATTCTTTTCCATGTATATAGTTTTCCCAGAACCTTTTATTGAAGAGTATCCTTTCCTCACTGAGTTTTATTGTCTCCCTTGTCAGATATTAGTTGACTGTTTATGCATGGATTTGTTTCTGGGATCTTGATTCTGTTCTGTTGGTCTATGTGTCTGTTTTTATGAAAGTACCATGCTTTTTTGATTACTGTAGCTTTGTAATATAGTTTAAAATCAGGAAGTGTGATGCTTCCAGCATCATTCTTTGTCAGGATTGCTTTGGCTATTTAAGGTCTTTTATTGTTTCATATGAAATTTGAGATTTTTTTTCCTATTTCTGTGAAAAGTGCCACTGGAATTTTGATAGGGATTGGAATTTAATTTTATTAAATGTATACTAAGTGTGAGTTGAAGTTTTACATATGTTCTCCTTTTATCTTCATAACTGTAGGGTAAGAAGCATAACTGAGGCTTGAGAAATTATGTAACTTCAAGTGGCAAAACTGTGAAGTGTCTACTGTGTTCCAGGTGCACTTCAAGTCACTAGAAACACATCAGTACATTAAATTGAAATGAGAATGCACTTTATGGAGCTTTTGATCCAATTGAGGTTTATTTAAAATGAAATAAGTAAGTGATATTTATAGTATTTTATGTTGGATGGGGTTAAGTACAGAGAAAATCAACCAGAAAGGGAAATAGGTGAACTGAAAAGTGAGGTTGTCTATTCTAAATAAAGTTGTCAGGGAATGGGTGTTATTTAAGATAAGTAATGCTAACTACCAAAACATACAAAGCCTTGAAACTCAGTAAGTTACTACAATCCAGTGTTATTTATCTGATTATATTTCGGGTGGTGCTCCTCCATCTCCTAGTTACACAAGTATTGTATTTAGTCCCAAAACTCTTCACAGGAAAGAGGAATGAAAGAGGTTCACCAGCTCTTAATAGTCTAAGCCTGGAAATGACAAATATCACAACTGTTCACAGTCCCTTGGACAGGGCTAGTCACATGATGCCATCATAACTGCAGAAAAGCTGGGATAGGTAAGAGAGCACATGGACTGTTTGATCACACTCTTCATCTCTTGCAGAGAAAGCTTCATGAAGAAGATATTTATGCCAAGACTAAAATAATTTTTCAGTGAAATTTTAACATGAAAGTATATAAAAAAAATAATAAGAGCCGTTAGGGTCAATCATCAACATAATATATTTCATTGAACTTTGTCACCAGAGCAAAAATCCTAATGATTTCAAATTCATATCTTATATGCCTTGTTATTGAGGTGGATACATTTGTTTCTAAAATGTGTCCTATTAAAATTTTATAGATGACATTTAAATTTCCTAGCGTAAAAATAACAGCAGGGCAGAAGAGTAATCAAGAAAAGAGAAAAAAAATAAAAAGTATTAAATCTATTTAAAGTGTCATTTTAAACTGGTACATGTTTCTTGTAATAGTCACTACCAAGGTGATGAGGACCAACTTTTTCCTATGCAAAAGAAACATGGTAGGATATAGTCTTTCAGTGGCATAATTTAAGAAAAGTGTGCTACCAACACCCCTATGAAGTCACTTCAACATTGAGTCAACTTATTACCTAAAAGCAGTTACATGGGATTTTGCTCACAATTTATCACCTAATAATATACTGACCAGTTTTTGGAGACTTTGCAAATAACAAGACCATTTCTATCATAGTACAGAATATTTAAAAACTAGTCATATTTGATTTATTTTACTCTTATTTTTTCATCAGTGTTTTAATTAGAGAAGAAGCCCAGTTAGCTTATTTCTGTAACAGTGAAAAGAATAGTGAAATATCCTCTCCTATTTTCCTGCTTCTCCCCTCCCCCTGCCTTCAGAGTATTGTAGATTTTAAAGGGTATTCAGATAACCATTGATTGAATGACCTCGCCATTCAGTAGGATATCCAGATAGATGCCTACATGGTTTTGAGAATGTGGAGAGGATGAATGATTTCTGAGCACCTGCTCTCCCACTCCTGTCAGAGGCTGTGCTGAGGGGAAAAAAGTGATGTGTGATCAAATCTATGGTTTCATATTTAGTTTTCAATCCAATTCAGCAAGTACTGAGTGCTCTATGGAGGAGGCAGTGGCAAAAGTTTCAGGGATACAGTCATCGGAAATTGACTGTGCAGTGAGGAAAATTATGTCTACAATGAGAAAGGGCAGGAGAATAAAAGGCATTATAGAAAAAGGCAAACATTTTTTGCCTTTCCTATATGGAAAGAGTGCACATAAATGACTGAGTAGAGAAAGAAAAATGCCTGAAGGTTTGTGGAATCAAGAGAAATATCAAGTATCATACAGAAACATGGCAAACTATCTTGAAGGACAATCAGAATGTTGCTGAACAGAAAGCAGAGAGGCAGAAATACAGAGAACTGTTCACTTTATTCATGGGTGGTGGATGGGGACCTTCAATAGCTTCTCTTTATCTACCAAACGAAGACCTCATTGCCTCATAAAGCTGCCTCAGGATCGAAATACCATCTCTTTACCCTTCTCTCTGAGCTTATTTACCACTACAAACTAGGAAACCTCCACATTAGCCCTCTGCTTTCTTACCAAAAATAATGTGTATATTTCTACACTCACTATTCTCTCTACCTTCAGTAACAAACCTGGGCAGTGAAGATGGAGAAGAAACCAAGAAAGCGTATACTTTCAGGCAAAGTCCCAGACTCGGCCTGATGCCATGAGGAACTGGATGGATGCAACTTATACTTGAGAATCTCTTCTTGAAGTAAAGGAACTGGACTTTCATCCTCTCACATCATTCACTCATTAGCTAGGGGCCTCCCAGGAAGGTGGGGCGTGTAAAACACCCTGGCACTTCTAGCTCTCCTCCTCCATTGCCCAAGAACAATCCTAAGAATGTTGCAGAAGGGAGCCTTCAGCAGCAGCATGTGTAGGAGCTGGGGTATGGATGCACGGAGCTCCATCTGAATGGGCTGTGAACAGCACCCTGTATCTGTGTGACCTATTCCCTAAGTCAGAGTTAAATTCAAACTTCGTCTCTGTTCCTTTACTGGACTCTTTGCATTTCTCTTGACATTTAACACGCACTCTTTTTTTTTTTTTTGGCGGTACGCGAGCCTCTCACTGTTGTGGCCTCTCCCGTTGCGGAGCACAGGCTCCGGACACGCAGGCTCAGCGGCCATGGCTCACGGGCCCAGCCGCTCCGCTGCATGTGGGATCTTCCCGGACCGGGGCACGAACCCGTGTCCCCTGCATCGGCAGGCAGACTCTCAACCACTGCGCCACCAGGGAAGCCCTGCACTCTTTTTTATTGTTCTCATTCACCTACTAGTTGTACTTTACAAGATACAAAATTCCTTAGGCAGATTTATCTTCAGTTAAATTACAGAAAATAGTTGCATCTATATTATGTGCTAGGTATCGTGCTAGGTGGATAGGTTGACCAAAAGCCATAGGGAGAGTTGTTGCTCTTGAGACTTTGGAGTATATAACCACATACTCTTTTAAATGAATAAGATAGGCAGTGTGGAGAAGAGGAAGAATCCAGAGGCGTCAGTCTCAGACCTAATATCAAATCTTGATTCTAATAGTTTCTAAATGTATGACCATGGACCAGTAACTTAATGACATATTGGCACGTAACCTGTTTGAATCTGAATTTCCTTATCTCTAAAATAAATAAGTTAATCCTTTTAAAGTGTCTTTATATTATCACTCCCATGTGATCCTTAGCTGTTATTTAATGTTATTTCCTTCCCTTTAAATTCCTTTAAATATTGAACACAAGGCTTTGCACAAAATATATTCATAATGCCATTATTAATTGCATGAGAAGCATGAATGGAGAGACAGTAAGTTCAGAGCTCTGAGTATGTTCAGTGAATGGTGATCAATAAAGTTTGAGTAGAGAATGAGATATAAATATCCATATGAATATATCCCCCCATATAAAATGTTGAAATAAGCTAAAATTAATGTAAGATGTGAAATTCCAGAGCAGACTGTTTATATTTAATCTGGTATGCTGTGGAGAATTTTCAAACTTCTTTCAGAAAAGCAATCTAAAATCATGATGAAGTATGGCACTTCTTTGAGAAAAAGAAGGTGGTAGACCATTTGAGTCCTAGAGGTTTTCCAGCATTTTTTTTCTGCTGGAAAACAATATCATAAGTGGACGTGCTATGGGGGGGGGTCCCCATTTTGATGGTAATTTGCTGTTGGTCGCAGATAGGTTAAGCATAACTTCTTATGTCAGCTCTTTTACTTGTACTCTGGACCCTCCTGTGCATTGAGAAGATGTCTTACGACCATGTTGGCAAATGAATTATATAGGAGACTCATAAAAGAGTAAATGAGAGTTGGTGAACAGTAGCAGTGAAAGGAAGTAATAGACAATAATACCAAAAACGAAGGTCAAACTACGGAATTCATGTAGCTGTTGTGTTTGTCTGACTTCTAGTTCTTTCTTGTGAAAATTAAATTATATGTACGTAAAAGCTTGTGCACAGCAAAGGAAACCATTGACAAAATGAAAAGATGACCTACTGAATGGGAGAAAATATTTGCAAATGATGTGGCAAACACATATACACTACTGACACTATGTATAAAATCGACAACTGATGGGAACATACTGCCTAGCACAGGGAACTCTACTTAATGCACTGTGGTGTCCTAAATGGGAGGGAAATCCAAAAGGGAAGGGGTATATGTATATGTATATGGCTGCTTCATTTTGCTGTGCAGTAGAAGCTAACACAACATTGTAGGGCAACTATATTCCAATAAGAATTAATTTTAAACAACATATATAAACAACTCATACAACTTGACATAAAAAAAATAACCTGATTTAAAAAATAAGCAGAAGAATTGAGTAGACATTTTTCCAAAAAGAAATGCAGTTGGCCAATAGGGACATGAAAAGATGCTCAGTGTCACTAATCATCAGGAAAATGCAGCTCAAAACCACAATGGGATATCACCTCACAGCTGTGAGAATGGCTGTTCACCAAAAAGTCTACAAATAACAAATGTTGGCAAGGATGTGGAGAAAAGGGAACCCTCGTACACTGTTGGTGGGAATGTAAATTGGTGCAGCCACTGTGGAAAACAGTATGGATGTTTCTCAAAAAACTAAAAGTAGAACTACCATATGACCAGCAATTCCACTCCTGGACATGTATCTGAAAAAAATGAAAACACTAATTCAAAAAGATACATACACCCCCAGTGTTCATAGCAGCATTATTTACAGTTACGAAGACATGGAAACAACCTAATTGTCCATCAACAGGTGAATGGATAAAGACAATGTGGTACAGATATACAATGGAATACTATTCAGCCATAAAAAAGAGTAAAAATTTTGCCATTTGCAGCAGCATGAGTGGACTTGGAGGGCATTATGCTAAGTGAAATAAGTCAGAGAGAAAAAGATAAATACTTTCTGATACCACTTATATGTGGACTCTAAAAAATACAACAAACTAGTGAATATAAGAAAAAAGCAGACTCACAGATATAGAGAACAAAACTAGTGGTTACCAGTGGGGAAGGGGGAGGGGCATTATAGGGGTGGGAGAGCGGGCAGTACAAACTATTGGATATAAGGTAGGCTTAAGGATGTATTGTACAGCATGGGGAATATAGCCAATAATTTTGTAATAACTGTAAGTGGAAAGTAATCTCTAAAAATTGTATAAATTTTTTAAAAAATTAATAAATTATATGTGTAAACAGAAACTTCTATGCCATTGAGTCTGTTGCCCTGTCTTCTGGATGTACTGTGAATATGTATCACCAGAGTGATCAAGAGAGCCCGTCCTACCTTTCGAACACTATCTTCTGCCAGACAGATATAATGCAAAATTAGCCCTGCATTCCTGTGAACTTCTTGTCCTGTGGGGTTGCCAGTATCCTGAGTGTAAAGTTAGTGGGGTGCATGACAATATGTCCCCTGTCCATTGGGGTTGTAATTTAATCCCAGTGTGTTGAGCTTCAGTGAGGAGTATTATATTTTTTTAGGTGGTAGAGATGATTATTTTTTCCAGCTTTATTGAGGTTTAATTGACAAATAAAAATTACCTATATTAAAGGTATTCAACTTGATGTTTTGATATATACATATACATTGTGAAATGATTACCACACACAAGCTAATTAACATACCTATCACCTCACAAAGTCACAAAGCATATTACTTTTTTGTCACAAAGCTTTTGTGTGATGAGAATACTTAAGATCAACTGTGTTAGCAAATTTCAGGTATACAGTAACCGTGTTATTAACTATACTTACCATGCTGTACATTGAATATCCAGAACTTATAGCATTATTGTATTTTGTGTGATATAACTCTGGAGCAAAACTGCCCTAACAGCTTAAGCCCTTTGGCATGTGTCCTCAGCTCTGAACACGCTATGTAGTCAGACATTCTTGTTTAGAATATTCACTGCAGTTTTTATGAAAGTCACCATTTGGTTATCTCGGATGCCTCATGGTTTTAAATACATGCCTCTATGTTAGTCACATTTTATTCTGTCTTCGGTGGACATCTAAAACATTTAGCCTCAATTCTCAATATGATTTGATGAATTTTAGAATGGTCTTTAGTCACTACGTGGTATGTTTTATTCAGTTTAAAAATGTTCCTAGTGAACTAGGCTTGAAAGTTGGAGAATTTCTTTCTCACACATATCTATAGTCATTTTTCATGGATACATATGTGTATATAGAGACATATAGATACACAAATGCATATGTATGTGTGTATGTTTTAAATGTTTTGTTTCAAGGTTAATCATTTTTAATTCTGTTCCTTCAAATTTCTGCTTCCAGCAAAGTGATTTTCTGAAATGTATTTTAAATATAATCACAAGTGGAAATGCAGACCATCAAATCAGAGAGGCTTTCCCCAATGGATTTATTTTTGGTAGGTAGCTTTCTAGAATCTTCTTGCTTTCAAGTCTGTGTTATGACTAATTATGCTTTCAGCCCAAAATAGCAACTCAAAATGTTCAGGTTTTTAGGCACTTCTCAATTTTACATTGTAGACTGTGGCACCCATTCATTATATGCAACTCATGTTGTTTTTGGGTTTTCAGTTTCTGTTAACGTACATGTCCATTACTGGTAAAAACAAGTGTCTTAAAAATATTGCAGACATGGCTTGTCTAAAAATCTGCCAAGTAATTGTTTATCACTGATAATGAGGTCATTAAATTTAGCTATATTTTTGTTTCTTGAAAGAGTGTTGGCAATTTAAATTAAAGCTTGTAGTAAGTAGCTTGATACTGTATTAGAAATGAATCAGAATGTGGCCTGAATTTAGAGCAAGAAATTCAGTCTTTGGGTACTAAGGACAATGTATACTTGGGTTGACACATCCCATATTTGAATTTTTTTAACCATTTCATATTGCTCCAGATGTTTTCATTGAATGAACAAATTCCTTCTAAGGCAGAATTATTTTTTTTTTACATTTCACTAGTATTTATAATTTCATTTACTTAGAGACACCTAAGTGCTGAAATTATTCAGAACCCATAACAGAACTAGGTGAGCCTTTGCTTCTAAAGCAGTAATGTTCAAACTTGCGTCCAATCCAATGCACCTGCAGGGTGTATTACGCAGGGATTGATGGGTCTCACTCCCAGAGCCTCTGAGTTACTAGGTGGTGCAGGACTGGAGATGTTGCATTTGTAAGCAGTTACCTGGTACTGCTGGTCCAGGGACTACACTTTGAGAACCATTTTTCTTAGACGTCTCGTTCATTGTCTCATCCTAGTCCAACCCTCCATCACTCTCATTTAGGCAACTGCAGTAGCCAGCCTCCTAACTAGTTTTATTGCTCCTAGTTTTACCCCTCTTCAGCCTGTTATCCACACAGCAGCCAGAGAGATTCCTTTCAAACATAAATCAGATTATGCCTGTCTAATGGCTTCTTGTCGGTCTTAAAACAGAGTGCAAATTCTTAACCTTGACCTGTGAGGCTTACCTTATCTGGTCTTTGACTTCCTGTTCTACCTCATCTCCCACCATTTTCCCCTTGACTCACTCCCCTCCAAGTTCATTGGCCTTCTTGACGTTTCTTGGCTGACTATATGAATCATATGCCTACCTCAGGGCGTTTGCACAGAATTTTTTTTTTTTTTTGTCTAGGATGATCACTTTTCTCCCTCCACAGATTTGTGTATGACTTCCTCTCTCATTTCATTCAGATCACTCCCCACACAGGCTTTCTGTGACCTTTCTAACATAGCTCTCTCTCCTTGGCTCTCACACTTTTATTTGTAATATGACTCCCTGCCCCCAAATGCAGACTTCTCAAGAGTATGAAATTTTTGTTCACTGCCATAACCACAGTGCTAAAACAGTCTCTGGCACTTGAGATATATTCAATAAATATATGTTGAATAAATAAATGGGTGACTAGATGGAAGAATGTCCCTTTAAGTACTCCTTCCTCCTCACACACAATCCAGACAAGTCTTTTGTCCACTATACGAATCATATGCCTACCGCAGGGCTTTTGCACAGAATTTTTTTTTTTTTTTGTCTAGGATGATCACTTTTCTCCCTCCACAGATTTGTGTATCATATTTTGTTATCATATTTCTCTTCCCACTGTGGTCTCCAGTATTCTTGTTTATGCAGAGCTGCTCTCAGTTTCCCATATGAACCTTACCTCCAACCTTATTCCTTTAAGTGATATTAAATCTTTTGCGATTAATAAAAAGTCTACACATACAATTGAGGATCCTTGGTTTTCATTTCAGGATCACTAATTCTTATTTAAATTTTTGGCTGCATCGGGTCTTCGTTGCTGCGTGCGAGCTTTCTCTAGTTGCAGCGAGCGGGGGCTACTCTTCGTTGCGGTGCGCAGGCTTCTCATTGTGGAGGCTTCTCTTGTTGCGGAGTATGGGCTCTAGGCACGTGGCTTCAGTAGTTGTGGCACGCGGGCTCAGTAGTTGTGGCACACGGGCTTAGTTGCTCCGTGGCATGTGGGATCTTCCCAGACCAGGGCTCGAACCCATGTCCCCCGCATTGGCAGGTGGATTCTTAACCATTGTGCCACCAGGGAAGTCCCAGGATCACTAATTCTTAAATGATGTATCACTGTCTATTTTGTGACTTGCACATTTTAAGTACTGCTATTCTGCTCATTAGACTGTCAGCTGTGAACTGCTGGTATACGTAGAACTTTAATTGCCAAACTGAGGTTTGGTTTTTTTTGTGTGTGACAATAATTCAGTTCTAGAATGAGAAAGATGCCAGTAAATGTTACCCTGTAACTCTTCAGTCAGGACATGACCTCTTTTGCATGATTTCCTCCTGATCACTGCTTTTTATCAAGGAGTGTTTTCTAAACAGCCAGACTGTATTGTGCCATGTCCATCAGAAGCTACTTGGAATTATGTTTTGCCACCAAATCACATGAGGCGAATTCAGGTACATTTGATAACAAGAATTATAGAATCAAGGTCAAGAGTTATGGAATCAATATTCAAAATGATCTCCAGGAGCTTTTACTTTCAACCTGGTGTTGAGTCTTACATCTTTTCAACCAAGTGTTGTGACCTGTGAATTCTTCTTCTTTCACTTTCCAATTTTACACAGTGATTTATTCCACTTTTCTCTATAAACTATTTGAAATCTCTAACATCCTTTACAACTCCATCCTCATGTTTCCTAGTTGTTGTTTCTTCTAGGTTTTCCAAGTAGTTCATGAAACTCTAGCCAAAACTGAACTTATCATCTTTCACCAAAATAAGTTTATATTCATGACTGTCTTTCTGGTAAGGGCACAGTTATTCTTTCACCATTAGAGAAATAAAGAGAGGCATGGAGGTGCAGATGTTACGACGCATTAAAGAGTACTTGGGCAGTATATGTAATTTATGACATATATAATGTTTATGTATTTCTCCTAGCATCATTAAACTCATAATTTTCATAGAATTTGGTATAACTCACATGATAATGACAATTCATTTGTCATCTTCATCTAACATTTTTTATTCACATTGACCATGTGCACGATGTCATGTTACTGGGAGTACACATGTCATGATCTCTTTTTGTATTTCCAGTATTTATATTTCCAGACATTTTTGGTTGTGAATTCTTTTGTAGCCATTATAACTACTTGAAAATTGTATCATATCAATATGCCTTTTATTTTTTTGTTCCCTGACAGTTTGTCAGTGTCTATGTCTGTCCAACAGCCTAAAAAGTAGTATGTGTGTTTGAGGGAAGAGAGATGGGAGATAGTTCTTTCCTCCCTCCTTTCTTCCTCATATATTTTAGAATTTCTGGGAGATATGACAGAGTTAATCATTATTATAATCAGAAGAAGTAACACTTATTACTCAATGTTGTGTCAGGATTAGAGATGGTGGCCCGTGGGCCCCTTGATATCTTAATTTCCCTGCATCTCTGCTTGCAGCCTCCAATTCACTTGCAAAGTCCATAGAATTTGCCTTAATTTTGCCCTGTCTTCTTCCTCCCTTACCATAACCAATGTCATCAACCTGTATTATGTCCTCAGTATACTTCACAGCCTCTTACATAGTCACATAGATGCTTTCCTGAGTAATCTTCCATTCCTATTGATTATATTCACTGGAATTAAAGTTGTCTTTTCAAAGGGTAGATCTATCAGTGTGAACCTTCTGTTCAGCAAACTTCAGTAACTCCCCATTGCCTGTAGTATTCAATAAAATTGTTTCAATTCGGGATTTAGTATCTTGACATCAAAATGAGTTTCCAACTTTATGCCTCTGGACTCCTCCTGAAACTTTCTCTCTGTTCTATTTGAAATGAATTACATCCACACCTCTGCAGTGCGCTATAATAGGTTAATATTTCAGTGTTTTTATGTGTATTGGTGTTCTCTCAGAGTAGATTTTCAGAGTTTTCTCTTTATCAGCTTTTTGAAATGATCATCCCTTATTCAAGTCCATGATAAATACAACCTCTTACATGAAATCTATTTTCCTCTCACCTTGCCCAGACTGATGTTATGGCCTTTCGCTTTCCTTTGAACCACCATGACTCTTTGTTTGATGGTCTACATAAGCAATTACCTTTTATTTTACATACATTAGATAGGTATGAATATATGTGCTTTTTTCACATTCTTGTTCTACACTGATCCTGAACCCTTAAGTACAGCGATAATATCTTTTTATCTTTATTTTTCTGAAATTTGATGTTGTTTAAGCTTTGGAATTGGGCCTAGCTTCAAACACAGCGTAAAATACCATTTAGTGGACATAGAGTATATCCCTGTGCAAGGTTCTGTGATACCATGATTGAAAATTCGTGTTGCATATAGGATGTCCTGAATTCTTTGCATTGTTAAAAAAAAAAAAAAAAAGGCTAAGACAGTTTGTGTCCTTTGCTAGGCACATATAGCCATTTAATGATGTATTCCCTAAACATGTTGGTCTTGATTACTTAAGCCAGAGAGTTGGGTCATATGATGGCAGTGTCCAGTTAGGAATATTGGATTAGCATGAACTGACTGAAGTGCTAACTAATGAAAATCAGGCTGATGCAGAACAGACGGAAGGGCCAAAAGCAAGCATGCAACACCTGTGAATTATATCCAGATCAGTTATCTATCAGATTCTGGTCTCCATTCAAAGTGTTGACTTTGATCTTTCTCCAACTGTAAATGTTTCATCCAAAACAGCTGCGATATTGGCACAACTGTTTTCAGGAGTTGCCCAGGACAAAAATAACAGGATTCCCCAGGCTAGAACTAAAGCTCATTACAACCCTGTTACTCTGTGCGTGGTGAGAGAAACCCTCAAATTAGAGGCCTAACCTAATATAAACATGGAAAAAGTAATTGTAACTTTTACTCATAAAGTTAGGGTTATAATATCAGCTTGTATGTTGTTTTTCTGAAATAGATTAATAGTGATCATTGGCTCAAAATGTGTGATTCTTTGAATCAGAGCCATCTTGAGATCTGTCATAAATGGTTAGAGGAGGTCACCTGTATGGTGACAGATGGAAAGTAAATTTTTGGTGGTGGGCATACTGTAGTATATACAAAATTAGAAATACAGTGTTGTACACATGAAACTTATATAGTGTTGTAAACCAGTGTTACCTCAGTTAAAAAAAAATAAGCATCAAGTTTTTGCTATCTATTGCATGCCAGCTGCTGTATCAGGTTTATATATCACAATCCTATGAAGTGTGAATTATTACATATTTTTGAAGAATTAACATTTCTAAAAATCAACTTGATGAAAGTATTGTTCTTATTTTAATAGGCTTTAGGGGAAAAGAGAGGTATGTCAGTAATTTTTAAAAATTTATTTATTTATTTATTTGGTTTCACCGGGTCTTAGTTGTGGCAGGTGGGCTCAGTAGTTGTGGCCCGCGGGCTTAGTTGCTTTGCGGCACGTGGGAGCTTCCTGGACCAGGGATCGAGCCCGTGTCCCCTGTGTTGGCAGGCAGACTCTTTATCCACTGTGCCACCGTGGAAGTCCTCAATAATTTTTTTTTGAAGTATAGTTGATTTACAATATTAGTTTCAGATGTACAACAAAGTGATTCAAGATTTTTGTAGATTCCATTTTAAGTTATTACAAAATAATGGCTATATTTCCCTGTGCGATTCAATGTATCCTCGTTTCTTACTTACTTATACATAGTATTAGTTTGTATTTCTTAGTCCCCTACCCCTATCTTGCCCGCCCCTGTTCCCTCTCCCCACTGGTAACCACTAGTTTGTTCACTATGAGTCTGTTTCTGTTTTGTTATATTCATCCATTTGTTTTACTTTTTTAGATTTCACACATAAGTGATAAAATAGAGTGTTTGTCTTTCTCTGACTTATTTCACTAAGCACGATTAACCTCTGGGTACATCCATGTAGTTGCAAATGGCAGAATTTCATTCTTTTTTATGGCTGTGTAATGTTCCATTGTATGTACGTGTGTGTGTGTGTGTGTGTGTGTGTGTGTGTGTGTGTGTGTATACACATACCACACCTTCTTTGTCCATTTTATGTGTTGATGGACACTTAGGTTGCTTGCAGTGTTCGTAGCAAGAAATTTTTGAGTTAATAAATATTGAATTATTCCCATGAATTTTAGAAAATAAGAGAACAGTTGTTTTGCTTCTAAGATAAATGAATGAATGAACACAAGAAAAGACAGAGCAGATATTGGGGGGTAACCACCAAAGTTACTTGCAGATCTAAATGCTGTGAATGTAAGAGTTAACATAATGGAATTTTCAACTTTAATCAACCTGCTATTTAAAATAATGAGAAACTTAATTTATGAATAGTTTGTGATACAATATGTCAACTTGCTGACTAGATTCTTGGCATCTGTGTCTGTGCTTTAGTGACCATATCATTTTAGATCCCCAACATATGAGATTATTTTCTAAATCGGAAAACCGCCTCAGTCTATAACCAACATATGAGTCTTATAATAGGTTTCTTATGCAGCCTCAATTTAGCTGGAAGGATAGTACTCCATGGCTTCGTACATTAATTTAGGACACTGGAAAGGGTTTTCAATTTAAGTATATATTCAGAGGTGCATAGCAAAGTTAACTGTGACAGTAATTGTCAGTCAAATGCTTCCTGAGTAGCAAAGTGTACATGTACACCCCCCTACATCTCCACCCCTACAGACACAGATGTTCCTCTCTGACCCACGAATATTGAAGTCATATGCTCTGACCTGATTTGACATTCCGTCTAAAAGGTGGACTCTCTGGTGCCGTGGGCTCCCTGAGTCCTCAGATTTCTGTGACAGCTGTTAACTCTGTGTAAGTTTTGGCAGCTGCCTCAGGCACAGCATTGAGAACATATCCGATGTGGAAGTGATTGCTGTTTTAATACTGGAGCTACTTTTTAAAAAATATATGAACTTTAGGAAATTTTTAATTAAGGAAACATGGATTTTTTGGGGAACAGCAAAGCGCTCATTATGATTAGTATATTCTCTTCGCCGACATATTTGTTATAGAAGACTATGAAAAAATGTCTCCTTTTCTACAATCTTGCTACAGACACATTTATCTCATGATAGCTGTGAGAAAACTATTCTCCACAGATACAGCCTTCCTTAATATTATACATGTTTCACAGTAGCACATTTCATGTACATAGTAAGGCACTAAGACTTGCCTTAAAATTGATATTAGATGAGTGTCACCTATGTGCACATCTCATATTTCTAATAAAAACGTTTATTTTCTTTGTCTTATGTATGAGACGAGTTAATGATATACAGCACTTGTAAACCTTGAGTAAACTTGCAGACTTGGTAAAACTTGTAAACCTTGAGTAAAGTAGTCATTTTTATTGGTACCTTTCCTTAATTTTACTAGTAGTTAGTTCTATGTTTAAGGAATACATCTAAAATAGCAAATAAAATTCAGCGAAATATTTTAGAACATCATATGAAAGACATTATAAAACAGTCGTGATCAAAAGAATCTATGATGTTCTTAGTAATGTTTAGCAGCGTAAAATCCACATACATGGTTACAAAGAAGTTCTGAAAGCCTATAGTCTGAGCATGGCTTTTCTCCTGTATAAGCAACTGAGGCAAAAACAACAATTGGCCAAAGAGAGAACTCCATGGAAACTCCACTGGAAACCTTCCTCTATGTTGGTTAGTTTACTCATGTGTTCATTCATTCTTTCATTTATTTCATTAACATTTATGGAGTCCTATTATGTGACAAATGCCAAATAAATTTTAGTTAATATAGTTTATTCATTTCAAAAAACCCGATCATCCATTCTGTTCCTGGTACTAAATTAAAAGCTATATTTATTTTCACATGTGAAGTATTATTTTTCCCATTTTACACTTTAGGAAATTGACAGTAAGAGTAGGAAGATAACTCACCAAGATAATAGAGCTACAAAATGTTGGAGCCAGAGTTTTAACTTCCACATCCATGGTTTTTTTTTTTTTCTAGTACTGCACAGTGTTTGTAAACTTTTAAAGTATCCCCAACATCTGAGATGGTGGGAGAAGATGAAGGAGAATATGGAAAAGCAAGTCATGAATGCAGGGTTATGTTTCTTCTTGAAATACCTGCAAGTTTACAGCTTTTACTATTAATTACTTCATTCAACCATTTCCAGGCTGAGTTCTGTAGAAATTTTGGAATGAAGTAACAAAGCGGTGGCCCATCACTCTCCAGATTCTGGGCCTGGGATGGGCAGAAAGGAAACAGATTAATACCACAATGCTTCACAAAATCAAAACAAGGAGTGATTTCTAATCTGTAAAAAGTTGAGTACTGTGATGGTATTTTTTTGTGTGATAGAAAAATCAATATAAATACCTTGGAAGTCCAAAGGCTTTCTTTATTTCTTGTTCTTTTTCAGATCCTCTGAATATCCTTCACATTTTATTAAATTGCTCTTCTTGGATATATTTTAACAATCTACCTCTTCTCACGTAGGAATTTATATCATCAAAATCACGTGTCAGAGGCTATAGCTAGTTTCTCACAATATGTAGAGACTGTACAGCCCTTATTTCTCCTACTTTATCCTATTTGTATATCCAGCCCATTAAAAATGTAAATAGAGGGGCTTCCCTGGTGGCGCGGTGGTTAAGAATCCGCCTGCCAACGCAGGGGACACGGGTTCGAGCCCTGGTCTGGGAAGATCGCACATGCTGTGGAGCAGTTAAGCCCGTGCGCCACAACTACTGAGCCTGTGTTCTACAGCCCGCGAGCCACCACTACTGAGCCCACGTGCCACAACTACTGAAGTCCGCGTGCTTAGAGCCGGTGCTCTGCAACAAGAGTAGCCACTGTGGTGAGAAGCCCACGCACCACAAGGGAGAGTAGCCCCCACTCACTGCAACTAGAGAAAGCCCGCACACAGCAACGAAGACCCAACACAGACAAAAATAAATAAATAAAAATTTTTAAACATGTAAATAGATTTGACATTTCTAAGCCTGAGACAGACGTGTCCATGGGTAGAGATCCAAGGTTTTTGAGCTTGTTTATCTAACTTGATCTGATTTAATCCTCAAAAAAAAATCTATTTAAGTGGGTATTGTTATTATCCTTATTATTCTTTCTTTACAGATAAGAAGATGACATCTGAGATATTCATATATTCAGATCACCCATCTGTACCTGGGGAATGATTTTAAGATAGTAGTTGTCTTTTTTTTTTTTATCTAGGGGAATAATCATGTGTTTGATAGGTTCTAGCATAATGTTATACATGTTCAGCATACATTATTCTAATTCAAATTTATGAAGCAATAACTGTTTTGTATGAGATGAGAGCCGTTTGCAAAGTTGAAGGCAGCACGATTCTTTATATCCTCTGGGTGTGAGCGTGGGTATGGCAGATGAAAGAGACTATAAACTGCAACTTTAGTTACATATATTTCCATTTGGACATACAAAGTATGTAGATCCACTGCTCTGAAACCTACCATTCTCTTTATCTTTTTCCTCAGATTCAGCCTTACCATAAATTGGTGTGAATTACTTTCATCATATTATTATAGTTACTTCACAGTATATGCTCCTGAGCAGAGGTGAATAGGAGTTTTGATAGGGTCAAGCAAGAAGGAAGAGAATTTTTATAAACAGGTATAGCTTAGGCAATTGCTAGAGCAAAGGGAAAATTGGAACAACCATTGTGTTTCTTCAAGTTTCTATCTGTATATATAGCAAAATTTGCTAGAGCAACAAACGATTTATGCTAAAGAAATGTTTCTATAATGTAACAATCTCTATTTCAGGGTCCTTTCACCTGACAGAAAATTTAGTCACTTCCAGGTGAATTGCAATTCATTTATCTCTTTGGTCTTCTGTTATCCCTGGGGGTTGGCCATGGGTTATGGGGGAGGGTGATCACTAGTAAGAGAGATGGGGACCTTACTGTAATGCTACTTTGTTGATGGGCAAAATGAATCTTCTCTTAGACATTTCTGTGCCACCCCCTTTGATGGCACAGATAATTTAGGAATGTTCTCTGTGGCCATAGATGCTGTTTGCTCTCAAGCACTCTTCCTTTATATGTGCCCTACCATCATTATAATCCAGAAATATTATTTCAGGCAAGAATGAAAAAATTTACTGTGGCACCTGCTTCTTTCTTGGAGTTTACCCAGAGAGTGAATCACAACTCTTTGCTCTCAGATCACCCCCCCCAAACCTGTGTGATGTATTCATCATTCTGGGATGAAATTATACCAGGCCCTCTCCCAGGAACTCTTTGTTCAGCTCCCACAAACTTTACCTAAGCTGTGAAGATAGCGTAGTTTGAGTCTTCTTTATCTGTTTCAAATCTAACATTTAGTGTATACGTTTTCTGTCCAGACTCAGCTTATTGTGTTGCAAAATACCTACGCTCTTGAAAATAAAATGACTTGGTTCTCAAGATTTTCTGTGCTATGGGTTTCAAAAGACTTTCATAACTCAGAGGCCAAATTTGGTTGGTTGAATGACACTCGTTCAATGAGTAGAGGAACTTTTGTGGAGAAAAAAAAAACTAGGGAAAGAAACAACTGGACTATTTGCAAACTATATCTTATTCTATATGTGTGTATATACACTGTTAGAGTCCATGTAAAAATTTGTCTTGCTACATAGATCCCACAACTACAAACATAAATGTATTTCATGAAAACAGTATTCCCATGAAAGGCCTGTAAAATAATTGTGTTTTGTCAAAAAGTCAAAATGGTGATTATTTATTTAATTATACTCATTACATTTATTAGTTTTAATACTTTGACAAATATAGATTTTGTTTGGAAAAAGTCCATTTTCTTTCATTTCAGTATCTTTATTTTAATTTTATAACAAAATAATGAAAGATAAGTCAATACCATGTGATTAAAAGAAATTTGTATGTGAATATAGACAAACACCCTTTAAGGAGGTAGTATCCATGTTATTTCCTGCTCACTGTCTTCTGCAGGCAAGCTATATCTAGCCCTTGAATGCTTGTATGGCATCTTGAATTCTAGCAGAGCAGGCTGAAAGATGCATTCCTGGATTTCTTGGCATTACCCTAGATATCTGGAGAGATTGGCTGTCACAGCTTGATCTTGCACCTCCTCCTTGTCGTCTTTTGGAGCCTTGAAGAAATTAGACTATTCAAAAGGCACCTGCATTCATTAGATTTACCACACTAAAAATTTCCCGTTATTTTCAGTCAAGTAATACTTTGTTATAGCAAATTTAAGGAAATGAATCTTTCTGAAAAACTTTTATTTACTCTATCCATCTATCTATGTATCTATGTATCTGTCTATCACTGCCTTGGAGTTAACTTAAACATCCCTTATTAGGTAGCAGAGTATCTTCTCATTTGAAGCTGAAGATGCAGATTTCCTCTCTAGGAGTATAACCATGAACTGTTGACCTGGCCCATCATTCCTTGGCAGACATCTGAATGCCAAAAATTCTGCCAGGTACCACTACTGAAACATAGATTTATCTCTTTTGTGTGTCACTTTCCTCAGAATTTTATATATACATGAAGTGCGACTAAAAGTAATTTCTTAGTTAGAAAAATAAACATTAAAATCTAAATTTTTACTAAGAAAATTTGATAGAAAATTCACCTCTTTATGTTAATAAATTGCAGTCTTGCTAGGTACTGTGAGCATGACATTGCTTGGCTAAAATTTTCCATGATTCCCTGCCAGTAAATGAGTAAATAACTATTCCTGAAATCTCCTAATTATAGAGGTGAATAAATTTGAATGCTGAAGTTGCTACCAGCAGTCAGAAATTTATCTACTTCATATTTTTCTTTATAAGTCATGTGAATATCATGTAATATTCTTCAATGTGTCTCTTGTAGATTTTTATATACCTTCGAGTAAGTTAATGCTCTAGGAAGATATACCATGCTCTCTGTACTATGATTTTAAGTTCTCCTTGGCATACCATAAACAGGACATATAGACTGAAGTCCAGAGTTATTAGCCTGGCATTTATACCATTAAAGATATTTTCCCAGTTACTTTTCCAATCTCATCTTACCCTAAGCCCTGCTTCTATATTTTATAGATCCCCAAAAGTACATGCCTTGGTTAAAGTTGCTGCTTCTGTCTTAACCATTTTGGTATGTTTACCAGACCAGTTGGTATTCACTTTTTTGATACAATATAGTTACTGGTTTATTGCAAAATCTTTTTATATGTATCACCTAATATTCTTCATTTTTCCCGTGAGGCTTCCATCTGCTACATGTGATCATAGCTTCTATATTTCCCTTCTCGTAATACTTACCACACATTATTTTGACGTGTGTTGGTGTATCTGTATTCCATGGATTATAAGCTCCCAAAATTTGAAACCATGGTTTTCTATTACTGAATCCATAGTACTTAGAGCAGAGCTTGCCACATAAGAAACAAGAAATATTTTTAAATGGATGAGTAAATGATGAACAAATGGATGTTTACAGCAACCCCTTAAGTGGGTTTGTATCATATCATAGAAATAAGGGAACTGAACTTGGAAACCCTAAGTACTTAATCCATAGTAATATTCTTGTAAGAGCTCAGCTGAGCTCATATTTGTCTGACATGTTTCAAAATATCTTGCTACCTAGAGACATATGGTAAACGTTGTATCTGTCTCTTCTTTCGCATCCAGCATTCCCCCAAGTTACACCTTTTACACCTTTGGAACTTTGTTATGGAAACTCTGAGCATTACCTTTCACCTTGTGACTTATCTTGTTTAGCCCTGAACTTGTCTAGCTTTGTCCTGATAGTTGTCTAAAATATTCCTGATGTCTCTTCTTTAAAGTGAAATTAATTGTCATTGGGATCTTGATATTAATGGCTTTAACATTTATTTGGATATTCAGAGTAGATTGTCCCTTGATTCTTAATGAGGGTGATACTTGCTCAAAATTCCTTGCTGTTTTTTCATAAGATTAAAGAATTAACAATAGATTGTTAAAATTTTACAACTACTTTGTGGGGCCTTAGCGAGGAACAAAATATGTGAAAAGCTAAAAAAAAATTCTTCTTAACAATTATTTTCTAATTGGGCATAGAAAAAAATACCTAATGCTTAAGAAAACGAGAAAAGAAGTAAAAACTGTGTACTCTTAAGGTCTGTATAAGCACTGCCATGACTGTCTGCCAAGATTCCAGCATATGACTGACAGACACCAATGTTATTTCATCTCTGGGCATCCTGTAAGCAGAGTCTCCCAGAGATGCTGATAAAAGCTAAATTAATTTAATCTTATTATTTTCATGCCACTCTTCTCTAACTAGGAGTTACTTCAAACTCGTATTTTAACTCTAGTTCACCCTAAGGGAACCACTGTGCTCTTGAGGACCTATTTCTTTCCACTTTTGAAGGTTCACTGAAAAAATAGGGAGCAAATTTACATGTTCTAAATCATCATTAAAAGTTTCAGGTAAACAGAATGTAAACCAACTCTGCTATATTTATGTCAACCTCTGATTGAAAGAAAAGAACTCCCTTAAACAGATACTTGAATCTCATGAAAGAACTGGATTTAGTACATATGTACATAGTCCATATTAAACCTCTAAATAATGCAAAAGAAAGTTTATTTGGCATTATGATTAAAATATTTCAGTTCCCCTTGTATATATCAATTGTATGATGATAAGTGATCACGTTGATGCTATTGGTTAGCCTCAGAATCCCATGATGCCTATTGTGTCCCTTAAGAAACTTGTTTCTTTCTAAAAATATGTATCAACTGTGAGATACAGATCTTTAAGTTATGACCTCACTTATGATACAAGATAGAAAATGGTAATATTATGAGATTTTTGGATTAGTTATTAATAGTTTTTATTTGGGGAACGTTTGGGTATAAAAGATGGGGATACCTTAAAATTGGATCCTCTGTATCTATGTATTAATTGAAATTGGTAAATGCATAATAGGATAATTTTCTCAAGTAGCTACTGAGATTACCACAACATTCTATCTCCTAAATATGCTAGATATTAAAATTCCCTATACACCTTTACTTATGGAGAAGAGTAAGACCTAGTACACACACTAGTGATAATTAACATTAATTGTTTACTATGTGTCAGGCACTTTGTTAAGTGATTTGCATACATAATCTCATTCAATTTTCATCTCATTTCTGTGAGGTCTATATTTTCATCACCTCTTTTTTTTACAGATGAAAAATTGAAGCTCAGAAAGTTTGTGTTATGACTAAGAGATAGTATATCCGTAGGGTCCTAATAGAAAACAGAGAGCGCACTCAAAGTAGTCTGAGCAGAGTTTATTTACACAGGGACTATTTTAAAAGGTGTGCAGTAAGTGCAGAAACCTGGAGCCACCCGATTCCTTAAAGGATCATGGCCTTTAGAAGCTCCTAAAAGTTACAGGAGCATTGGACTGGCATTCAGAGTTTTTGTCTCAGCGCAGTTACTAACTCTTCTCTATTGTGGGCTGTCCTTTTCTTTACAGCCTTAGTTTTCTTATCCATAGATAGAAAGATTTGAAAGAGATGATCTGAAAGGTCAGTTCCTTGTTTTTCTTTTTAATATCCTCTGATTCTATCTTTATGTAGCAAAATGATGTAAAAGCTTAGTCCCTCATTTTTTGTAACATCTTTTGATTCTGTGTTTAAAGAGCAAATTCTTGGCACAAAAGGAACTGTTACTCAATGACTAGATGGATCCATCTCCACTTCTGAGTAGCTAAGCCGTGCATGGAGTTATTGTGCTGTCACTGTGCCTATGTCCTTGCAAAAATACAATAAGAAGTATACATTTTTTGGTTCCTACAGCAAAACAATTGAAGCTGAGTATCCAGACTGTGACTTTTTAAAATGAAAAACAAATGTCTGATTTGTCACATACATCACTATTATGAAAAATAAATTGGCTGCCTCATAGAAGTGACACTTTTGCTTTTGATAAGGAATCATGTCCACAATGTCACATTGGTGAGAAATCTTATGAATTTAAATGCTGAACTTATTTATAAGGCAAAATGAAAGGTGATCTTTTGACTTAGTATGGATTTTAACTAAAGGATGTGGTCCATGTAGACATTTTTTCATGTATTTTGTCTTAGGTTTTTGGCTACTCTCTCTTAGCTTATTCTCCAAAATGTGTTATCTTTGTGATTATTTAAAAATAAAAAGAGGGAGGAAAAATCCATTTGTGAAGAGGGATTAAAAATGTCTTTTGTTTGTGAGATGCTGCTTTAGATTTCAGAAAGCATATACAGGCTATCACTTTGAGCATTTGGAAGAAAACACAAATGTTATTGCATTAACTTATTTCCCTGTAAATTTTTACTTTTCTTCCTTTCATGAATCATTAGCAACTCGGCTCAAAGGAAGAAGGAAAGGGACAAAGAGAAACAATAGTGAACCCAAAAAGTAAATTGTGTGCAGGTAAATGATGCAGTGCACAGTTGTAAAGCTTGTTACAATAAACTAATGGCTGTAGGTTGCAAAAAAGATTTGGGGTATCTGATATTTTCATTTATCATCAAAAACAGAAATAATAATCTAGAGTTACTACAACCACATAAAATATACACAGGAAGAATTCCCTCTTGGTCAAAATTATATATATATATATATATATATATATATATATAATTTTGTGTATATAATGACTATAATTTTTATCCATGATCTAAAAGTAAGGGCAATTTTGTCATTTATAAATTTTATGTATTAAATGTAAGATAACGGTTAAGTAAACCGTGCTCATAGCTAGTGGTAAATTTGCTCTTTTATTTGAGGTTATTATTATTTCTTTGACCTAAATTGCCTTTCTCTATCACAAAAGAGCTCTTTTCAATTCCAAGAAAGTTTGAAAGAATGAACTGAAAGTTCTCTTCTACCAAAATGCATACATGTCTTTTCAGGTTAGCATTTTGAGCTTCATTGAAATACTGAAAGATTAGGGGGAAAAAGTCAATTGTTTTCCTCTAGGTGACATACATGATTGTGACCCCCAGCTGCTGTTTGTTCCCATATGATACTTGAATACACAGGTTCAACTCGAAATATGAAGTGCTTACTGTGAACCTAAGATAGATTACTATGTTCTTATCGTGTATTAGGGAAAGTGTGGTTGCTAGGAAACTTTGTGTTAACCATTTGCAAAGAATAAATGTCTTTAATGTGGCACTTTTATTCAGATTTAATTAATAAGCCAACACTTGAGGCCTAAGGCAATTAAATATTTACCAGAGATTTTTGGATCACTTCTTAAGAGATTTCAAGCTTAAAAAGGATTGTTAGTCAAAATGAATTGCCTTTTTTAATGCAGGGTTGTCCAAAATGTTGGAATAATTGGTGTTATATACATAGTGTGATTTGAGAGATACTTAAAAGGCCCATTTGTAACAAATACCTAGTCTACAATGGCATTACTACTCATATTTACAAAATTTGAGTTGCCAACCTTGGTGTCGTTTCTTAGGTTTGAAAAAAGATGGGTGATCACTTCATCTACAGAAGAATGCCTACAAATACCTTGGCTGATATTACCTGGGAGTGATATTATCTGTGGCTCAACAATCTCCCCACTATTACTGGAAATTATTAGTGAGGTTAGTTATTACATTGGCGGGCACAGAGACCAGATGTAAGTGAAAGAATAATACCAGTTAAGTTTGGAGTGTAAGAGTTCTCAGCTTGGAACTGTCAGAGAAAACCAATCAACACTGGTCCAGTTTTGAAGATGCTTAGTGGTACAGCCAGGAAGGGGAAAACCTACATGATGGCCCCTTAAAGAAAAAAAAAAAAAAAAAAGCAGAAGAGAGGGTGGATACCTGGGAGGAAAAAGTCTTGCCTCTAGCATCCTGACAAATCACCTCATGCAGAAGAGCAGTTGATAATACACTGACCACATAAAGCAAGAGGATGTTACTCTTGGTGTTCCACTTAATTAGGGCAGAATGTGATATAGCAAATGCCAGAGCTATTAGTGGGATGGAGAGTATTGGAATTCCAAATGGGAAGGGGGTGTTGCCTTCTCTTCCAATTAGTAAGAAAGAAATAAAGGGAGAAAGTAATAGGGAAAATATTAGCTCTGGACACAATTTGCGGGTAATTGTAAGTACATTGTTCAAATTCTGTAAAATGTGACAATATTCTACACAAACTTAGAGTAATAGTTATTTTATAAATTTTACTTCTTACAGTGATTAGAGGAAAACCCTTTAACCAGATGTACCTCAGAGGAATGAAGGAGATTGGCTGAGAAATAGGATCATAAAATGATGATTGGATAGAAACAACAAAAAAGATTAGTAGCCAGGATCTGTGGGATTTTGGTTTGTTGGTTTTATTAACTAGTTGTGGCATTTGGGCATCATATTTTATATCTTAAGTGAATCTTGGGACTCAACATGTATTCCCTTAGCTCCTTGATTTTGGAAGAGCTTTATAAAATTATAATGAGAATGAACTTCGATTTAGATAAAATAGCCTTCTTATGTGCATAGTACTCTCATAGTAATTTTGACCATAGGATATGCAGGTGGAAATTTAAAATAGATTTCTTATATAAAGAGGCCTTTAAAGTGAAGGAGTCCCTATGATTTTTGAACTTATGTATATGTTGCTATCCATTTTTAATAAGCTGTTTCATGTTTCTTTACATTCTTCTTGGCTACAGTGTAATATTATAAAAGGCATGAGGTTTTTTTTTTTTATTTTACTTCAAAACTAAGCCTCTAAGTGTTAAAGTATATCATAAGTGTTCAACAGATACCTAACACTGATATTTACAGGGGAATTAAAGAATGAATGTTCTAGTACTTAATTTGGACAAACCAGGAAGAAAGAATTTATACAGAAGAAAGATTATCACAACCTTGATTAAAGCAGTGATTATATGGGTAAAGTGAAAGAACATTCATTCATACAGTGAACACTGATTTAGCACTAAGTACATGACAGGAACAAACAATTATAAATAGGGCCCAAAATGTGAGGATTCAAATAGACGAGATTCCCATGACACAGAAGACATTGCTTAAGGAATTAAGGGGATATAAAAACATTCTCAGATGAAGGAAAACTAAGCTAATTTGTTGTTAGCAATCCTGCCCTTAAAGAGTGACTGAAGGAAGTTGTCTAAGCAGAAAAGAAATAACAGAAAGAAAAAAAAAAGGCTTGGAACCTCAGAATGGAAAGAACATTGAAATGGAAAAAATTAAGGACAGGTATAATAGACTCACCTTCCCATTAGCTTCTTAAATCATGTTTTATTGTTGAAGTAAAAGTTGTACCACCACCTGATATGGTGCTTAATGGGTGTGGAGGAAATAGTTCAGATAGTTATATTTCCAAAGTTTGGAGGGTAAAGGGACATAAACAGCAGTAAAATATTTATGCTTTACTTAAAGTAGTAAAAGAGCAAGATCAGTAGATTGTGAGGAGCTATGTGTGTATATTGTATTACCTAAAATAACCACTGAATGTACTATACAGAGTGATGTCCTAAAAAATACTATAATAAAGAATCCTAAAAATTTTTCAAGCAACCCAAAGGAAGTCAAGAAAAGAAAAACACAGGAACAGAACCAGAGAAAACAATCAAAAGTAATAGATTGGCAGACTTAAGCCATAACATATTTATAATTACCTTAGGTGTAGATAGTTGAAGTAAAATAATTATAATACAGATATTGGCACAGTGGATAAAGAAAAGATGACCCACCAATATGCAATCTAGATGAAATCACTTAAACTCTAGTGATAAAGGTAGGCTGAAGTAAAAGGTTAGAACGATATATACTTGCATACATTAATTAAATAAAACAAGAGTGGCTAAATTAACATCAGGTAAAGTAGTCTACCAAACAAAGAAAATTATAAGAGATAGACAGGAGTTTTACATAATGACAAAAGGGTCAGTACACCAAGAAGCAATATGCAATATCAATTCTAAATGTATTTGCACCCAAAAATAGAGCTGCAAAATATATGAAATAAAAACTGATAGAGTTGGAAGGAGAAATAGACACATCCACAGTTATAGTTGGAGACTTCAAACTCCACTTTCAGTAATTGATAGATCAACTAGACAGAAAATCATCAAGGATACAGAAGAACTTAACAATACCATTAACCACAGGATCTATTACATATTAATAGAACACTTACCAACAGCAGAATATACAATCTTTTTAAGTGTCCATGAAACAGATACCAGGGTGTAGACCATATCTTGGGCCATAAAACAACCATCAGCAATTGTTTAAAAAATTGAACAAGGCTTGCCTGGCGGCACTGTGGTTGAGAGTCCGCCTGCTGATGCAGGGGACACGTGTTCATGCCCCGGTCCGGGAAGATCCCACATGCCACGGAGCGGCTGGGCCTGTGAGCCATGGCTGCTGAGCCTGCATGTCCGGAGCCTGTGCTCCGCAACAGGAGAGGCCACAACAGTGAGAGGCCTGCATACCGCAAAAAAAAAAAGAAATAATATATGATGTTTTCTCTAATCAGACTAGATAAATGTATCAAAAAGATAACAGGAAAATCTCTAAACACTGAAACTAATGAGACAGTTATAGAATCCATGAGTCAGAAAGAGGAGTTGTAAGAGAAGTTTTTTAAAATACATTGAATTGAGTGAAAATGGTAATTTTAAATTAAATGTAAAATTTTGTAGTTCAGCTAAAGCTGTGCTGTAGGGGAAATTTATAGCATTAAATGAATACATCAGAAAAGTCTTAAATCAATAAACTCCTATATCAAGAAACAAGAATACCATTGTAAGCTCAAAGCAAGTAGAAGGAAAGAAATATAAATATAGGAGTAGAAAACAATGAAAATGAAACAAGAAGAGGAAATCTATGAAACAAAACATCATTCAAAATGAATAAATCAGTAAAACTGATAAACCTCTAGCAAGACTGACAAAGAATAAAAACACAAATTACCAAAATGAAGAATATCACTAAAATCCTGAAAACACCAATAGGATGAAGGGGGAATATTGTGAAAAACTATACACTCATAAACTTGACAATTTAAGGAAATACGCTCACTGCTAAAACAATCCTAATAATAAAATGGGAGGAATCACGACACCTTGAATATTTTTACGTAGTGTTGCTAATCAAGATTGGTGTTTGTGGAAGGATAGAAAAGAGGATGGAAAAGAAAGTCCATACAAGTACGGCCAACTTATTTTTGGCAAAATTGTCAAAGCAATTCAATGGAAAAGTATGCTTTTTCCAACAAATGGTGCTATAGCAACTGGGTATCTATGGGCCAGAAAAAAAAAAAAAAACTTGAGCGAAAACTCAGTTTATTAACTAATTACTTCAAAGTGAATCATATAAGTATATGATGAGTATAAAATGTATAAGTATAAAGTGTAAAATTGTAAAACTTAAAAAATAAAATGTGGGAGAAAGTATTTGGGACCTAGAGCTTGTTGAAGAGCTCATTGAAGAGTTTCATGCCATGAAAAGCATGATTTATAAAATTTTTAAAAATTGATAAATTAGAATCTATCAAAATATAAAACAAATAGGCTCTGTGAAAGACTCTATTATAAAGTTGAAAATACAGACTCCAGACATGAAGAAAATATGTGTGAACCACATATCTGAATTAAATAAAAAACCTCTTAGCCAGAATATATAAAGAAATCTGAAAACAGGAAAAACAATCCAAATTTTTTAATGGGCAAAAGGAATGAAGCAACCTTTTACTGAAGATGATATATAGATGGTAAATAAGCACATGAAAAAGTCTACATGTTCAACATCACTAAGCATCAGGAAAATGAACATTAAGACCTCAATGAGATATCACTACACAAGTATCAGAAGAGCTAAATATATATATGTATATTTATTTAATGACAGTACCAAATGCCAACACAGGATGCAGAGAAACTAGATCTCTCATACATACCAGTGGGAATGCGAAGTAGTACAGCCACTTTGGGAAATACTTTGGCAGTTTCTTAAAAAAATATATATATATATATGTATATATATATATGTATATGTATATATGTATGTATGTATGTATGTATGTATGTATGTATGTATAGTCAAATGCTCTATGACCTAGCTCTTTTGGCCATTAATCCCAAGAAATGAAATTATGTGTTCACAGAAAAATATCTGTACATTATTGTTCATAGCAGCTTTATTTCTAATAGCCAAAAAGTGGAAACAACCAAAATGTTCTACATTACATTACATGAACATTTAAACAAAATGTGTATATGAATACCATGGAATACTACTCAACAATAAAAAGTAATAAACTGTTGATTAATAAATATTGGATGGATCTAGAGCATTATGCTGAGGGAGGAAAAAAGCCAACCTCAAATAGTTATATAATCTATGATTCTATTTATATTACATTGTAGAAATAACAAAATTATAGAGATGAAAAACAATTTAATGGTTACCAATGGTTAGGGATTTTGTGGGGAGGATGTGGGTGTGGCTACAAAGGGGTAGTGAGTAGATTTTTGTGTTGATGGAGATTTTGTATCTGGATTACAGTAGTGGTTACACAAACGCACACACATGGTAAAATGACTTAGAACTATATATACACCTTGTACCAACATTCATTTCTTGGTTTTGAAACTACTATATTTAAGAAGTAACTTTTGAGGAAACTAGGTAATGGGTACAGGGAAATTCTCTGAATTATCCTTGTAACTTCTTGTGAATTTATAATCATTTTGATGTTAGTGGTATGTAATTCTTTTTAAATATTGCTAAATTCTATTGGCTAAATTTTGTTAAGAATTAATGCTTCTGCGAAATTGTGCCACTAGCAGAGACTTGGATGGACCTAGAGACTGTCATACAGAGTGAAGTAAGTCAGAAAGAAAAAAACAATTATTGTATCTTAATGTATATATGTGGAATCTAGAAAAATGGTACAGATGAACCAATTTGCAAAGCAGAAATAGAGACACAGACGTAGAGAACAAATGTATGGACACCAAAGGGGGAAAGAGCGGGGTGGGTGAATTGGAAGATTGGGATTGACATATATATACTACTAAGTATAATATAGGTAACTAATGAGAACCTACTGTATAGCACAGGGAACTCTATTCAGTGCTCTGCAGTGACCTAAATGGGAAGGAAATCCAAAACGGAGGGGATATATGTATACGTATAGCTGATTCACTTTGCTGTACAGCAGAAACTAACACAACATTGTAAAGCAACTATACTCCAACTTTTAAAAAAAAGAATTAATGCTTCTGTATTCATGAGGGATATTGGTCTATACTTTTCTTTTTCTCCTGTCTTTTTCTAGTTTTGAACGTCAAGGTAATACTGGCCTAATAAAATGAGTTGGGAAATAATCCCTCCTCTTCTAGTTTCTTGAAGAGAGTGTTTAAAATTGGTGTTAATTCTTTAAATGCTTGGTAGATTTCTCCAATAAAATCATCCAGGCCTGGAGATTACTTTTCCTATAGCTTTTTAATTATACATTTGATTTTTTAAGTATCCACAGGACTATTCATGTTGTCTGTTTCATCTTGGTTGAGTTTTTATAGCTTCTGGTTTTCAAAGAATTGTTCTCTTTCTTTTAAGTTGTAGACTTGGATGGACAGTCTCTAGGTCCATCCAAGTCTTTTAAGTTTATGAGCCTAAAATAATTGTTAGTGTTCTGTGAGTATCCTTTTAATGACTTTGAGGTGAGGTCTATAGTGATATCGCCTGTTCCATTCCTATTATTGATGATTTGTGTCTTTTCTCTTGTTATCTTTGTCACTATTGACAAAAATTTGTAAATTTGTTTCTTTTTTCAAAGAATTGTCTTTTTGTTACACTGATTGTCTCTGTGGTTTTCAATATCATTTATCTGTGCCTTATCTTTATTATTTCCTTCCTTTTTTCCCATTTATTTTATTTTGGTAACTCTTTAGAAGCCAGAAACTAGAAGAGAGGTGGCTATGGCAATAAAAGTGTAGGATGAGGAATTCTTGTGAGGGGACTATTTTGTATCTTGACTGTGGTGATGGTCACACGAAGTACACATGTGATAAAATGTCCTTGAACAAAATACATGGAAGGAAGGAAGCAGGGAGGAAGGGAAGTACATGTAAAACTGTTGACATCTAAATAAGATAGTCTCACTGTCAATTTCCTGTTTGTGACATTGTACTATAGGTATGCAAGATGTTACCATTGGGGAAAATTTGGCGAAGAGTATGCAGCATGATTTCTTAAAACTGCATGTGAATGTACAATCCTTCAAAACAGAAAGTTTTTAACAAAAAAAATCATGAAGGTCAAATAGAGATGGTCTCAGTCATCCAAAAGGTGAGATAATTTATCACCAGTAGTTCTACACTAGTGTAAATTCTAAAGGACATTCTGCAGGCTGAAGAAAAATTATTCTTGATAGAAATAAACAGACCTGCAAAAATGAATAAACTTCTCCAATAATGGTAAAGAAAAACTGGGTAAATATAAAAGATAATTGTCTAAAGTAACAATAAAAGCAATGAATGGTGTAGTATCGACCATATGTGGAAGTCCAATAATTAGCAGTAGCAAAAACGATAGAGTAGAGAAATAAGTGAAAAAATAGGACAAAAAGAAAATACCAGAATGGTAGATGGCATATTAAACACTGGTTAAAAAAAACAAAAATTGTCATACTGAGGAAAAACAGCCAGAACAGCCTGTTCAGAAGAAAACCACTTTAATTATAATGACACAGATAGGTTGCAAGATACATACAAACATGAACCAAAAGAATATTGATATGGTGATATTAATATCAGACAAGGGAGACTGAAGCAAGAGGTATTACGAGAGAGAAAGGAAATTTTGTGATGATATAATGGGTCAAATCAACGTGGATATATAGGCATATAGAACTTGGAGTCACCTTCAAAAGGAGTGAAGCAAAATTGACACTTAAGTGGAGACTCTGAGAAACCAACAATCATAGTGGATATTTAAATTTCTCTCTTTAAGTAACTGGTACAACATGCCAATAAAGAGGCACGGATACTGCAGCTCCAGTGAGTATGGGAGTAAGCATATGTGGGGGAAGTGTGGGTAATAAACTGGATAAGAAAAAATTCAATCTGGTCTTCCTACCAGTCAATCAGCATTCCTAGGCATTGATGCTACTTAAAGTCTTGAAAATTGTGTAGGATGTTAGGTATATTTAATATAACTAGGTTTGTATATTGTCAGGAAAAATAAACCCTAAAGTGGAAAAATAAACCCTAAAGTAGAAAAAAATATATGTTGCCTGCAAAAGCTCCTTTAACTATCTTCCCACATTGGTCCGCTAACTCTTCAACCTATTCTATCTTGTCTTCTACCTTTACTGCTCCTCTGAAATTGTTCACATTCAGCTCACCATGTTAGTTATGTTCCTAAACGCAGAACTTCTTAGTCTTCTTCTCATTGCATCTCTTAAACGTATTTGACCCAGTTGATAATTTCTTTCTTTCAACTACCTATTCCTTAAACTTTAAGAATGTCATAGTCCACGTGTGGTTTTTTTTTTTCTTTTCCTCTTTTTCCCTGGACATTCCTTCTCAATCTCTTGATAAGTCTTTCTTTATCATCCAGTCATTAATTGGTAGAGTACCTCAGTGCTCCATCCTAGGCTCTTGTCTCTTTCCTTGGCTTGCTCCATATCCAAGTTTTGTTCAAATGGATGGCTTCATTTACTATCAAATGATGCCACATCTAAAATGTTTGTTTTCCAAAATTTAAACCCTAATATCTGTGTCCTCCTTTTATGCTTTTTCTGGAATGTCTCCCAAGTTTATCAAACTCAACAGAAGCAAAACTCAAGGCATCATCGTTTTCTAACCTGGCTGTTCCAGGAAATATTGCTGCCATTCTCTTAATTGCTCAAGTTGAAAATGTGGAAGTAAATGTTTACTCCTTCATATTCCTGAACCTTCAGTTTCCAAACAATCATAACGTTCTATCAGTTCTCCCTTTTAAATATCTATAGAAGCTCATTGCTTCTTTCTGTCTTCTTTGCTAGTAGATATAGTCAAGTTATCTTGCCTCATATACTGAAATTGCCTCTTAACAAGCCTCCATACCTCTAGACTTATCCCCCACCCCATTTTAACCCCAGTACATTCTGGTTTATACATTTGACATACAGTCTTAACATGTAACTCACTCACTTAATACCTTTCAGTGGCTTTCCAGTGTTCCTAAGATAAACTGCAGGATCTTTAACAGGGCTGACATTGAGGCCCACATGATCTAAACCCTGCTTATCTTGACACCCTCATCCTGGTCATCATGTTTTACTCTCCCTGTCATTCACTGTACTCCAGTCATCATGGATTTTGGGGTTTTGGGTTTTTTTTCAGTTTTTGAATGGTTTTCTGCCTTATTCCCTCTGCCTATAGTACTTTCCACCTTTATCCCTTGATCCGTGTAATTACCACTTATCCTTTAGTTCCATATTTAAGAAGTACTTTGTAAGATTAGTTCTTTAATCATATGCTTCTAAAAATATTCTATTTATGCCTGTAGCACTCATCACACTTTTTTTGAATCATACCTTTGATTGTGTCCAATATCTTTTTTCCACAAAACTACAAACTCTATGAGGTCAATACTATTCCAAACACCAAGAAAAATGTCAGGCATAAAGTAAGTGCTTAATAAATGTTTGAATGAATGATTGAAATCAAAAATTTGATGCCAGGTGGTAATATAAGTGTTATTTAAAAAAGTAAAACAGTAGAAGAAATACAGAAGGATTAAGGTCAAGGAAGTGTTCCTTTAGAGGGAGAAGTCCAGAAAGGGCTTTGTGTTGAGGTGACATTTGGACAGAGACCTGGATGAAGAGGAGTGAACTTTTTAGTATCTGTGGAAAAATGTTCCTAGAAAAATCAGCTAATGAAAATACCCCAAGGTGGGAATAATCTTGGAATGTCTGAAGAGAAGTAAGGCCAGTGTGATTAGAGAAAAATAAGGAAAGGTATAGGGAGTAGCATGGTAGAAGAAAGAAGAAAGTCAGTTTCACACATGTATAATAAGAACTTTTGTTCTAAGGGTGACAAGAAGCCACAGGAGAGGGTAGAGACAGTGATATGATCTGCTGCTGCTGCTTCTGTGTGTGTGTGTGTGTCCAACATTTTTATATATTTTGGCTGATCTAGATGGGGGAGGAGAACAGTGTTAGATTCAAATTATGAAGATAAGATTTTCTGCTTTTCCTTGATCCACTGTAACTTCACTGAGGTAATAATTTTTAAAAGTTCAGTGATCTGGCTAAAATTTCTACCACCTCAACACTTTGAATATGGCATGTGAGAAAATTTTATGTGAGAATGGGTTTTTATTGTTTTCAGTCTACTATCACATAGATTCAATTGGCCTTTTTTCAGCCATCTTCCACTCAAAATACTCATTGAGTTTGTTATGATATCCTTTGCTATGAAATGAGGATAATTTATAAAATCAAGTCCTTTAATCTTTAATCATTACTTAACAAAGGAAGCTTCTTCCAAGGTTTTCTGTAACATGGAATTACATGGCAACAAGCTAATATCGATCAATACCTTAGATTTTATGCGGCTGATCATTCTGTACCAGCCTGACAGTTTGTTTATTTTACTGGTTTATATGCTCACAATAAACAAACAAAATTGTGTATGTTGAATAGTACAAAATTCTTCCCTGTTATTGGATACACGTCAGTTTTCAGGTTGTTCAGTCATAACATTGAGCTATAAATAGCAGATGGTGGGGAAAATTACTTTCTTGGGATTATCAGGATTATTACATGTAGATAGAGTTATTTAGAACATGCTTTCTTTATTACAACATTCTTTAGGTTAATTTTTTTAAGGAGGTGATACTGTGTTACTTTAAGTTTTTAGTTAAGTTAATTTGAATGATCTTATGTCTGATTAAAAGGAGGTTTTTAATAGTTATTGAGGTATAATTGATATTTAATAAACTGTACATATTTAAAATGTACAATTTGATATGTTTTTATCTATCTGTCTATATATCTATCTCCATGAAACCATCACCACAATCAAGATAGCAGATATGTACATCATCTTACAAGTTTATTCATGACTTTTTATAACACCTCTTCTCTATCCCTCATCTGTACTTTCCCTTTGCAACCACTAAAGCGCTTACTGTCACTACAGATTGATTTGCATTTTCTAGAGTTTTGTAGCAGTGAAATCATACAGTACGTACTCTTTTTGTTTGGCCTCTTTCAATTAGCATGCTTCTTTTGCACTTCATTCATGGTGGTGCATATATCAATAGACCAATCCTTTCCATGGCGAAGTAGTATTCTGTTGTATAGATATACCATAGTTTGTTTATCCATTCACATAATGATGAATATGTGGATTGTTTCCAGCTGGGGCTCTTACAAATATAGCTGCTATGAATACTCATGTACAGGTTTTTTTTTTTAATGGACATATACTTTCATTTTTCTCTGACTGGAAAGGGTGGCTCTTACAGTATGTATATGTTTACCATTTTAACAAATTGCCAAACCAGTTTTCAAAATGGTTTTTACCATTTTACATTTCCATCAGTAGTATAGGAGAGTTCCAGTTCCTGTTCTAAGAATCTTTGTAAATACTTTGTATCTCTTTCACAGTTTATTTCTCATAATAGCTTTGTATCTGGACTTTCCTCTAATAATACATAAATCATTAAAAGTTTAAAAAATGTGAGTGTTATACTAAGTATTTTACAGTCATTCTCTTATTTAATCCTCCCAGCAAGAATGCAAAAGACCAAATATTATTCCAATTTTATGAACGAGTAAATTGAAGATAACTTGCCCTACAGCACATCGACACTAAACCATGGATATCTGATTTGAACGCAGGTTGTCAGATATTGGAAATAATGATATTAACCAGTATGCTATATTCTCCCATCCTCTAGGCCAGGGGTTCTAGCATTGACACCTGGTGAAGCTTAAATCCCTAACATTGTTTTTTATATATAAATTTAAGATTTTATTTTATTTTTAAATTTATTTTGAATAATAGCTTATTTACAATGGAGTATTAATTTCTGCTGTACAGCAAAGTGATTCAGTTATACATATTATGTGTATGTATATATATTCTTTTCCATTATGGTTTGTTTTAGGATATTGAGTATAGTTCCCTGTGCTATACAGTAGGACCTTGTTGTTTATCCATCCTGTATTTAATAGTTTGCATCTGCTACCCCCAAACTCCCAATCTGTCCCTCCCCCAGATCTTGGCAACCACAAGTCTGCTCTCTATGTCTGTGAGTCTGTTTCTGTTTCGTAGATAGGTTCATTTGTGTCATATTTTAGATTACACATATAAGTGATATCATATGGTATTTGTCTTTCTCTTTCTGACTTACTTCACTTAGTATGGTAATCTCTAGGTCCATCCATGTTTCTGCAAATGGCATCATTTCATTCTTTTTATGGCTCAGTAATATTCCATTGTATATATATACATCACATCTTCTTTATCCATTCATCTGTCTTGGACAGTTAGGTTGTTTCTGTGTCTTGCCTATTGTGAATAATGCTGCTATGAACATAGGGGTGCATGCATCTTTTTGAATTATAGTTTTATCCGGATATATGCCCAGGAGTGGGATTGCTAGAACATATTAAAGCCATAACATCTTAAGGCCTTTGACAGTTGGTTAAGCTTATCTAAATTATATTTAACTACACAAAATATTTAGGACTATAACATAAACCAGTTGTATTGAGACAAAGTTTTCTAAATATTTTTAAAAAAATTAAAGTTTAATTTCCTTATTAACACGTTAAGTAACACAATATAGTGGTGGAATTAATAGTAACCATAATGTCAAAGTAATGATGACTGTAAAAGAATACTGTGAGATACATGCAGCATCTATGACATGATGTGAAAAATTTGTGATTTTTATTCAAGAAAAAAGTACAGGTACTGCTTATACTACTGTGGTTTATAGCATGCAAACACAAATGAAAATAATGCTAGAGGGGGCTTCCCTGGTGGCACAGTGGTTGAGAGTCTGCCTGCCGATGCAGGGGACGTGGGTTTGTGCCCCGGTCCGGGAAGATCCCACATGCCGCGGAGCGGCTGGGCCCGTGAGCCATGGCCGCTGAGCCTGCGCGTCCAGAGCCTGTGCTTCGCTACGGGAGAGGCCACAACAGTGAGAGGCCCGCGTTCTGAAAACAAAAAGAAAATGCTTGAGGGTAATGAAAATATGGATGTAACATGTCTCTCATCCAAGTTAATAGATGTCTGAATTTTATCTGTGGATCCTTGGACCTCTTGCCCTTGTCCATAAGCTCCATGAAAATAAGATTCATATCCGTTTTGACCATAACCAGCACTTACTACAGTGCATTGTGCAAAGCAGGTTCTACTGGATGAGTGAAGAATGGAATAATATTTTCCAGATACTGCGCAGGCATTAGGCTTTAGCAACGGACAAAACAAACATGATCTCCAGTCTCAAGAATTAATAGTATACCAGGAAATACAGTTGAATAAAGTCATGTGACCTTGGCTGAGTTATTTAACTTTTCAGAGCCTCAGTTTCCTCATATATAAAATGCATATAATAATAGTCACCCTCATAGGTTCCATGTGATGATTGAATGAGTATCAGTATGGTAGTGATAGATAGATATACATAGATTTATATGTGGTATATGTGAGAACAGTGCCTGCCACCTTCTGCTCTATAAGTATCTGCCATTATTATGAGGAAGACAAAGGAAGTGCAAGATGCTATGAAATTGCATAGCAGGGGAATATAATTTTATCTAGGGGAAGAAAGATGCTGACAGCAAATTATGTTTCAAGCTGATATCTGAATATTGGATGGAAGGTAGGCAATCAAAAGTGAGAAGTGGCTTATGGAAAGATGAAGCAGAACATGCAATATCTCTGAGACAGTAAGGGGCACAGTGCTATAGTGCTATAAAGGGACAAAAAGAAGTTCATTATGGCTGGAACAGAGTGTGAAGGGAAGAAGGAGAGGCAAGAGTTGAAGCTGGAGAGATACACAGAGGCTAAGAGTAGAAATAAAAGCATATGGCATTTATTTATGCTGTTCACAACACCTAAGCTAGATACGCTCAGCACAAAAGTCATTTCTTTGTAAATTAACAGTAATTGATAAACCACTATTTTCAGAATTGTTATGTTGGACCGTATATATATTAGAGGAACTTTGTTGGATTCAAATGGATTCAGTTTGTCTTTCTGAGGTTTTTTTCCCCTGGCATTTATAAATTAAACATAATAAACTCTAAGTTACTCATTAGTATATATGTCTTAATATATAGGGATTATTTGTGTTTGTTACATTAAATTGAAATGGAGTTAGTATGGCTAAAATGTATACACACACACCCTTAGGGAAACAGTATTTCAGAGCAGTGACATTGGCACATCTCACATAATGTAGCGACCCGACAAGCTGTTTACTTTTTGCTAAACTGAATATTGGGTAGATGTTTGAAAGGAAACATAAGATTTTATCACTTCTCCCTTTTGAAAAAGTATTTTTCTTATGAAAATAGTTCAGTTTTCCTCTTTCAACATTTTAAACTATAAACATTAACCCTCCAAGAGAGGCGTACTTAGAAATTTTAGGTGAAATTAATACGGTAATTTTTTAAAGCTATTGATTCATAAATGGTATTTTTAAAATACAAAATACGTTTTCCTAAAATGACACTTATTCACTTGGTAAACAAGTTGTGTGAGAGAGTCAGCTAATCTCATTTCTCACTGGTAAAGAAAACACTCCTCTTAAGTCAAAATATCAAGTATAAAGTCAACTCTTAGGAGAAATACACAGAGTACCAGACTTTAAATGTATCCAATGTGCAAAATAAATCTTTTCTTGAAAAACTTTCTCTTCTTAGAAAAATTTCCACAGAATCGCAAGAGACAAATTCCATTTGAGAGAGTGCATGCTATGTTTTATATTAAAGCAGAGATGTGGAACTGAGCACACAGCATCCTTATTTCAAAAGTAGAACCAGAAGAGAGTTTTTACCCTTTAAAGGCTGTGAAGAGAAGTGAAAATTAGCCAAAATTTCCGTGTGAATAATATGACGTGTGGCAAAGGAACTCTATTTTTGGTATAGTTAGGAAAATAATCCAGAGGCTTTGCCATACAGAGGAACGAATAGATACTGAAAGAAATTTGCAGATCCACTGCTTTTTAGGCAGGAAGAACGCTCATTAAATGCAGAACGCTGCTCCGGCTCATGTGTTTGCTCTGAGGTGTAGGTTTTGTTCGACTGACGTATCAGATAGTCAGAGTGGTTACCACACCGACGTTGTAGCAGCTGCATAATAAATGACTGAGAGAATCATGTTAGGCATGCCCACCTAACCTAACTTGAATCATGCGAAAGGGGAGCTGTTGGAATTCAAATAGACTTTCTGGTTCCCAGCAGTCGGCAGTAATAGAATGCTTTCAGGAAGATGACAGAATCAGGAGAAAGATGCTGTTTTGCACTATCTTGATTTGTTACAGCAGCCAACTTATTGGCATGATGGAGTGACAGGAAAAACAGCTGGCATGGAAGGTAGGATTATTAAAGCTATTACATCATTATGAATACAATTAGAAGCTGACCATGACAAAGCATATGTTTGAACAAGCAGCTGTTGGTAGCTGGGGTTTGTTGCCGAGCTCTCCAAACTCTGCAAACAGTGTTGCTTTTACAGAATGGATTTTAAAATTTCCTTGTGCTGCGTTAGATTTTGTGGGGGGGGGGTGTGCTTGACTCCAACCTCAGGGAAACCCTTCTGGGATAGAAATCAGTGTTGGAAGATTTTAGAATAAAGTATTTTTCAAGAGTCTAGGTTTCTTCAGGTAGATGATGACGGGGCCGGGGTGGGGGGAGGATCTATGGGGAAATCTACCCCAGATCAGTTACATGCTATTTAGTTACAAGGACTGTTGGATTTATTGGCATATTCAGACATTGAGAAAAATGAGAATGTATAGAATGTTTGGATAGGTTGAAAACTGTTACACTTGGTTTCTGTTTTATAAGGAGTTTGGCTGTCAGTCTTTTCTCCTCATTCATTTCTAGATTTTGACATTTATTCAGTCATTCTGCATTATATGAAGAAAATACATCAATATATCCTGCAGGGTTTTTCAACAACTCTAGCATCTGTTTCAGCTATTGAACTGTATTCACGTTTTGCCAAGTTGATGTCGACCCAGCTGGTCTATCATTTCTCTCCTGATTACTGCTCTTAATTTCTCTGTATCAGCTTGTTTCGGATAGGGCTTTGAAGGCTGTTAATGAAAAATGACAGAAAATGATAAATTATTGAAAATTGGAGCATTTATTTATTTAATTAGTTTGGAACCTTAATGAGTTTTGTCTTGTATTCTTTCTTGACTGCGTACAATTTTTAGAACCCTTTTGCAATATTTCTTTCCCATACAGTCAGTGGATTATACTTATAAGTACTTTTAAACAAATGGAGCATGAGCCTGGGCTGAATTAGCCTCCAAAAATAAAGTTTTGGGGAAAAGGGGAACAATTTAAGCTTTTTGTAGAAACTATCCATTGTTTCCATATTCTATCTTCATACGCTGTCATAGAGATCTGTCAGTGAGTATATATTGGACCAAACATATTGAAATAATTTGTATCACCACTAGGGTAACAAGAAAATAAAACATTCAGAGCTGTTTTAACAAGTAATTGCTTCAAACAGATGTCCAATAATACAGAAATAGATTTTCCTAAGTATGAAAAGAATGATTGTTAACTGTCCATATGATAGAGAATCTTTCAGCTCTATGCCCAGTTTCCCCAGTAACCTGAGTAGCTAAATGATCCAAGTTAATGGACTATCGTGTATGAACATCTAATATGACCTTTCAGTGTACACAGTATTGCTTATATGTTCTGTACCTTTTCTGTAGTAATAGTCAGTAATAGTAATAGTCAGTCTGGTCAAGGAACACTACTGGCTGTTATGTAACTTTTTTCCCTGAATGTTAGTCCATGTTTTTCAATTACGTGTTCCTCTTAGAAAGAGTGACTTAAAACAACATGTATTTAAATATCAGTGAATAATTAGAAACTGATGGGCTAATTATACTACTTGGGTTCATAACCTCTGTTTTGAAAAATAGAGATTTAAATGAGTACTTCTTAACCTTGAAGCATACATGACTGTGGTTGAATATGTAATTCATAATTCATACATACAGCAGGAATGAAAATAGTTTCCTAGATGTATAGTTTTAGCTGGAAACATTTTAAAAAATGTGATTCAGGCAACCTCATTATTTCCTGTTAATACTTTGGAGTGCTGTATGTGTTTGGTACAGTCTGTTAAGGACTTCTTTAATCTTTGAGAACTCAGAGACTAACAGAATTTTGCACCCAAATGATAGAGGGTTATTTCTTGGTTGGTTGACAAAAATCAGCTGTATCTAAACTTTTGTGTAAAACACAGTTCTTTTCTGTCAGTTTTATTTCTCAACTTTTTATAACCATTGTAAGTGACAGTTCAAGTCTGGAAAAACTCTTCTACATTACATCTTTAGTAGGACTCTCCTTTTGTGAATTGTCTCCTGTGAGAAAAATGTGAGCTTCCTGCTAACCTTACACTCCTGTTACCATAGTTACTTTAAAAAGAAGGCTTTCCTTTCAATGAAGATAGTGTAATTTAAATCAGCCACTGGACTCCCCAGACCGTGTTTTTTTGTTTGTTGTTCAGACTGCCTCGTTTGTGATTAAGAAGTGCTTTGTATTTGATTCCACTGATGAATGAAGAGGACAGACACTAGGTGGCACCAGCTGTTGATTATTAATGAAATCTTAGAGGCTTTGGGCCACACACCTGAAGAGCAGGCGTCCCTTTATTTATAAATGCATTTGTGAGAGCTGGAAATTATTGCTGACCTTTCTGGCTGTGGAACAAAATTGGCGTGCACGGTGATGAGAACATGTGAAGTTGCCAAATCCTCAGTTGCTTAGTTCTGTGTTTTCTGAAGAGATTCAGGGGAAAAAAAAGAAAAAAATGCATAAAAATAGAAATAGTATGTGAAAGAGAGGTGGGACAAATGAAATATAAATGTTTAACTATTTTTAAAATATGAAATTTATGTATAAATCTTTGTTTTTCCCAATTCTCTACAAACTCAGATTGTTTATTTCTAAGGCATTTATACTACAAAAGCAAAGATAGCAACTATTTGCTTCTTTTAGGTAAAAATCTTATTGAGCAACATTATTTTTTTAAATCAAGAATGTTCCTTAGTTCTCCTTTAATGATAATCTTGTCTAGTGAAAATTCCCACTTGTGTTGGATTGGCCTGCCTTCAGATGTACTGCTCTTCATCTAGAAAGATGAGCAGGGTGAGACACTATCAGTTAAGAAATGTGCTTCGAAGTGTTTTTCCTGAGAAGCTTGCTCCTTCCTTTTATTCTCCAATTCTCAGGTTGTCTATATTTTAAGAACGAAAAAGCAAACACAAAGAAACCACATAAGTGCGTGCATACTTCTGAAAAAAAGAATCAAACTGTTTAAAAAGAGAAAACCATGACAGTATTTTAAATTGGTCCTGGAGTTAACAAACTAAAATGGAAACGGAGAAAAGTGGGGAGAGTAAACAACTGTTCCTATTGGAAATTTTTTTGGAAAAAATAAGCAATATTTTCCCCTCATTGGGAATAGCTGAGAATTCCTAAGGAAGATGGGATGATTTCGAATGAGGGGAAAGACAATACAGGCTGTAATCCTCCAAGGTTCTATGAAACAGTAGGTAATATGGCTAGTTATTTTGATTATACCATAGAGTTTTTTGAAGACTTTTATGATGTAGCCAGGATGGAGAAATATTTGCTATTTGATGTGTCTGGTAGATTAATTACCTTGATAAATTATTCTGTATTGGTCTATCAATTAATGAATTATTGTAAACCAGGAAGGGGGGCTCTCACAGGACTATGATATAATTCTATCCAACTGGATCTATCTGACTTGCGACTAATCTCTCATAGTGTGACCTGTAATTCTGACTTTGGCCCTTTGGCCTGTGAAATACTAATATCCAAAAGAAGAAAAAACATCAAAATAGCTTGTCCAACTGAGAAAGAAAGAAATGCATTGAAGTATTATGTACCAAAGGATGATGATCACCTAGAAAACTTGATGACACCAGAAAGATAACATTTTAAGAGGAATAACATCCTGCACTAAAGTTTAAAAATCATTGCAACAAGTATGGTACGTGAGAGAGTTAAAGCTTAGCAACCATTCATTGAAAAAGACATTGATTTTTGTTGGCCATATTTCAGTGTCAGTCACAGTCTCATATGACATCAAAACAAAATAAAAGTGATATTAGACATTTATCCTTTCTGGAAGGAAACAACAAAAGAAAGAGAGAACAAAGTTGAGAAGGAACTTTTTTAGAGGCATACCATGGTCTAAGAGGAACTTTAACACCTCAAAGTGTTCAGTGGAAAAAAAAAATGCCTGGATGGTTGGTGAAGTGTGCTAGAAACCACAACAGTTGAGGGGACTTGAAGGTTCTAGAAAAGGGAAAAATTGAAGAATGCTTGAAGGAAAAAGAATAAAGAAAAATTAGACCAGTTTCAAATATCAGATGAGCTACAATGTAGAAGAGGGGTTAGACTCATTTTTACCTCTCTCGTACTGAAGAAAAAAATATTATTTCAATAATTGTATAAGCAGAGAATTGACTACTCTGAGATACTGCACTCCTTGTTCCTGAAGTGTTCATTGCTGGGAGCGCAGTTCCTGCATTAAAGAGAATTTGAAGAAGAAGATGTCTGAGATAGTTTCTAATTTTAAGAACCTTTGAGTCTAGTCACAGCTTAAAAAAAAATTTCCCTTTTCAGCTATTCCTTTGAGTGTCTCTAGTACTCTATTGGTGCCCTCCATGCCAGTAATTATGACCCATGTGCCATGACTCTTTCTGTCTAGCCAGCTAACAATGGTTTCTGTATTTCTAAATGGTTTTTTAAAAAGATGAATAATATTTTGTGACATAAAAATTATATGAAATTTTGATTTAAGTGAATATTAATAAAGTTTTATTGGCAGCATATCTGTTTACAGATTGTCTCTGGCTGTTTTCATGCTAGCACAGCAGTTAAGTGGTGGTGACAGAGACCATATTTATTATCTGGCCCTTCCGAGTAGTAAAAGTTTGCTGACCTCATCTCTAGTCTGTCAGAGGACTTTGCTTTTTGCTCATTGAATCAAGTGTCTAGAACAAGCGAGGTCACCATTAAATATCAGCTGAAGACCATAAACAGAAGTTGTGATCACCCATAATATGTAAGCACTACAGACTTTGCAAAGTGGTCCAGGTATACAGCTTAGGAGTTAATGATGGGGCCATTGTGGCAGTTAATCTGTTAAGAGATTTTACTTGCTGAGAAGTGTCTGTTTATTATGTCTATAAGAAAATTTGAGATCTCTGAATTCTATAATATCTGCTTTGCCTAAGTCCATTGATCTCGCTGAACTTACCTACTTGCTAAGATTAAGTTATTTTTATTGTTACTGTTCAATTATTGTGATTTTGGTAGACTTACAGAAAGTACAGAAGTCAGTGGAAAACAAGTGAAGTCAGTGGGAATTACTTCCTGCAGCTACCTTTTCTCTCTTTGTAGGTCTATAATCTTTCTAAGCGGCTTTTGTATTACAGTGATCTGGAGAGGTGCACACCTTTTTAAATAGATGAGGGTGTTCTTGATCAAAATATGGTCTGGAGGGGATCAAAGAATATCAAAATAAAAATATATGCACTGCACTATAAAACAACAGTTGAGGCTGTTAGTAAATGGTTGATAAGACATGCTAGAGTTAAAAGTTAGCAATGAAATAGTTCTGAGCTATTTTCCTGAACATGTGGATACAAGGGAATTTTTTTTTCAAATCATGTGAGAAACTGTAATTAGATTCTAAGCATAAATTTCATCGTAAATGACAATCACCATAATTCCATGATTGTGAAACTAAAATCCCTGCCTTTTTTCTAGGGAGGGATATCATTGCTGTTTATTGGTAGCACTGGAAATTCCTATAAAACCCATAGGATTCTTATTTTATTTCCATGAGGATGTTACTGAGCAGCTATCTTATGATGCCTGTCTCTATGGTAACAGATACAAGGCTTAAGGGTCTGAAGGAAATTCTTCCTATTGGTTTAGGAATATGGAGCAATGAGGGAGACTCACTGAGGAAGAGGATAAAGCTGAAGGAAGGTAAAAGAGGCAACTGTGAGAAATTTTCATGACGGAGGTGTTTTGTGTGTGAAAAGAATTTCATTTCCTCTTAATCTATCTCAGAATGAAGTAAAAACCAATGTGTAAGTAAAGTTTTTAAAAAAATTCTCAAAAAGTATTATTTTTCAACCATCCAGTCAATTTTTTGCTATTGCAGTCACACAGATCTTTCCCTTAGGTGGCTTACTTTTCACTATGCGGAGAAAGATTGCTTCTTGCCTGAAATTGACAAGAGGAGGGCCCTACCTTTGGCAAATTTAGTTTTTGTTATTGCTATCAGAGATCTTGATCTTTTAAAGGACTTTCTTTTTCTTGATTCCAAGGGTAAGAATATTGAGCTCTACTTGGCATTGCTCATAATCACTGAGCTTCTCAGGAAATGATGAAAGTACACTGTTTCTCCAAGACATTCTTTTTAAATCTATTTCTATTAGAGACCAGTAATAAGTATAACAGGCATACTGCTTCTTTGACAATTAAGCATTTTTTAGAATGGGTAAAATTTTGTATTTTTACATGTTTTACTTTGTATCTCTTATTAAAATAATAAAATCAAACAAAACCCCCCAAATGTTTAAAAATACTTGATTTTCTATTTCACTTTTCCTTTTCTTTAAGTTTAGAAAATAAGAAATCACCATGTATAAATTTTTTTAAGAAGGAGACAAATGTGACTCTCCCTTTGATTTAAAGTATGTATTCAAGATGTTATCACATAGCAAAAAGCATATAAAAAATTTGTGCAATTTGTATGTCCTTTAGGAAAATGTAAGACTCAGAGGGGAGAGAAGGCTGTCTTACCATGAAGCTCTTACTGTAGTTTCAACATTAAGGCAGGTGTTGGTCTTTCATTTATCCTGATGTCTTCATATATTATTATGTTGGGGTCAAATGCAAAAGAAAAACAAAATAATGGCAAGTGAGCAGAAACTTGTAACTTGATGAAAGAAAATTAAGATTTTGGGGGGAAAATCTTAATGAAAATAAATACATTTCAAATGATATTTATAAGATCAAATTAAATATTTACTTGTCATTCACTGGTCATAGTGCTTAAAGCTTTAAAGGATTTAAGTCTTTTTATGCTTTATTTTCTGCCCTCAAGAAATTTATAGATTCTCTATGCAGATATAACTTTCCAGAAATTTAATCCACTCTGTATAGATATTAATAAAAGATAAGACATCGTCTTCGGGACTTGTTCACACTGTCTTTAAATTAAATGAAAAAATAGAGTTAGCTGTAATGTTGCAGTGCCTTCTTTGGTAATTTTGGAAAATGAATTTTTTGGAAGAAAACCTTGTTTATTACTGAATCCATTTTGAACCATAAACAGTAATTGCAATATAAAGTGAGGTTTCTGAATAAAGCAAAGCTACTTTATATATTAAGCATATATACTGCTTTTGGAAACCTGACTTCAATTTTAAAAGTATGACATTCCTAGCATGTGTCTAACATGACTGGCCTTCAAAAAACTTATTTTCTTTGGCTTTGGGCTTACGTAGTCCAGAGTGCACTGCAGGGCATAAGCAAATGGGTAAGAAGATGGTCTAGACAAAAGTACTGTGGGAAGTAAAGATAGGAAATAAGCTTCTGGACAAAGGTTTATACAGGAAGTGGGGGATGGCTGAACCAGAAGCTTAGGTGGTACACAGAAACTAATCAGTATTCACATACACTTGAGGATAAAGGGTGCTTATCACCATTTCCAAAGAAATATTGTCATTACCTGGCAATCCGGAGATGAATAAAAAGAACTAAGAAGTAGGGAAAATAGATTTATCAGAATCTATCTGCTCTGGTCATAACATTGTTAGAACTGATTGCAATGTTCCAAGGATAAAACCTGATTAGGACCATCATATTCTCATTTTGCTAGCACAGATCTCCGTTTGACGTATTATGGGTGGAATTATGCATTACAGCAACAATAAACTGCATTATGGAAAGTGACGCTAATGTTAACCTGAAATGTTATGGGTTTTAGGCAAGTTGTGGGATTTATTTATGTTCTGTGACAAGTGTGAAAAGGAGGAAATTGAGTAAAAGCCTGCCTGTTATGGAAATGCTAATAATATAGTGAGTAGGAATCTCAGGTTCATCTCCCTTTGGCTGCTGACCTATTCATAGATGGGCTCTGGTGGCCCTGGTGGTTCTAAGAGACAGAGCCTGTTTCTCCATTGCATCATCCAGAACAGGATCAAAGCCCACCAACTGAAGTGACAAGGTTGTTTCTGCTGTTTTCCATTCATCCAACAAATACGTGTTGATAAATCCCAACTGTCAGGCTCTGTGCTAGAGCAAGATGACTCAGATACGATCCCTGAGGAATTGAGAGCTGAATGTGCGTTACGTGAATGAAGACAGGAAAATATCTGCAGTGTACGAGAAGACAGCACGAGCTGTGACTCCAGAGAGAAAAGCCAGCTAGGGAATGAGCTAGAGGCTTCCAGGGTTCCTAGTTTGAGTGATCTGAAAGAACTGGCAAGTCTATGAAAGAGCAAAATGATAGCTGAGGAGAAAGACTGCAGATGCAGTGAGAAAAAGGTTAGTAATTCAAAGTAAAGGGGAAAGTAACTTACTTGAAGTTTCACTTGAAATAAGGAGGAGTCTGCCTACAAGCCATTGCTCATTTTCATCGAAATCATACCTAGAAGGAAGAGGTTTAGAGTGTAGTCAATTTCAGACAATGAGATTGAACATTTTTAATCCTACATGAGTGTGACCATGAAAACTATGTTTCAGGAGGATTTAAGGGGAAAAAAATCTCTCTCTTGATAGTTTATGTACATTATCCCTGAAAACTCATTCCTATGCTATCTTTAGAGAAATTATCATATTGTTTTATCTCAGTATGTATCTATCTTTAATTAGAAGCTATCTGAAAACGGTTCACCTATGTTTAATTAAATTAATCACAGAATTAGACCTCAGATTACACAGGAGGGCTAAAAGGATGACATTTTATATATGATGGGCCTATTGCTACATAGACCCATAATATGAGGAAATTGTGTTAGATAATCACAAAGGTTTCATCCAACTTCAAAAGCATCTAGCATTGGGCTTCCCTGGTGGCGCAGTGGTTGAGAGTCCGCCTGCCGATGCAGGGGACACAGGTTGTGCCCCGGTCCGGGAAGATCCCACATGCCGCGGAGCGGCTGGGCCCGTGAGCTGTGGCTGCTGAGCCTGCGCCGGAGCCTGTGCTCCGCAATGGGAGAGGCCACAACAGTGAGAGGCCCGCGTACTGCAAAAAAAAAAAAAAAAAAGGCAATCCAGAATTAATTGGTCTTCAGGGTCACCCTTGACTCCTAGGAACTTAAGAAGACATAGGTTTACATTTTAATTTGGAAGAAAGGTAAACAGGATATTTTCTTTTAACACTTGAATGGTCTAGAAAGTCTTTCTCCCTCTCTCCTCCTCCCCCTTCCCCCTCCCCCTCCTTCCTTCCCCCTTCCCCCCTCTTACCTCTTCCCTTTCTTGTTTCCCCTCCCCCCTTCATACCTATATAGATGTGTATGTTTGCATGCAGGCATGTATGTATATCTGTTTCTGTCTCTATCTGACTTTCTGAAGTAATTTATATATATAGGGTAAAGGCACATTCATTATTGGAGTAATTTTCTTTTGTAGATAAAAGCAGTTCTGTCTGGCTTAGTTTGCAAAACTTCTTTATCAAAATATAACAAAAATATTTAAAAGTGCACAAATCAATAAGTGTACAACTTAATGAATTTTCAGAGTTAGTACCTCCCAGTGATTACTCAAAAGAAGAAAAAGAGTAGCACCAGTATCCCGAAACCCCATTTGTACCCCTTCTGAGTCAGTACTTCCTCAAAGATAAACACCATACTGACCTCTAACACACCATAGATTAGGAGATGCCATTTCTGAAATTTATATAGTTGGGAATATACAGTATGTACTCCTTTGTGTCTGACTTCTTTTTCTCAACATTATTTTTATGAAATCCATCAATTTTATTGCTTTCAGTTGGGGCTGAATCATTTTCAGTGCTGTGTAGTATGCCATTGTATGGATATGCCACAATTCACTTACTTACCCCCATTTGCTCTTAATGAACATGTGGATTGATTCTGTTTGGGGGCCCTAAAAACAATGTTACTTTGAACATTCTTGTACATTTTACACATGTACATGCACCTCTGTTAAGTGAATACCAAAAAGTGGAATTGCTTGGTCACAGAATAACCAAGCACCACCTTTAGTTGAGAAAACCGAATTTATTTTTTAATGTAGGTAAACAACCTTACTTAATCACTGCCATCAGTATATGAAAGTTCTGGATATTGTTGCCAGTGCTTAGTATTATCAGTGTTTAATTTTAGCCATCTGGCTGTTGTTCTGTACTGTCGTATTGTGGTTTTTATTTCCATTCTTTTCAAATGACTAATGAGTTGGAGAACCCTTTTATACATTTGTTGGTCATGTGGATGTTAGCTTTAGTAAGGAGCCTGTTCTAGCCTCATGCTTATTTTTCCGTTGAGATATCATCTGTTTTTTATTGATTTGTAGGATTCTTTATTTTTTCTGGAAATGCCCATTTTACATGTTCATTATATGTATTGCAAACATCTAAGGATATATATTCTATACAAGCATAGAATTTGAAGCCCAGAGACCATTAAAGAATACATAGTCCAGTGTCTTAGTTTGACAGATGAAGAAACTGAGACCTATAGAGAGATAGTCACTTGCTTAAGACCTCTTCTAGTTAGTAGAAAGATGAGAAATAGAAGTGGAAATAGTCTCCGAATTCTGACAGTAATGACTTTATTAAAACATGGAGAATCTTTACAAATATCATATGATATCGCTTATATATCAAATCTAAAAAAAGACTACAAATGAACTTATCTACAAAACAGAAATAGAGTTACAGGTGTAGAAAATAAAATTATGGTTACCAGGGGATGGGGGGATAAATTGGAAGACTGGGATTGACACATACACACTACTATATATGAAATAGATAACTAATAAGGAACTACCATATAGCACAGGGAACTCTACTCAATACTTTGTAATGGCCTATATGGAAAAAGAAGCTGAAAAAGGGTGGATATATGTATAACAGATTCACTTTGCTGTACACCTGAAACTAACACAACATTGTAAATCAACTATACTGTAATAAAAATTACAAAAAAAAGAACAAACATAAGAAAAATGGAGAGTCCTTAGCCCCTTCTAATATGGTGACTGAAACTCCTTGTCTGTCTGGGAAGGCTAAGCAAGGCAATGCATGACATAGTTATTGTAACAGCAAATACAGAGTGATGCATGCTTAATCTCATTGATGCTCTGAACAAAAATATCCCCAGCTATTCATCTGTTTTATAGCATGGCCATGCAAAATTTCAACTTGTATTTTTCTTTGGGTATTAGATTTTATTTTTTCCTCTTCTATAGCTTTATTATTGCATTCAGCTTTTATATTTATTCCCATTACTTCTGTCTTCTCATTCCACATTTGGTTCAAATTCAAGAAAGTCCATTTTTTTTCTATAGCAGATTAGTAGGAATGTTAATTTTCTAATATTGTCATCAAACAGGAGCAAATTTAGGTTACAGGACATACTTGCTAATATAATAATAATACCGACTATTTACAGAATTTTTTTTACATTCTAGATGCAGTATTAGGTAATTTTCATGGATTGTTTTAGATAGAATTTTGAACAAGCCCCCAAATGTTTTATTATCTCTATTTCGTTGATCTAGAACCTGAGCCTCAGTGAGTTTAAGCTACTTGTGAGACAGCTAGAAATTGAACCAGGTTTATCAGATTTCAGACATCACACTTTTTCATGATCCCACTCTACCTGCTTGGAAGAAAACAGATTTAACAATAGAGATTTAGGTCACTATCTGCTTTTACTGCTTCTGCTGTACGTCTTGGGGATGTTTCTGTGTTCTAATCTCATTAAATCATTACATTTTTTGTGTCCTTTTTTAAAGTGGTAATCAGAGAAGTGCTTTTTTTGGCATTGACTGTAGTTACTTTATTGACTAAACTGCATTCTTGATAGTGTAGCTTTTACTAGAGTGGAACCTACATACTGACAGGTAAGTTTGTATCCAGGGACAAGACTGTAGTGGAATGTTCTTTTAGTAAGGAACCAGGTGTATTATGAGTCTTCGATTTCAATTCTGTCTAGCGATTTATTCTAGGATCTGATTACTTCTCACCTAGATTTTAGTTTCAAATATTTATCCTTCCTGTTCATGAAAGAACTTTTCCACAGATGCCTGAAAAATCAATGTGCTTCTATTGTCTTGCTTCTTGTCCTTGGCCAGAGAGTTCCCCCTGCCACACCTCCCTACCTTCATGCAAAGCAGATACACACTAGTGTCTCCATCTAGAAATTTAAATCCACATGCATTACCTAGCATGTTATTTTTTTCTTAAGGAGTGAGAGAAGCACTTTTAAACTATATATATATATATATATATATATATATATATATATATATATATATATAGTTTAATTTTTTTCTTTTTTTTTTTTTTTTGTGGTACGCGGACCTCTCACTGTTGTGGCCTCTCCCGTTGGCGGTGCACAGGCTCCAGACGCGCAGGCTCAGCGGCCATGGTTCACGGGCCCAGCCGCTCCGCGGTATGTGGGATCTTCCCGGACCGGGGCATGAGCCCGTGTCCCCTGCATCGGCAGGCGGACTCTCAACCACTGCGCCACCAGGGAAGCCCATATTGTTTAAATTTATAGTCGTTTCACTGTGTCTGAACATACGGGAATGGCTTTAAACCAAGGATCTCTAATTCATAGGCATTTGGTAAAAAAACAATTCCTTAAAGGTAGAGAACTTTACAGTTAACAGAGCACTTTCATGTTTATTTTATTCATATAACAACCATGTGAGGTAACCTAGGTAAGAAGTATTATTTCTTCTTTGTTCATATCCATGTCTATTTGTATCTTAAATTTCTTTTAGCTCTGCCATCTGCTTTCCATACCACCTGCCATTCCCTGCCTCAGCTCAGATCCCTGTAGCTCACTTTGAATACCACGATAGCTTCCCAGCTTACCCGTGGCCTTGCTTCTCTCCAGTTTACCCCCCACATGGCTGCTAAACCCATATCTCTCAAAAGCCAAATTTAATATGTCACTCCCCTGTTTAAATCTACAGGTGGCTCCCCATTGTTTCAGGATATAATTCAAATAAGTTGTATGGAAGAAAAGACCCTTTACAATATTTTCCATGCCTTGTTCTCAACTCTAATCTTTCACCCACCATCGGAATGCCTTACCCCAGCTATATAAACAGTTCTCTGAATGTAACACACTTCCCTGACATGTGCCCTAGGTCATGTTAACCCCACATACTTATTTCTTGCATCTCTTATAATCCTCCAAGATAGTGTAGATGGTGCCTTTTCCTCATCTTTGGATAAATCATGTACCCCTGTGTATACGCCTGTGGCAGTCTTCTCATACCTGTGTCAACACTTAACTTTCTGTGCTATCTTTTTGGGTTATTTGTTTACTTACAGATTGTTGGTACCTGAGGACTGTGGTTTCTCCTTTCATGTCTTACCCCTTGCATGGTGCCAGTGGAAAGAGTGACTCAAATTTTACTTTAGGTTGTAATGAGTTACACAGCTGGAGGTAGCAAGATGGTCTTTGAGTCCTATGGTAGCATCATTTGCATTGCATCCTTCTTCCTGCCAACGTGACTAACCATAGTACATGAATAATAGATTTTCAAGATCCCTGTGTATTTAGTTTCTGGAAATAAGCTGAGCCAAGTTACAGTTTGGGGGTATTTTGTAGGGGTAGAAGTTGGGATACTTACTTACGATAGTATAGTAATTACCCTACGTGTTAGAAGTGTATAGAATACAGTACTTTAAAGCATTATTTCCTTTGTGATTTACAGATTGCCTCCCCCTGAGGTCTTAATTCATTCAAATTATCCACTGAGATAATAATAAAATTTTAATGGATGATCAGGTAAAATCATAGAAGAGTAAAATGGCAGTTAAGTTTATGAGGTAAACACATTCAGGCATATTGGTAAAGTAAAACACTGAAAATGTGCTCATTTTTCTCTCCTTCCATCACTAATAGAAAGTAGTGAACTTCACCCATCAGCCAATTGTGCTATGCATCATGGTCATTGTCTAGCATCCCTGAGAGTAAAAGTGTATATCTAATTCCCACTAATCCCCACTGAGTTTTCATTAGAAAATGAGAACTACATTCTAAAGGATTTGAGGTTGTAAAGTAGGGGACATGCAATGCCAGCAATAGGAGATGGTGTGATTGCTTTACAGCCTAAACCTCAGGTCTACATATGGAGAGTCTTCCATATCACAGGTTCCCTGCAGCTGCAAAGAGAGTAAGAATTCATTGGATGTACCCAGTGATATTGGATGTTTACACTCCACTTGCTCCAATACACAGCTTTGTGATACTAGAGAATTAATAAAGAAGTGAACTATTTAGTTATTTTATAAACTCAAGTCATCTTGATGGAGAGAAAAACTCAAAGATGTGTAAAGCAAATTGTTTTCAAAATTTATCCTTTCTTTAAAATCACAATTCTCTTGGACAGGAAGCCACATGCCAGGAGTTGTGCATATTTATTTATTTTGATGCTTTTCTTAGAGATTCTACTCGTTCTTTATTGATATTATATACAGTCCTTCTTCTTATACATCATGGAATTTAGCACACTGTATTTAAAAATCACATTGAGGCTGACAGAATTCAGGTGTATACATTACAGTATTTATTAGGGAATGAAACAGTCATTTGTAGCATTATAGTAGCCAAAGCAGGTGATACAGTTTATTACATTATTTATTTAAGAAAATCAAATATTGTGGCTACATTTACAAAACATTGTAATCATGGTGATACTTGTTGCATAGTTTATAGATAAATATATTGACCTTGGGTTACAACAGTGGGTTGGGTAAGTTAAGGGACAGTATAACCATAATTTCTACTGGGAATGCATTCAAAACCAAAAATTGCATATTAAAGGAACATATTATAGGTGATTGCTTGTTTTCCTTTTCCTTTTCCTTTTCCCTTTGAGAAAATAACGCCTTCTTTATATTCATCTATGCCCAGATGAATCAAGGGAAAATCTTTACAGTCTTTAGTGTATCAAAGAGAATAAATGTCTAAAGTATGTGGGAAAAGTGAAATTGCTGGTCATAAGACCAATGACCTCCATCATTGTGTCAGCCAATGTGATGTCAACCAATATGGGACACATCAGTAGTGAATCCATGTAAAAACCTTTTGCAAGCAGATGGATTTGCTGATATTTAAATTGATTGAAGAAGGATTTCATTTTTATCAGAAACATATTTCAATTGTAAAATGCACTGAAGGTTGAGAAAGTTCGTATGCATTAAGGCTCATTCTAATATAACTACAATGTTGTAATTAAATAATAATTAGCTAACATGATAAGAATAATTTAAGTCTATAAAAATTTGATTCAAAGTACACTATCATTTCAACTGAATTGAAAGTTTATTTCAGTCAGTTGAAAGGAATTAAAGTGACATACTTGTAAGAACACATGAACAATTACTACACTGCTGTAACCGATGGTCTTCATGCCTTCCCCTCTATTCTGGAAAATCACCACTCCTGAATATGCCTACAACTCACTACAGTTTGATTCTTTGCCTCATGATTTCCATTTGCTTTTGGCCCAGTTGAAGGTGTCCCAGAGGTGTCTGTCAGGTGAGACAACTCGGTCTCCTAGAGGTCCCAAGTGGTACTAAACCTCAGTCGATCACAGTGACAACATGCTTATCAATTCACATTGTACTGGCTTCATTTTCTTTTCAGCCTAAATCACTCTTTTACTGTGCTTCCTGGAATCATCTCTAAAATAATTTATTTCCACTCAAATCCTTTTCTCAGGGTCTGCTTCTGGGGAAACCCAACCCAAGAGAGCATATTTTATTATCAATAATTTTGCCTCTAATTTAATTTTTCATCCTTTTTTAATCAAAGAAGTGTATTTCAGGAAATTATAAGGACAATTATCAAATGGTACATTGGTTTGGGAGTTAATGGAAAGGATTTAAAAAATGCCATCACACCATGTATAGTTGCTTAATAGTGGTTTCCAAGAGTACTATGACAAACTTTGAGACTATGTTTGTCGAGACCTAGTGGGGAAAGGTGCCATTATTTAATGCCATATATACCCAGCATGTATGCGTTGGTGATGGAAACAAATGTGCCATATTTTTTTACCATCTCCAGAATAGACTAGATCAGATTTTATGTTTTTTTTTTTAATATACCCAATACTTACTTTGAACGAGGTTTTATGTGATAGGTCGACGAAAAGGAATGAATTGAAAATGTAGGCATTCTGAATGAAAAGTGAGAGGGGAAATTGACTCAACTCTCAGCTACTCCTTCTTCCACCTTATATCCCTATAGGCATAACTATCAGTACCCTTAGAATTTGAAATAAAAGCCATCATCTTAGAAAATATCTATGGTTACTTCCAACTCTAAGTCATAAATCTAGAAATGAGCTTCGTTACCTACTTAACCACTACCAAGAAATAGCTGACAGGTAACTTTAAATTAGTAATGCTTGTGTATACCAAGCAAGGCTGAGTATAGAAATTTATTCAGCAGCACACATTTTCCTAGCCAGTATTGAAAGTAGCACAGTTAGATACGTAATTCGGAAACTTCATTTGCTAACCTGTTAACTGCCAGTTGTCTTGGGCTATGGTGGAAGCCAGCATCAAAATGTAAACAGCACCTTAGTTTTGGGAAGGAGAAGCTCAATTCATAGCCAGACATATGTTTTGGCTAAGTGGCTTTGTGCTTGGTTTAGCATAACACTTGGTAAAGGGGGGAAAACATGTAAAGTATTGCTGTAGTAAAAATAATGCTGATAAAGGTAGGATGTCTGAGACCATTGTGGGGGGAAAAAACTACATAGGACATTACTAAAGCCTGAATTTTCTTAGAGATGATAGTCTAGCCACCAAGCCCCATTTTGCCACTGAAAGATTTCTTAGGAATTCAACCGTCATATTGCATCAGGACAGATAATATTATAACTCATTATAGCATAGTGATACTGATTTACTTTAGAGCAATTTACATATTAAAGCTATTTTTATCCCTCCTGTTCCTTTTTTTTAAACTTGTTAAAATTTTATTTCATTATTTTTAATTTAATTTAATTTATTTATTGGCTGCATTGGGTCTTCGTTGCTGTGCGCCAGCTTTCTTTGGTTGCGGCGAGCGGGGGCTACTCTGCATTGTGGTGCGCAGGCTTCTCATTGCGGTAGCTTCTCTTGTGGAGCGCAGGCTCTAGAGCGCAGGCTCAGTAGTTGTGGGACACGGGCTTAGTTGCTCCGTGGCATGTGGGATCTTGCTGGATCAGGGATCAAACCTGTATCCCCTGCATTGGCAGGTGGATTCTTAACCACTGTGCCACCAGGGAAGTCCCACATCCCTCCTGTTTTGAATAAAGCATGGAGGTATATTCTTAGTTGACTTGTTTTTCACATTTCATTATGTTTATCTACTTCAGCCATCATTCACTTAATGTTTTTATTGGGTATATACTACGTAGAAGGTCTTATGCTGAGCACTGAGAGCAATAGAAAGATTAATCAGAAATAATTTGTACCTTCAAGAAGCTTACAGTGGTTATGGGAGAAAAGTCACTCTGAGAATATATGACTATTACTAGATACATCCACTCCACTCCTTCCCCCCAACCCTCTTACTCCTCTTGTAGCTGTTGCCCCTAAAGTCATAGTAAAATGAGACATCAGTATAGGAAACGGTATAGAATTTATAAAGGCAGTAATTTTGTAGTATCACCAGCACATGGTATCTATTGTGCCACTGTAATCAGGTCATGTCCCTCTTGGTTCACGTCTGACTTGGAGAAAAGCTTTCACTGAGACTTTATAAACGAATAATAGGGCTCCTATTATTGCCCTGCATGACTGTTTACATGTCTCTGTACAATATCATGACAGCTGCTAGGGAGGATCCTGATGCTACCATGTACAATTCTGGATGGTTTTCATTTCCATACAGGCTTTGAAATGACCTCTCACCCATTCATCAAAAATTATAGCTCACTATGTTTACATATGGAAAACTGTGAAATATGTGTTTTCTTACCTTTCCAATTCTAGATTATTGTTCATGGAGGGCCTATAACTGACTCCAAGCAATGCTATATCCTCTCCTTAATGGGAGTATTATGATGTAATTAGCTGGGAAAATTGAAAGGATGAAAGAAACCATTCTGAAAATATCTACGCATTGAAGTAAACTTGTTCAGTTTTGATAGAGGGAAAAAGTTAAAAGTTTTCTTATCTGAGTACAGGTCCCATTTTCTTATAATATTTGTCTTCCCTATGATTCAGTCTGTTCTGTCTATGATGATGATAGTAGAGATGATGATGATGAAGGTGATAATGATGATGATTCCTCATAGTGGATAACTATAATAGCAGGTAGAATGTAGTAAGTGCTAAAAGAGAATGGCAGATAAATCTTATGAGAGTTCAGAACAAGGTGCACATGACCTGGATTTTTTTTGCTGCCTCTCTATGCATTTTCAGACACATCCTCTCTGTGTGTGTGTGTGTGTGTGTGTGTGTGTGTGTGTGTGCGCGCGCGCATGCGCGTGTGTGTGTAGGGAGGGGGATTCAACTCAACTCAATGGAGTTTTGTGTCATATTCCTATATACATTATGCTAATGACTCTGTTCATTAATACTTGCCTCCCTTTTTCTGATTATGGGTGCATTGATATTGATTCTTTTTGATATTCCTCACTGCGAAATAACAGTCACTGAATAACACACTGTAAGTCAAACTGGGAAAATATATTAGAAGTGTTCTGTGGATAACATGAAAGTGTTATGGGGAGACTTCTTAGATTTTGAAAGAGAATAAGGTCGGTTCTCTAATTCTCGAGGGAATGTAATCATTAAGACTGGGGAAGTAGATGTGTAAGTATCTATTTTTAAAGTTTCTAACACTATTTGTAAAACTTTTGAACTTTTAAATTTTAAATCATATAATCAAAAAATGCAGATATAAAGACCAAAATAAAATAGTTGTTTGAGCAGAACAATTGTGTGTAGAGAACTTTACTTCTCTGGATAGTTTTCCTTAATTCATTCAGTCATATGTACACCAGTCAATTCATTCATCCATTCCTTAATATATACATAATCTATATATCTAACATAAACATACTGGTTGAACCATATTAAATGGCTGATATTGGACCATTTTGACCTAAAAATGGTAATTTCTAACTAATAGCTCTACTATTAAAGTGCTGAGTAAATGGAGCGAGAGGTACTGCACTGGCACCATATCATTCTACTTAATCAGCACATTAAGACCAAGATATGTGAAATGAAATGAAAGTTTTGGAAAATAGATGATGCTTTTATAATATAAAATGTATACGCTTCCCTACTGAAATCAGAAAAGGGAAAAAGTTCTTTTCTGTAGCAGCCCTATTAATCCCAGGTGATCTTTATACTATTAGTAATGGACTGGATTGTGAAGAAATAGACAACTAGAGAGTTAACTGTGGATATAAATTTTTCTATATTTAATCAAATTTACCTAACTCTAAATCAAATAAATTTGACTAAAATAAGGCAGACTCCTTTCCTACTGAGACAGTGGACTCTATTAAGTGCTATGTCTGCCTGGACAACATGATGATAAATTTTGCAAATGCTACTTAGTATGCATTTCAACTGACAGGCTAATGGAAGAGGGGGATTGATGTAAAATATAATTTTTAACTTGAGAAGTAAAAACTGTTTCTACTTTTTTTTTTTTTTTTTTGCTGTACGCGGGCCTCCCACTGCTGTGGCCTCTCCCGCCGCGGAGCACAGGCTCCGGACTTGCAGGTCCAGCAGCCACAGCCCACGGGCCCAGCCGCTCCACGGCATGTGGGATCTCCCTGGACCAGGGCACGAACCCGTGCCGCCCGCATCAGCAGGCGGACTCTCAACCACTGCGCCACCAGGGAAGCCCCACTTTTTTTTTTTTTTTTGCGGTACGCGGGCCTCTCACTGCTGTGGCCTCTCCTGTTGCGGAGCACAGGCTCCGGACGCGCAGGCTCAGCGGCCATGGCTCACAGGCCCAGCTGCTCTGCGGCATGTGGGATCCTCCCGGACCGGGGCACGAACCTGTGTCCACTGCATCGGCAGGCGGACTCTTAACCACTGAGCCACCAGGGAAGCCCCTGTTTCTACTTTAATCATCCATTTATAGTATAGTTAAATAGCACATGTCTTAAATTGTATATGTAAGCTGTTAGAGTATCTAGGAATCTGAATCAAGGGAATTACTAGTTTACCAGGCCATATTTGGCAGAAATATTACTGTACAGGGAAGTTATCTTAAAACACTGCTATTTTTATAACATTGTACACATGAAACTTACAATGTTATAAACCAATGTTACCTCAATAAAAAGAAATTTAAAAAAAACCTATTTTCTAAAATGTAAGAGTTGGAGTAAAATAAGAATGAAATTCTTAGTTTATGTTTTAGAAAAATGTTACAGTATTTGAACTGTGAAAGAATTTTATCTATGATAATATACACTTAATGATTAAAATCTAAAGACTTCCTTTGGCCAGTCTTATAGATTGTGGATTCTGGTAAAGGAGCAGTATAACTGCTTTAAGAGCAATTAGAGCTCTTAACCTCTTCAAATCAGTATTGATATTTATTTTTAATAGTGAGGTTCAGCACCATTTGTAGAAAGAAGAAAAATCTCAAAACGTATGCATTAGTTATTTTTTCCATGATTGCTGAAAGGAGATTTGTTGAAACCACTGTTAAAACCATTGGACAATGCAGGTGTGTAGTCAAAAGCAAGTCATGTTAAGCTGAATAAGAAAGCAACGTGACTTTTATTCATCGGAAAAAAGGATAGGTATTTGTACCTTAGGTATGATTTTAAGCTACTCTTATTTTATTTTTACTATTAATATCTTATTTATCTAAGAGTGAATTGTTAAAAGCTTAGGAACATATAAGAAATTTCCTGAAAAAGCATCACTACAGTACCATGGCCAGCTTTCTAAATGTGAGAATATTTTATTTTTCTGAGAATGTGAAGGATGCCAGAGGACATATAAATGAGAAAAACCATGAATGGAAACTGGCTTGCATCTCAAGATAGAATTCATTTGAATTTTTAAAATATTTTGAAGTTTCCATGGACGCTTACTGGTCTTTCATAGATGTATTTCTGTGAAAGTAGCCCAGTGTTTACATAGCCCAATATTAGGGTTTTTTTCGCCCCCTTTTACAAGGTTGTGTATGTGTGTATGCAAGTGTGTGCATGTGAACATACGTGTGTAGCTTTGATTTTTGTAGCAACTGACATTTTATTTGGTCAGATGACTATCTCTGAGCCCATCCCACCCGAAGAAAAAAGGAATGTCACTGTTGAAACTCACAAAGAAAGCCTAAAATGTCATGTTCTTAGAGTGTCTTATCAGTCTGCTTTGCACACTTCTGACTTGTCTGAAGTTGTGCAAGAGTAGATACATTCAGTTGAAGACTGTATAATGAAAGTGTGTTATTGTTTCCATTGATATCATACTGGGTTTCTTGTCTAAAATAGTTATTATGGTGAGAGAGAGAGAGAGAGTGAGTTAGTTTTCTTACCATCCTCAAGTTATGTACCATTTGGAGTTGTTTTTCTGTAGTCTGTATAGTTCACCCAGGATATATTTTACTGGACCCTTTTGGCTTATCAGTGACACTGACAGGAGTGATGGTTATTGTTTCAAGGTTTTGCTCCCTTCTTTCCTTGTCATCTATTCCCAAATATTCTCATCCAGTGATTACAGTGTGTCTTTTATCTCCTGAAAAGTTTCAAACAATGATAACTTTAAGCATGAAATCACAACTACAGGACAAAGCTGATAAATCATCTTTCTTCAGCATTAACTTTTGCCTTTGGAGTCAGGTACAGTGTAATAAACCTTATGCAATACTTTCTCTTTTCAGAAAGTAAAAGAAATAATAATTTTTAGATTTGATCTCATTTATATAAATGCAAATGTTCCTCTTGGAGAAGTATTTGTACTTGGACGATTTCTCCTTTAGAGTTTCAGATACACGGATTGATAGACACACATCTCAGCAGGGACATGTCATCATTTTTAGTTAAAGTTTACATTAATACTCTTGCCTTTAAAGATATTGACGTGGGGGGTGTGGTGGGATTTGGTTTTCCAGGTAGGTGTTTTGCAGTCTCTGGTGGTTAATTGAGCTTTCTCATTCCCTTGGTTACCTCTTGTCCTCATAGATGAAAGTTGAGTACTTTTTTTATTGTTTACTGGAGGCAAAAGTTGATAACGTAGTTGTTTTTGGATAACTAACATGAAAATAACATGACGTTGCTTTTGCTTTTTTTTTTTTTTTTTTTTTTTTTTTTTTTTTTTTTTTTTTTTTTTTTGCGGTATGCGGGCCTCTCACTGTTGTGGCCTCTCCCGTTGCGGGGCACAGGCTCCGGACGCGCAGGCCCAGCGGCCATGGCTCACGGGCCCAGCCGCTCCGCGGCATGTGGGATCCTCCCGGTCCGGGGCACGAACCCGCGTCCCCTGCATCAGCAGGCGGACTCTCAACCACTGCGCCACCAGGGAAGCCCGTTGCTTTTGCTTTTAATTTTGCTTTTTATTTTCATTCTCTATATAGGACAGAGTAGTTTGCAAAAGTTAGCACATTACAAAGTGATTGGTAAATATCTCTAGGGAAAACTTAATCATGACTCAATAAAGCAACATACTTTACCAAACTCTTGATAATATTTCTAAAGCTACTCTTAAAGTCAGAGAAATGGAGGAAGTTTGTACAATATAGTCATTTGTTTATGTAGTGTGTAGGCATAATAATGGCCACCCAAAGATGTCTGTGTTCTAATCCCAGGAACCTGTTAATATGTAGTTGAGGGTTCTCAAGACCACCCTCAGGTTCAGTGATGTGCTAGGAGGGCTCACAGAATTCATAAAAGTTGTTCAACTAGTTACAGTTTATTAAGGCAAAAGGATAAATATTAAAATTAACAAAGGCAAAAGTTGTATAAGACAGACTCCAGGAGAGACCAGGTGCCAGCTCCCAGTGGAGTCACATGCACAATATTTAACTTTCCCAGCAATGATGTGGGACAACCAACACAAAGTAGTGCCAACAGGAGTTTACCTGCTTTTCTTGGTTTCCAGGGTTTATTGGGGTTGGTAATGTAGATACGGAGCAGTCTTGTGGCTAATCTTAGTTCCTAAGTCTCTAGCCTCTCCAGAAGTAAAATGGATCCAGTATTACCCAAGGATCACACTTTAAATCACATTGTTAGCATAAATTATACTGTGGCCCAAGGCCTGAGGTAGACAAAGATAAATATGTCAGTTAGGATATTCCCAGGGCTTAGAGGTTATCTCCCAGAAATCAGTCAAGAGCCAGATGTTTCTTTGGAATGTGCAGAATTTGAACAACCCATGCCTGCTGATTGAATATTTTACTGCATAATAGCAAAGAGGACTTTATAGATAGGATTAAGTTAAGGACTTTGAAATGGAGAGGTTATCCTGGATTATCTGGATGGGGCCAATAAAATAACAAAGATTCCTAAAAGAATTAGAGAAGGATATGTGAGAATGAAGAGCAGAGTGACAGAGTGATATGATATAGATTGAGAGATGCTATGCTGCTGGCTTTGAAGATGGAGAAAAGGGACCATAAGCCAAAAGAAGGCAGGCAGCCTTAAGAAACGGGAAAAGGCGAGGAAATGGATTATCTTCTAGAGCCTCTAGAATGAACACAACCCTGGTGACATCTTGCTTTTAGCCCAGTGTCAGATTTCTGACCTTCAGAACTATAGGGAAGCCACTAAGTTCCTAATAATTTGTTATGTAAAAAAATATAAAAATAATACAATAGAACATAAGTATTGTATATATGAAAATAATGTATGCACATTTGACATGTGTTTATATACATATGTATATTTTGGGGTAATTTACAGCAAACTTTTAAAAATGCCTATCTTATTACTTACACATCTTACCTTGAAGGCAACACGCACTCAGACACACAAGTACACACACTTACATGCACACTTGTATATAACACACCATGTTCAGATTTATCTTGCTCTAGTGACGGCTCACAAATTTCTGAGTAGAATACATTGGGTTTGACTTGAGATTATGAAATTCATGGTAAACATCATCAAGGCAGATGGATATCTAGGTTTTTCATTTCATTGATAAACATGTTTTGGTATACAAAGTGACAGTTGCTATTAAAATTTGGATTTCATACCTATTTCCAAGTAAATTGCACCTACAGTCTATTTGCAAGCTCCATGTTTTAGAAATTCAGCTTTGTATTTGCTGCATTTATTACATTCCTTTGCATTTTTCTTCTATCTGCTTTGCTTAACAAGAAGACACTGAAGTTTTAAGTAGTTCTCTATGTGACTGAATTAATAACATAGTTCTTCAGTTGGTGACAAGAAGTCTCTTGGAATTATCTTGCACTCTTTTTTCTTATGCTAGTTACTTAGTAGCTTGAGCAGTTCTTAAATCTTTTGATTAAAATTGCTGTAAACCTTAGCTAACAGTGTTTCTGAACCATAGTGCTTAACAAAGCCTGTATATTACAGAATCAGGATACAGTGTGGCCCAGCAGTTGATCTCTGCTCAGATCACTCAGAGGGTAATTAGAGAAGGTCAACAATATATGTTGTGTATAATTTAGTTTTCTATACAAATACTATAACTGAAAGGGCTGAAAAGCATTAAGCATTTGCAACTAAAAACAGTATAGCATTTTATGAAATGGGTCCAGTCAAGCAGTACACTGAAAGCTTATATAGACAATTCCATTATTTACGAGTTTCATATTTTTGAATTTTTAATTTGTTGAAATATATTTGTACACCCGGTTTCAATACGCGTGGAACCTTCACCATCATTCACAGATATGCACAGGGTAGCAAAAAGTTTTAGTCACTGAGTTAAATATTCCCAGCTAGGGTCAAACAAGGGGACGCTGCCTCCTTGTGTCAGCTTTCATACTGTAAATGTGTCCTTTACATGGACTATTCAGTGCCACTTTTGCCACATTCTTGTGCTTTTTGTGTTGATTTTGTTGTTTAAAATAGCCTCCCAGCATGGTGGTGAACTGCTGTCTAGTCTTCCTAAGCACAGGAAGGCTGTGATGTGGCTTACGGAAAAAATAGATGTGTTAGATAAGCTTTGTTCAGTCATGGGGTATAATGCTGTTGGCTGGGAATTCAGTGTTAATGAATCAGCTGTACATTAAATAAGGTGTCTGTAAACAGAAACACAGGTAAAATAAGATTATGTATTGATCGATTCAAAAAAAAATGTTGTGACCAGCGGCTTGTAGGAACCTAACGTTATATTTCCCCTCGGATATTCGCTACTTCGGTGTTTGCAGTGACTTTATAGAACATAAATACTGCGAATAACAAGAATTGACAGCAAAAGGTCGTCATCCTTCCTCCCAAGCCACTTGCCCACTGTAGGGTCTATAGTTCCAACAGTACTGAAAATCCACAGTGACATTCAAGTTTCCAGGTTCAATATTTAGCAGTATTTGGGTTTCTAGGAAGTTAGTGAAGTTACACATTAGTAAAACCCCCAAGTATACATTATTTATACTTTTATTTTTTAGTCCAGTGTATAAAAATGGTACCACCAGTACCATGAGTGTCATGAAGCTGAAGTGACACAATTCTGTGTTTCTCAAATAAATGTCACATAGGTTCTGTGAAGAATAAATCCTTCTTTTACTGGAAAAATTTGTTCTTTTTCATCTCATCTTCTTATTTCTCATCCTCAGTGGCCTTTTTCCTTACTGACTTCCTTTGTTTTCCCTGTTGATTATTTTTCTTAGCCGTCTGTCTTGTATCTCATTCTTATTATCTTCTTTCTGTTTTTATTATGCTAGCCAAAAGAACGATAAAACTCCTGACCTCCAATTCCCTGCACCATTTGGCACATTGCAAATGTCTTTTTTGTGTGTTTTTATCCTTTTATATCTTTGTCTTTTATACGTCCATGTCTAAAACAGAGTCCTATGCATAGGAGTGGGTGCCCAATAACTAATGGCATTGATAAATTGCAGAACCATCTATCTCTTCGCAAAAAAGGCTTTGAAGAAATTCCCTGTGCAATTCAAAGAACTGTGAACACACACGCAAAAAGATAAAAAATTCTGTCTCAAATACTCATATGTATCAGTACAATATTCGGTAACAGCCAGACATGCAATCATTCTGTTTGCTATTTCAGTATGATAATTTTTATATAATTAAAATATATTATTTCCAAAGCTTTCTCCAATTTACCAACCTCTCATTTTATATGACCCTCTTTTATTACTGTGACTACAACCCTCCCAGGAATACCTGTGGGGAAACAGAAAGTCATCAATCTCTCTCTTTATATATATATATATATATATATATATGTAAAATATGTATGTGTCTATTAAGTATATATGTATGTATATATGAAACTATGTGTATACATATGCATATATGTATGCATTAATAATACTAAGTGTATATATAGATATATGTGTTAAATGTGTAACTATATATAAATTGGTATATATATGTACATTTATAAAATTATAAAGGTTTATACAAAGTCTATTTGACCCTTGCAGAATTTTGAGCAACAGGCTTCTTTCATTCATCTGTCTGCCACTCTTCAAAATTCTTTTCACTTTTTTTTTTTCACTTTATTTCACTTAATTTTTTTCTAGTGCATGAAGCAGCATAGAAGCCCCTTTCGTTACCATCAGTCTCTCCAAACCCCATGCCAGATTTGACAGTATTATGGTGATAAATACATTAGAATGTTTTTAGAACATTTTGAGATCATTGAATTAAAATTTTATCTAAATTAAAATAATAAACCAAGACTTGAGATCTTTATTTTAGATTTGACTTTTTGTGGTTTACCAATTTGGAGGCAGAGAATGAAACAATAATCCATTTTTATAGAATTAGAGCATACATAGGTAGAAAGTCCATGGGAAATTTCTTAATTCACTGTGCCTGCTAAGAAAAAAATCGGGAAATGACTTAATTAAAATGAATAATTTAGGTGATATTCTCTGTGTTGTAATCCAATTTTAAAGAAATAAGCTTCCCTGTGAAGAAGGAAAATATTTAATCACTGGTTCAATATTATTATAGGCTTTATATGTTCTTTCAGAACATAATATTGGTAATTTTTTAGGCAGAATCTTTTTTTTAACATCTTTATTGGAGTACAATTGATTTACAATGTTTTATTGGTTTCTGCTGTATAACAAAGTGAATCAGCTATACATATATGTATATCCCCATATCAACTCCCTCTTGCGTCGCCCTCCCACTCTCCCTATCCCACCCCTCTAGGTGGTCACAAAGCACTGAGCTGATCTCCCTGTGCTATGCGGCTGCTTCCCACTAGCTATCTGTTTTATATTTGGTAGTATATATATGTCCATGCCACTCTCTCACTTCGTCCCAGCTTACCCTTCCCCCCACCACCACCACCGTGTCCTCAGGTCCATTCTCTATGTCTGCATCTTTACTCCTGTCCTGCCCCTAGGTTCTTCAGAACCATTTTTTTTTAGATTCCATATATATGTGTTAGCATAAGGTATTTGTTTGTCTCTTTCTGACTTACTTAATTCTGTATGACAGACTCTAGGTCCATCCACCTCATTACAAATAAGTCAATTTCATTTTTTTTAACATCTTTATTGGGGTATAATTGCTTTACAATGGTGTGTTAGTTTCTGCTTTATAACAAAGTGAATCAGTTATACATATACATATGTTCCCATATCTCTTCCCTCTTGCATCTCCCTCCCTCCCACCCTCCCTATCCCACCCCTCTAGGTGGTCACAAAGCACGGAGCTGATCTCCCTGTGCCATGAGGCTGCTTCACACAAGCTATTTTACGTTTGGTAGTGTATATATGTCCATGCCACTCTCTCACTTTGTCACAGCTTACCCTTCCCCCTCCCCATATCCTCAAGTCCATTCTGTAGTAGGTCTGTGTCTTTATTCCTCTCTCACCCCTAGGTTCTTCATGACCTTTTTTTTCCCCCTTAGATTCCATATATATGTGTTAGCATACAGTATTTGTCTTTCTCTTTCTGACTTACTTCACTCTGTACGACAGACTCTAGGTCAATCCACCTCACTACAAATAACTCAATTTCGTTTCTTTTTATGGCTGAGTAATATTCCATTGTATATATGTGCCACATTGGTTGCTTCCACGTCCTGGCTATTGTAAATAGAGCTGCAATGAACATTGTGGTACATGACTCTTCTTGAATTATGGTTTTCTCAGGGTATATGCCCAGTAGTGGGATTGCTGGGCCATATGGTAGTTCTCTTTGTAGTTTTTTAAGGAACCTCCATACTGTTCTCCATAGTGGCTGTATCAATTTATATTCCTACCAGCAGTGCAACAGTGTTCCCTTTTCTCCACACCCTCTCCAGCATTTATTGTTACTAGATTTTTTAATGACGGCCATTCTGACCGGTGTGAGATGGTATCTCATTGTAGTTTTGATTTGCATTTCTCTAGTGATTAATGATGTTGAGCATTCTTTCATGTGTTTGTTGGCAATCTGTATATCTTCTTTGGAGAAATGTTTAAGTGTTCTGCACATTTTTGGATTGGGTTGTTTGTTTTTTTGTTATTGAGCTGCATGAGCTGCTTGTAAATTTTGGAGATTAATCCTTTGTCAGTTGCTTCATTTGCAAATATTTTCTCCCATTCTGAGGGTTGTCTTTTGGTTGTTGGTTTATGGTTTCCTTTGCTGTGCAAAAGCTTTGAAGTTTCATTAGGTCCCATTTGTTTATTTTTGTTTTTATTTCCATTTCTCTAGGAGGTGGGTCAAAAAGGATCTTGCTGTGATTTATGTCATAGATTGTCTGCCTATGTTTTCCTCTAAGTGTTTGATAGTTCCTAGCCTTACATTTAGATCTTTAATCCATTTTGAGCTTATTTTTGTGTATGGTGTTAGGGAGTGTTCTAATCCCACACTTTTACATGTACCTGTCCAGTTTTCCCAGCATCACTTCTTGAAGAGGCTGTCTTTTCTCCACTGTATATTCTTGCCTCCTTTACCAAAGATAAGGTGACCATATGTGCATGGGTTTATCTCTGGGCTTTCTATCCTGTTCCACTGATCTATCTTTCTGTTTTTGTGCCAGTACCATACTGTCTTGATTAATGTAGCTTTGTAGTATAGTCTGAAGTCAGGGAGCCTGATTCCTCCAGCTCCATTTTTAGTTCTCAAGATTGCTTTGGCTATTTGGGGTCTTTTGTGTTTCCATACAAATTGTGAAATTTTTTGTTTTAGTTCTGTGAAAAATGCCAGTGGTAATTTGATAGGGATTACATTGAATCTGTAGATTGCTTTGGGTAGTAGAGTCATTTTCACAATGTTGATTCTTCCAATCCAAGAACATGGTATATCTCTCCATCTATTTGTATCATATTTAATTTCTTTCATCAGTGTCTTATACTTTTCTGCATACAGGTCTTTTGTCTCCTTAGGTAGATTTATTCCTAAATATTTTACACTTTTTGTTGCAATGGTAAATGTGAGTGTCTACTTTATTTCATTTTCAGATTTTTCATCATTAGTGTATAGGAATGCAAGAGATTTTTGTGCATTAATTTTGTATCCTGCTACTTTACCACATTCTTGATTAGCTCTAGTAGTTTTCTGGTAGCATCTTTAGGATTCTCTATGTATAGTATCATGTCATCTGCAAACAGTGACGGCTTTACTTCATTTCCGATTTGGATTCCATTTTTTTCTTTTTCTTTTCTGATTGCTGTGGCTAAAACTTCCAAAATTATGTTGAATGAGAGTGGTGAGAGTGGGCAACCTTGTCTTGTTCCTGATCTTAGTGGAAATGGTTTCAGTTTCTCACCATTGAGGATGATGTTGGCTGTGGGTTTTTTAAATATGGCCTTTATTATGTTGAGGAAAGTTCCCTCTATGCCTACTCTCTGCAGGGTTTTTATGCTAATGGGTGTTGAATTTTGTCGAAAGCTTTCTCTGCATCTATTGAGATGATCATATGGTTTTTCTCCTTCAGTTTGTTAATATGGTGTATTACGTTGATTGATTTGCGTATATTGAAGAATCCTTGCATTCCTGGAATAAACCCCACTTGATCATGGTGTATGATCATTTTAATGTGCTGTTGGATTCTGGTTGCTAGTATTTTGTTGAGGATTTTTGCCTCTATGTTCATCAGTGATATTGGCCTGTAGTTTTCTGTCTTTGTGACATCTTTGTCTGGTTTTGGTATCAGGGTGATGGGGGCTGCGTAGAATGAGTTTGGGAGTATTCCTCCCTCTGCTATATTTTGGAAGAGTTTGAGAAGGATAGGTGTTAGCTCTTCTCTAAATGTTTGATAGAATTTGCCTGTGAAGCCATCAGGTCCTGGGCTTTTGTTTGTTGGAAGATTTTTAATCACAGTTTCAATTTCAGTGCTTGTGATTGGTCTGTTCATATTTTCTATTTCTTCCTGATTCAGTCTTGGCACATTGTGGATTTCTAAGAATTTGTCCTTTTCTTCCAGGTTGTCCATTTTATTGGCATAGAGTTGCTTGTAGTAATCTCTCATGATCCTTTGTATTTCTGCAGTGTCAGTTGTTACTTCTCCTTTTTCATTTCTAATTCTATTGATTTGAGTCTTCTCCCTTTTTTTCTTGATAAGTCTGGCTAATGGTTTATCAATTTTGTTTATCTTCTCAAAGAACCAGCTTTTAGTTTTATTGAACTTTGCTATCATTTCCTTCATTTCTTTTTCATTTATTTCTGATCTGCTCTTTATGATTTCTTTCCTTCTGCTAACTTTGTTTTTTTTTTTTTTTCTTCTTTCTCCTATTGCTTTAGGTGCAAGGTTAGGTTGTTTATTCAAGATGTTTCCTGTTTCTTAAGGTAGGATTGTATTGCTATAAACTTTCCTCTTAGAACTGCTTTTGCTGCGTCCCATAGGTTTTGGGTCGTTGTGTCTCCGTTGTCATTTGTTTCTAAGTATTTTTTTATTTCCTCTTTGATTTCTTCAGTGATCACTTCGTTATTAAGGAGTGTATTGTTTAGCCTCCATGTGTTTGTAGTTTTTACAGATCTTTTCCTGTAATTGATATCTAGTCTCATAGCGTTGTGGTCAGAAAAGATACTTGATACGATTTCAATTTTCTTAAATTTACCAAGGCTTGATTTGTGACCCAAGATATGATCTATCCTGGAGAATGTTCCATGAGCACTTGAGAAAAATGTGTATTTTGTTGCTTTTGGATGGAATGTCCTATAAATATCATTTAAGTCCATCTTGTTTAATGTATCATTTAAAGCTTGTGTTTCCTTATTTATTTTCATTTTGGATGATCTGTCCATGGGTGAAAGTGGGGTGTTAAAGTCCCCTACTATGAATGTGTTACTGTTGATTTCCCCTTTTATGGCTGTTAGTATTTGCCTTATGTATTGAGGTGCTCCTATGTTGGGTGCATAAATATTTACAATTGTTATATTTTCTTCTTGGATTGATCCCTTGATCATTATGTAGTGTCCTTCTTTGTCTCTTGTAATAGTCTTTATTTTAAAGTCTAATTTGTCTGATATGAGAATTGCTACTCCAACTTTCTTTTGATTTCCATTTGCATGGAATATCTTTTTCCGTCCCCTCACTTTCCATCTGTATGTGTCCCTAGGTCTGAAGTGGGTCTCTTGTAGACAGCATATATATGGGTCTTGTTTTTGTATCCATTCAGCCGGTCTGTGTCTTTTGGTGGTAGCATTTAATCCATTTACATTTAAGGTAATTATCAGTATGTATGTTCCTATTCCCATATTCTTAACTGTTTTGAGTTTGTTATTGTAGGTCTTTTCCTTCTCTTGTGTTTCTTGACTAGAGAAGTTCCTTTAGCATTTGTTGTAAAGCTGGTTTGGTGGTGCTGAACTCTCTCAGCTTTTGCTTTTCTGTAAAGTTTTTAACTTCTCCATCAAATCTGAATGAGACCCTTGCTGGGTAGAGTCATCTTGGTTGTAGCTTTTTCTCCTTCATCACTTTAAATATATTCTGCCGGTCCCTTCTGGCTTGCAGAGTTTCTGCTGAAAGATCAGCTGTTAACCTTATGGGAATTCCCTTGTGTGTTATTTGTTGTTTTTCCCTTGCTGCTTTTAATATGCTTTCTTTGTATTTAGTTTTTGACAGTTTGATTAATATGTGTCTTGGCGTGTTTCTCCTTGGATTTATCCTGTATGGGACTGTGTGTTTCCTGGACTTGATTAACCATTTCCTTTCCCGTATTAGGGAAGTTTTCAACTATAATGTCTTCAAATATTTCCTCCATCCCTTTCTTTTTCTCTTCTTCTTCTGGGACCCCTGTAATTCGAATTTTGGTGTATTTCATGTTGTCCCAGAGGTCTCTGAGACTGTCCTCAGTTCTTTTCATTCTGTTTTCTTTATTCTGCTCTGCAGTTGTTATTTCCACTATTTTACCTTCGAGGTCACTTATCCGTTCTTCTGCCTCAGTTATTCTGCTATTGATCCCTTCTAGAGCATTTTTAATTTCATTTATTGTGTTGTTCATCGTTGCTTGTTTCATCTTTAGTTCTTCTAGGTCCTTGTTAAATGTTTCTTGCATTTTCTCTATTCTATTTCCAAGATTTTGGATCATCTTTACTATCATTATTCTGAAATCTTTTTCAGGTAGACTGTCTATTTCCTCTTCATTTGTTAAGTCTGGTGGGTTTTTATCTTGCTCCTTCATCTGCTGTGAGTTTTTCTGTCTTCTCATTTTGCTTATCTTACTGTGTTTGGGGTCTCCTTTTAGCAGGCTGCAGATTCGTAGTTCCCGTTGTTTTTGGTGTCTGTCCCCAGTGGCTAAAGTTGGTTCAGTGGGTTGTGTAGGCTTCCTGGAGGAGGGGAGTAGTGCCTGTGTTCTGGTGGATGAGGCTGGATCTTGTCTTTCTGGTGGGCAGGTCCACGTCTGGTGGTGTGTTTTGGTGTGTCTGTGGCCTTATTACGATTTTAGGCAGCCTCTCTGCTGATGGGTGGGGTTGTGTTCCTGTCTTGCTAGTTGTTTGGCATAGGATGTCCAGCACTGTAGCTTGCTGGTCGTTGAGTGAAACTGGGTGTTTGTGTTGAGATGGAGATCTCTGGGAGATTTTCGCCGTTTGATATTACGTGGAGCTGGGAGGTCTCTTGTGGACCAGTGTTCTGAAGTTGGCTCTCCCACCTCAGAGGCACAGCACTGACTCCTGGCTGCAGCACCAACAGCCTTTCATCCACACGGCTCAGAATAAAAGGGTGGAAAAGTCGAAAGAAAAAGGATAAAATAAAATAAAGTAAGATAAAATAAAATAAAGTTATTAAAATAGAAAATAATTATTAAGAAAAAAAATTTTAAGTAAAAAAAACGGGCGGACAGAACCCTAGGATAAATGGTGAAAGCAAAGCTATACAGACAAAATCTCACACAGAAGCATACACATACACACTCACAAAAAGAGGAAAAGGGGAAAAAATAATATATCTTGCTCTCAAAGTCCACCTCCTCATTTTGGGATGATTCGTTGTCTATTCAGGTATTCCACCAATGCAGGGTACATCAAATTTATTGTGGAGATTTATTCCGCTGCTCCTGAGGCTGCCTGGAGAGATTTCCCTTTCTCTTCTTTGTTCGCACAGCTCCTGGGGCTCAGCTTTGCATTTGGCCCCGCCTCTGCGTGTAGGTTGCCTGAGGGCGTCTGTTCTTCGCTCAGACAGGACAGGGTTAAAGGAGCCGCTGATTCGGGGGCTCTGGCGCACTCAGGCCGGGGGAGGGGAGGGAGGGGCTCGGAGGGCGGGGCGAGCCTGCGGCGGAAGAGGCCAGTGTGACGTTGTATCGGCCTGAGGTTCGCTGTGTGTTCTCCTGGGTAAGTTGTCCCTGGATTACGGGCCCCTGGCAGTGGTGGGCTGCACAGGCTCCTGGGAAGGGAGGTGTGGAGAGTGAGCTGTGCTCACACACAGGCTTTTTGTTGGCGGCAGCAGCAGCCTTAGTGTCCCTTGCCCGTCTCTGGGGTCCACGCTGTTAGCCGCGGCTCGCGCCTTTCTCTGGAGCTCCTTTAAGCAGCGCTCTTAATCCCCTCTCCTCGCGCAGCAGGAAACAAGGAGGCAAGAAAATGTCTCTTGCCTCTTCGACAGGTCCAGCGTTTTTCCCGGACTCCCTCCCGGCTATCCGTGGTGCACTAAGCCCTTCAAGCTGTGTTCACACCGCCAACCCCAGTCCTCTCCCCGCGCTCCGACCGAAGCCGAGCCTCAGCTCCAGGCCCCGCCCGCCCCGGCGGGTGAGCACAGGAGCCTCTCGTGGTGGTGAGTGCTGGTCGGCACCGGTCCTCTGTGTGGGAATCTCTCCGCTTTGCCCTCCGCACCCCTGTTGCTGTGCTCTCCTCCGTGGTTCCGAAGCTTCCCCCTCTGCTACCCGCAGTCTCTGCCCGCGAAGGGGCTTCTGGTGTGTGAAAACCTTTCCTTCTTCACGGCTCCCTCCCACTGGTGCAGGTCCCGTCCCTATCCTTTTGTCTGTGTTTATACTTTTTTCTTTTGCCCTACCCAGGTACGTGGTGGGTTTCTTGCCTTTTGGGAGGCCTGAGGTCTTCTGCCAGCGTTCAGTAGGTGTTCTGTAGGAGTTGTTCCACGTGTAGATATATTTCTGATGTATCTGTGGGGAGGAAGGTGATCTCCGCGTCTTACTCTTCCGCCATCTTCCCCCCTCTCCCCCGGATCCATTTTTAAATACAGCTTATACAGAGTAAATTATTTTTCTTTTGAAAATATCTTCTTAATAGTATTCACGTTTCCAAGAAAATCCAAGATGTTTTCTAATATAAGCTATTTGAAAGGAGACTGATTTTCACTATTGTTATATTTTAACTCCTATATCTTTTGAGTAGAAAAAGATGCCTTAATTTCAGCTTTGTTTTGCTCAAGAATACACGTTAATTTTCATTATATTTTTCTCTAAAATTAAAGCATATTTTACTTTTAAATTCCAGTCATGGACAAGGCCATTATAGCTAATGAATGAATAGAACAGAATATAACACTAAATACTACCAAACTTTATTGTTGGTGGGAGTTGAAATGACGGGAATGGAAGTTGAAGGATTCCTGTGTAGTTCTATATTATTTGTCTTTGTACTATAATTAGTCATTCCATACATGCATAATTAAAAAAAACATTCCTTTTTAACCAGTTGATCGAGTCTTGAGGTAAATATGCCTTTTCACAAAAGGCGGGAGTGATCTACCTAACGGCAGATTTTTTATAAACTATTGTACTTTGTACATCCTTATTATTTTTTAATAAAAAATTAAGTTCTGTTTCCTACCTATCACTTGTCCTGAAATAAAATGCGTATCATCTCTTTGCCAAAAAATGAATGTACATCTCTGTATCTCTATACATCATGTATAGATAGATATAGATAGATCTATAGAGATATAGATATGATTTTTTATACTTAAATACAGACAGATTTCCAGATTTTAAAATGCCTTTATTCTTCTCATCGAATATTAAGGGATTTAAACCATATATTCATTTATCGGCATTGACTAGGGCATATAAAGAAAGGTTTAGATATGTAATATGTGTTGCTAATATTAACTAGAATCATTGTTTTGAAGTACAGATTTTAGTTCAATAACATAGCACATTATAGCAGACCAAAGTTATTAACTTCAATTGATAAAGAATTATGAATATAATTATAATCCTGTTAATTATTTAAAGCCATGAATTATGCAAATGCAGCAGGTATTATTAATCATCTGCAGGAACCAGAACAATTTCCCTAAAAGAACATATAAATATTTAAAAGTCTGACTTGCCTCTCATGTACTTTTACAGCTTTAGTGTTCCCTTATGAACAACGTTTGGATTCAGTTCTCCTTTATAAAATGAAAAATGCCCCAAATGCATCTTCTTCAAAGGCCAAATGAATGTCATTAGATTTCTCTTCTTGTCTATAAAATGTTTATTGACTGTGTGGTTCCAAGCGTTTGTTTATATCAGAGACATCTCAGTTCTTTTAAGCTAATATTAGTCTGCACTGGCTGACGTCCTGCTCACAAATAGCACACTGTATGGATATCCCTGCTGTGAGACTAAGCTACATGTAATAGTCTTGTAGCATCTAATAAAGTATTAGAATTTCCAAAATTCACATATTGTGAACCTTTCCCCAGTACTAAGGAAGGACAGAGCCTTTAATGGAATAGTTATGACTAATTTCTGTAAGTATACTCACCATTTATAGAAAGGATATAATGAAAAAAATAGCAGGAAAAGCATTTCCAAATTGGAACTTTTGAAGATGCACAGTTGGTAAGAGCCTTGAATATCTACTTCTGTAAACAGATCGTTGTAAATTTTCCTGCAAGAAATACTGACCTTTTCCTTTAAGGAGCAACATGTAGAAATATTTTAAAAGGATTCTATAAACAAGGACTCTGTTTGCATCAAAATATTAGAGTTTAATTCCTGTTTTTTTAAAATCCAGTTTCATTTCATTTAAAATAGAACTTTTCATAACTGACTCCAGAAATATTATTTAAAACCTCAAGACATTTCCAAGTATCAGAAGAGGTACATGTTTGTGGCCTTGGAATGTGACTCTCACTTGGAAAATGTCAAGGTTGGGCGGAGAAGAGGGTAGGAGTTTGGGAAGTGGCAAAGGGGCATGTAGGAAAGCAGTGTAGGGGAGCATTGTGCTACTGAGGCTATTAAAGTCTTAGCCTTCAGAACAATGTCTGGATAGAGGGACTTTCAGAAACAGTGGTTCACTGAATGTTATAAGCTGCTGCTGTTTATGGCGTATTCACAGTAAATGACAGTAAACATCAACTGTTGGCTAGTGGAGGTATCAGAGACATGACTGTTTAAGCATATACTTTATCTATGTGTTTTCTAGTAAGATAGTAGCCAAACTTTATTCTGGATGGGATAACATTTAGACTTGGGTTTTGGTTGTGCCTCTAATTTTTAAAAATTTTACTGGAGTATAGTTGATTTACAATTTTGTGTTAGTTCAGGTGTACAGCAAAGTGATTCAGTTATACATATACATGCATTCATTCTTTTTCAGATTCTTTTCTCATATACGTTATCACAGAATGCTGAGTAGAGTTCTCTTTGCTATACAGTAGGTCCTTGTTGGTTATCTATCTTATATATAGTAGTGTGTGTATGTTAATCCCAAGCTCCTGATTTATCTCTCCCTGCCACTTTACCCCTTTGGTAACCATAAGGTTGTTTTTGATATCTGTAAGTCTGTTCCTGTTTTGTAAATAAGTTCATTTGTATCACTTTTTTAGATTCCACATGTAAGTGATACCATATATTTGTCTGACTTACTTCACTTAGGATGATAATCTCTAGGTCCATCCATGTTGTTGCAAATGGCATTATTTCATTCTTTTTTATGGCTGCGTAGTATTCCATTGTATAAATGTACCACATCTTCTTTATCCATTCATCTGTCGATGGACATTTAGGTTGCTTCCATGTCTTGGCTACTGTGAACAGTGCTGCTATGAACACAGGGGTGCATGTATCTTTTCAAATTATAGTTTTGTCCAGTTATATGCCCAGGAGTGGGATTGCTGGATCATATGGTAGTTGTATTTGGCATCTGTCTAAAACATTACAGAGTTAGGAAAGGATGTTGGAGAAAGAACTGTTGAAGTAAATGGGATTCTTAAATTGTAAACGATTTTTGTTCTTGTCTTTCCTGAATTTTTGCTTGTGACTCTGCTTTCTGCCCTGACGCTAGGGGCTCTGCTCTCTGTGTTGCCTGCTGTCTGTTTGAACCATAAGTACTTTCAATAGCTTTTCTGATCTTGTTCTTCTGAAGATTACCCATGATCTCAGTGTCAAAATCTTTTATCTTTCAATATTTTTCAAAATTAAAAAATAGGTATTATCTATGAGACATTATAAAATTGGAATTTTTATTATGTATATGTCTGTTAGGTGAAAGGTATAACTAGGATCAGCAGGTAGAAATTGAATTCTTTGCATGAAGGGGAACAGATTGAGTTTTGCTGTAAGAAAGAACTTTCTAATCTGTAATATGTCTACAGTCGGAATGAGCATGCTTTTTGCCTTCCTCAACCTTTTTTTTTTTTTTTACCATGGCTGGATTTCTGGGCTCATCATGTAGAATCTCTCTGTTCCAATTGACACTTGGCATTTATTTAATGGATCTGTCATTTAAATATACTTTTAAAGCACTTTATACAAATTGTATCAGGTGATTTATATAATAATTAGGTGAGCTAAATATTAATAATAATAGTGTCCTCATTATTCAGTTAAGTAAAATGAGGCACGGAAGGGCTAAGCACCTTGTCCAAAGTCACCAGGTAGTCAGTGGCACATTTAGGTTTAGGCAGTCTGGCACCGTAGTCTGAGCTATTAATATCTTCTCCATACTGCTTTTGCACTCAGTGTCGCAGAGACAGAGTCCAGATCCCCATGGCTTAGAGCTAATAAAGAGTTTTCATTGTTCGTGCCATCTTACTTCTCTAGCCTCATTTTCAAACATCGCACCCCCGTATTCCTTTAATCCCGGCACATGGCTCTGTCACCTTCCATCTGAACGTGCCTGGAGTCTTCAGGTGTCTGCACCACTTGCCAACCCACCTCTGTGTCCCCCGCACCTGCCGCGGCCCTGCTTCTAACATTCTGTCTATGATGATCCCCCACTTATTTCTCAGTCAAACATCACTGCCTCTATAAAAGTTGCTGAAATACTGGGCCCAATTAGCTACTCCTCATTTTAGCCAAAACTTCAAATTTTCAAATCTATTATGACCATATGGCATATTAAATCACTTGTATTTCTGTCCCCTTTTATAACCTAGAAACTCTGCAAAGTCTTGAACCACGTCTTTTTCATTTTTGGACCCTCAGACTTCGATAAGTAAATGCATTTAAAACGTGTCTAAATTAATGGAGCACAATAGTAGAAAGCAAGATTTTCTTATCATGTTAAGAGTTTAAGCAGGAGCTAAATGAATGGTCATCACAGCTGTGGCAAAGGAGATTCCTGCATGGGGAGAAAGCTTAAGCTGGATCCTTGTCTCCATGGCCTTTTTAATTTTTTTTTAATTTTTATTTTTTGCAGCCAACTCTAAATAGACCTTTAATGACTGGGGTGTGGCTGGACCTAAACGTTGAATGGTTTAGGGCACTGAGGACTGAAGTCAAGCAATCAGTAGACCGTCTGAGACTGCTGCTGGCGGTAGCCACCCCGGCGCATGTAGCCCTCATTTTTGCGGTAGCCATCCTTCTGGTCTCGGAAGTAGCCACCATAGGTACCCTGCTTGTGGTCAAACACACGCTCATTGTTTTCCACCAGGCTGCCCAGCTTCTCAGCCAGCTGCAGTGCCAGGTTCTGCTGGGCAGTGGGCTCAGTGCGGTGCATCACCACTGTATCGGCTGGTCCAGGGAGGATCCATGGCATTTTTTAGCTCTCTCATCCCAATTCTGTGTCATGCCTCATAGCTAAAAAGTGCCAGTCAGAAACGCCTATCCATTGTGTGTGGCTCAGACTAGTTAATTAACTAGAGCCTCGTTCTTAGAAAAAGTGTTTGTACTGTAGTCCAGAAAGAGTTCCTCTCTGTCTCTCTTCCTCACTAAATTCCCTTTCATATTTTTCAAGTCTACAGAAGCTGCATTTGGGCACAGACTTCTGCAATTTGCCTCTGCACAAACATTCAAGCAGGATATAATTATCCCCCAGAGACATTGAATAGGTATATTCTTGTTAAGATTTAATTCTTTTCACCTTGGGAGAGAAACTAATGCTCCATAATGTCACTTAGGAGACTGAGATTTTCTCATTACATAGGGTTAAATGAAAAGAGAAAATGCTTGAATTTATACTTGTGAATTAGATGAGTATGCAAGTGAATTTGTGATCTTAGATTATTTTTTCTACTAACTGAGGTATAGATTTCTGATTGTTGGAGAGATGATTTTACTGTTGATGTTTGGTGCCCTTTACGAACAGACCTAACATATAATATTTTATGTCATTTTTTAAATTATGTTATTCTAAAATTCATGCACAAATTCATAGTATTTATAAAAATTACAGAAGAATTCACTGATTTAGTGATAAAGTTAACACAGTTTTTAAAATGCATTGAAAAGACAGGGAACAAAGGACAGCAAATCAATTTAAAATGGTAACTATCTAGATACTACAAAAGCGTATTAGTTATCTTCGTGATCCACTGGTAATTCTTCTTATCCCATATGCTGATTCCCCAGAAGATGGTGCGAAACTAGGTGTCCTATTTGAAATTTGGCCCTATTTTATCATTTTCATCTTGCAAGTTGTTAAAGCCTTGATTCTTAGTTGAAATTCACTTGTGTCTTTGATTTATTTTGGCTTATTTACCACACAGTTTAATGTAAAAATATACAATACACTCATTATAGAAAAATTAAAAGGAGTAAAGAGAACAAAGAGCTCAGCAAAAATTATATATATGCCTAATAAATATGAACATATGTTCAAACAATTAGTAGAAGAGCTAAATCAAGTAGTTTTTTGGGGTCTTTTTTTGCCTATCAAATTGGAAATGGTCAGTAAAGCAGAGGAGTCAGTGAGGTGGACATGCCCTTTCTTGTTGGTGGGATTATAAATCAGTCTGATGGTTTTTGAAAGCCGTTTGGCAATATGCATAAAAAGCATATTTAATCCTTTGACCCAGCAGTTTGTCTTCTGAGGCTCTTTCCTAAGGACATTATTAAATAATATGGACAAGGTTGTTCTTTGCTGTGTTATTTTTTAATAGGAAAAAAAAGAGAAACAGCCAGCAACTCAGTTGTTGGCACACAAGGGATCAGTTAAACAAATCATGATATATCAATGCAGTAGGGCATTATGCAAGTATTAAAATGTTTTCAAGAAATTTAGTAAAGTGAATAACTATCGAGCATATAATACCAATCTAAAAATATAGGCCATATAGCCAGTATATTTAATTTTTAAAATCTACGTAGAGAAATTAATGTTAAAAGAAAAGTTTCTAAAATATTAACACAATCTCTGATGTGGTGAGATTATGATTATGATTATTAAGTTATAAAAGTTTTCTTATAATCAGAAAAAAAAACTTAAAGCTTAATTTTGTAAACTCCAAGTGGAATAAGATATGCGCTGTATATATATGGAATCTAAAAAAACGGTACTGATGAACCTAGTGGCAGGGTAGGAATAAAGAAGCAGACGTAGAGGATGGACTTGAGGACATGGGGAGGGGGAAGGGTAAGCTGGGACGAAGTGAGAGAGTGGAATGGACATATATACACTACCAAATGTAAAATTGATAGCTAGTGGGAAGCAGCCGCATAGCACAGGGAGATCAGCTCTGTGCTTTGTGACCACCTAGAGGGGTGGGATGGGGGCGGGAGGGAGGAAGATGCAAGAGGGAAGAGATATGGGAACATACGTATATGTATAACTGATTCACTTTGTTATAAAGCAGGAACTAACCATTGTAAAGCAATTATGCTCCAATAAAGACGTAAAAATAAATAATAAAAAGATATGTGCTGTGCTTACAATTAAAAACAAAGATTTCACAAGATCATTGTGTCATTATGTTTGGTATATCTTCCTTACAAGAAATATACCTGGAAAGTGCTATTTAGAGAAGCACTTAATCCTACCTGATGAAAACTGACAGGGTCCACAAGTACAAATTCCAGCAGGTTCCTCCAAAACTGAGATGGAACACTGAAGGAGTACAGTTCCTAAGGCCTTACCTGGAAAGTGAGCTGCTACATGCTTTCCACAAGTAATACTACTGGTAGGAAAACTCATGCTTCTCCTTAAACCAGATGTGCCTGGTCCTGAGCCATACTGGGCTTCTGATAATGGCTATGTTACCCTCCTGCTTTTCTACTTCTAGCAAATTCTGCATTTGGTTTCACACAAATTCCCTAAGGAGAAGGAGCATATAGATACTATTTTATTGCACCTTGTTAGTTGGTCTCTGACTGCAAATAACACCTTGTCTCTGAAACCATAATAGTAAAGCAGCCAGTCCTACATCTTACAAATCTTTGATTTTGTACATGGTATCTGCAGTGCAGCTATTACGTTCAGCCTCCCCTGATTATAGAGGTTTGTGCTGTTAAATAGTAAATAATAGAGACAGTAATTACTGCCAAATCCTCCCTGAACCCAGATATCTCAGGTAATTTAAAATATTCTGTGTTCACATTTCGCCTGTTTTGAATTTCTCTTATTAGCAAACTGGGAAGGCTTTAGACACAGATGAACCAGAACTTTTTACTGGGTCATTTTGGCTTAGATGCTTGATAATTTCATATGTTTACTCAAATTATGTTTTCCTCATTAAAAACAAAAGACTCCAACTTTTGCAAAGGATGGCTTCAAACTAGCAGAAGTATTCTAGGTATGGATGCTGTGTTTGATCAAAGCTTATGTGTGCTAATTTGCACGTGCTTTACAATAAATATAAAATACTAGATGGTTTCAAATCTAGTTTATGCACCAGGAAAAGCAAATTGTAAAGCTTTTATTCATCTGCAATGTACAGTCATTTTGAGATGGCTGTTTCCACTAGGAATATCTAGGTAGCATGCAAAACAGATATTTCTTCTGGCAAAGAAGTTTCTTGTTACGACATGACCACAACCAAGCCATTCTTCCTCTTTTGATTAGTATTCACTGTCTCTGTTTAGCTGTCTGCAGTTGGTGCAGTTTGGGAATTGAGTATAAGTAAAGGAAGACTCTCATACTGTAGGATTTGCACCGTTCTGCTTAAGTGTAACTGTTATCACAGTTAAACAATTATCAGAAATATCAAAGTCAAGGGGAAACTGGAGAAAGCCAAAATCCAGAAAGAGACATTTGATATCTTTAAAATTTATTTAAAATATAAGTGTAAAAATGACATGGAAAAGTTAAGTGGAAGGTATCAACTGTATGTGAAAAATGACAATGTCAGCTAATCCACTAATTGTCAAAATGGCTATGAAGGCATGATCCAATTATTCATCTAAACTTTCTCACCTTTACCTCTTCCTGTTCTTTACCTGTCCACCGCAGCTGTACCTTTCTTTGATCTTTCATTTTGAGGCTCTTGCCCTTAACTTGGAGAATTACAGCAACTGCCTACCTCTTCTTATCTCACTAGGTCTTCCCTATAATCTAAGAGTCAAATTCATGGTCTCTTTGAAAAGCTACATCTCCCTATATTAATGTTTTTTGAAGAAGAAGCTAAAGGGAAAAGGGATAGGAGATAATGTTTCCTAGAGCAGCTCTTGTAGGCTATGCATATATGTAAACATTAGTTCATTTAATTACTACAACAATCTGTTTATGGTAGATGGTATCAATCCCATATTCCTGAGGGAACTTAGGGCTAGTCAGATCCAAATTCTTCGGCAAAGTCTTACAGGTACCAAGAGAAAAAGGTTGGATTTTTACCTAGAACTCGCTGTTTGTTGTCGGTCCTTTTTCTTTTCTCTCATTCTGGTTTTCGGTTATAGAGTCTCATTCTGGTTTTCGGTTATAGAGTAACATAATGATCATTTGCTGTCTGGAAAAAAATTGGAATTAAAGTTTATAGATTTCGCTTATAAATATTTAACTAATTTGTTATTTAAATGGAGAAAAATATCTCAGAAGTTAAAGTTTTTTATTAATTAAAAGTTTGATACATATTATATATTCTCTGTACCTATTATGAAACACATTGTGTTGAATTGTAGCTATCTAATAAATAAGGTCAAGGTGGTGATCACTATGGCTGTTTGCAGCTCTTCTGTCTATCTCTCCATCTTGGTACATGGAAACATGACCCCATTCACTTAAATACAGGTCTGGCTATATGATATATTTGATGAATGGAGTGTGAGTGACAGTAACCTGTATCACTTCTGGTCAGATGATCTAAGAACCATTGCATGCTTTACCATGTTCACTTTTCTCTCAGACCAAGCTGCCAACAACATTCAAGATGGTGGCTACTCTGTTTTCTTGAGTGACTGCAGTGCATGGCCATTCCATGCTGTGGTGGAAGGACTAAGTTACTGAGATTTGGGGATTCATTGTTATAAAACAATAGCCTAAAATTACTGATAAACTAAACTTCAGTGATTGTATTACAACTGAATCAGCAAACATGTTAAGGAAATGTTTTTCAGAATCACGTACTGTATCTGTGGCCCACATTTGGCTCATGTGATACCAAAATTTTTCATCTCCAAAGAAGTCAAATAGGGCTTTCCTGGTGGTGCAGTGGTTGAGAGTCTGCCTGCCGATGCAGGGGACACGGGTTCATGCCCCGGTCCGGGAAGATCCCACATGCCGCAGAGCGGCTGGGCCCGTGAGCCATGGCTGCTGAGACTGCGCGTCCGGAGCCTGTGCTTTGCAACGGGAGAGGCCACAACAGTGAGAGGCCCGAGTACCGCAAAAAAAAAAAAAAAAAAAAAAAAAGTCAAATAAAAATTGATTTGAATTTTGTTGATGGTTTTTGAAATTAAAGATGTCTAGCAATAAGGTTGTCTTCCTGGAAGGAAATTGTTTTCCCTAACAGAAGGTAGTCAAGTAAGCTTTGAGTAAGAATTAAGATATGTAAAGCAAACACAGGTAATTTCTGTGATCCATTCTATCTTAATGTTTTAGGTTAAAATGGAATATAACATCATCAGAGAAGCATTTCCCTGTTGCAGTATTAGAACTTAACAGTAGTGAACAAAAGTGGTAATCATTTTATCATTAGATGCTTATTGCTAATCATTTTGTAGCTTCTGTAATGGCATGATATTAATATTATTTAAAGATACTTTTTAAAAACTGTAATGAGTCTTAAACTTTTTATTTCAAAGTGTGAACAAAGATACACTACAAAACGTAAAATAGATATCTAGTGGGAAACAGCCGCATAGCACAGGGAGATCAGCTCGGTGCTTTGTGACCACCTAGCGGGGTGAGATAGGGAGGGGTGAGGGAGGGAGACGCAGGAGGGAAGAGATATGAGGATATATGTATATGTATAACTGATTCACTTTGTTATATAGCAGAAACTAACACACCATTGTAAAGCAATTATACTCCAATAAAGATGTTAAAAAAAGATTAATATAACTGATTCATCCAAAAGAGGTCTATCTACAGTTAAAGTCTACTCCTTTTAAGTTTATATTGTCTATTGTCTTATTTGAGGCATTTTTTGAAGAAAAACAGATAATGAAGTAAACTAATATTTCCCTGTATATTCCCCAGTTGGTTATGTATTATGATTTTGGTTTATATATTGCAAGAAATAATTTTTAAATGTTCAGACTGCTTATGAAGTAGATGTTATTAACGTTCCCCACCTATGTACAAAGATGAAAACAAGCACAGAGATATTACCCATAACAGCAAGTAATTTCATCCCAGTAACTTCAGAGCTGTTACTCCTAACCATTACACTATTCAGTCACCCCTTCTAGTTAGAATTGGTAAAACTTGTTTTTTAAATATCAAGCTAAAGTGAATGCAAGCTTATGTAAGTTTAGATTAAATTATTTTCTCAATAATCGACTGATTTTTTTACCAATAATTTAAAAATAAGAACTAAAAGTATTTGTATCTTCTTTTGATTTATAGTATATCTATCTGTCTATCTATATATATGTTATATAAAAGCAAGTAATGGAATCTCTTCAGTTATTATGCATTTGAAAATCTCATTAGGTCTAACTTTATGATGTAGCTATTGCCTCTTTGTAAGGTAAATTATATGTCAGATGAAGTGCTCAGTCTGGAAGACTCTCAAAATAAATTATCTTCTAAAATGTAGGGATAATTGACAAATCAGAGCATCTGGTACCTTTTAAACTTCTCATACCCTATATTCTCCTATCATGATAAAGCTGGAATTCATAATACGTTTTAAAGCCTTGTTTGTTTTTATCTTTATTTAATGTCATTCTGCCATGTACCCCAGAAGATGTGGATAGTTCTGAAGAGGTTATCATGCAATTTAACTGACACTTTAAAAAAAAACTGTTACACTTTCTAAGATCTTTTTCTGTTCTATTTCTGAATTTAAGAAGCTACCTTTTTTCCTTCTGTTTGCTTCATTTGGGCAGTGATTTCAAGTGGGAGACATTACTACAATGTATTAGTTAATATTCAGGTAGACATGGCTTTCAGCATACTGTTTCTTTTATCTTTTTTTCACGTACAAAAGCTTTCCTATTTTGTGATGATACATTTACTTCATTAGCTATTGTGGTGGTTTACATGGGATAGCCTTGCTTTAATGTAATTTATATGCAATAGCTTTCATAGAAGAAGGCATTACTAAAGGGAGAAGCTAATAAAGTTATGAAAGAGAATAAGTGACATGGACAAAAGATAGTAGCAGAATGGGCATAGAATCTAAGTATTGTGTTTTTTGTGATGTTGCTTAATTTCTCTAGGTCTGATATGTAAATTGGGGTAATGATGCTTAGCTATCAGAATTCATAGAGAATTTACCTAGGATAATGCAAATAAACCTTCTGGTATCATATTTTGTCACACAATAGATTGTCAGATATTCATCCAATAGATATTCATCCTTCATGGGCGTTGCTTGTCATATGGTTTATAGAATTCCATGTCCATTTGTGGAATTTGAATCTCGTAATGGTAGTGACTATTTTTTACTCATTGTTCTATTTAGCACAGAAAGTGGTAGTAAGTATACAGTAACTTAGTAAATGTTTTTCCAATAAATTGATTTCACAACAGCCCTATGTAGACAGCTATATATGTGGGTCTGTTCATTGTATGTCACTACTGTTCTCACTGGTAATTCTCTGTGCTTGTTTCTAAGTTTTTTTAAAATGAGACTTTATTTGTGCTTTGTTTATTATTATTAGTCTTCTTTTTATTGTGGTAGGAATAGATAACATAACAGGGTAGATTCCCTCAACAAAATTTTAAGGATACAGCACAGTATTGTTAACTATAAACACAGTGTTTTATAGTAGATCTCTAGAACTTATTCATCTTGCTTAACTGGAAATTTATACTCGTTGGGCAGCATCTCCCTATTTCTCTCTCCCCTATCCCCTGGCAACCACCATTCTACTTTTTGGGTCTGTGAGTTCTACTAGTTTAAATATCTCCTATAAGTATAATCATATACATATATGCCCTTCTGCAACTGGTTTATTTCACTTAGCATAATATCCATGTTTATTCATGTTGAGATACATATCAGGATTTCCTTCTTGTTGTGGCTGAATAAGATTCCATTGTATGTATATACCACGTTTTCTTTATTCTTATGGTGCTGGCAAATTTCCAGTTTTCATTCATTTATCTTGCTGGTATAGCTAACTGAATTTATATATCTGTATCAATATTTACATTTATCTCTCCCTGTAAATCTATATCTATACTACCTATATCTATATCTCTATGTGTGTAGTGTACTGGTAAATTTTTAATGACAGGCTCACTAAAAAAAAAGCAAGCTCTGATTTTTAATGGTTGCTTATTTCTATAGTGTAAATACTTCAATCATATACAAATTCACACCATCAACGTGATATTGCTGAGTATAGAGTTGGAAAGAGATGTGTAGAGACATACTATTATATAACCTTTTCACCATACAGATACAGAGATGTAAATAACCTCACAAGCGTAAATAATAGTAAGATGCAGCAAAATCATTAGGAAGTGTTCAGTTTTTTAATTTATTGAAGTTTCTTTAGTATAATTTATTTAATGGTAAGTTTATATAATTTAATTTTAACAAAGACCGTGTTTAATTGGAGGCTTGCAGAATTCCTTAAAGTTTAGCACTCAGCTCTGACGAGGCAGTAGAAACCGGTGCTCCAGCACAGCACTTTAATTTCGAAGTCCCTGTTGCTTTCTCATTTTCAAAACCAAAAATTTTTTGGTGTTCTCTTATGTCCTTTTAATTCTTGATGTTTGGTGAGTTTCTACAGTAAATATTCATACGTAGAAACTTACCAAACAGTTCAAGAATTTGCCTTTTGTTTGTACACTTGAAATAGTATATCCTGCCTGAATGATTTCTATAGTATATTATCAAGGGTCATAAGAGCTAATCTTCAAATCACTAATGCACTTTATTACCCTTTGTTTCTTTTTTTTTTATTTTAACAAGGCTGAAATATTTCGTTTCACCAAAGATAAACTATATGTTAAGTAAAAGACTATGGGCTGTGAAATACAAATTTTGGAACATTTTCTGAACATGTTTTTTTACTAGTGAACATTTCAATATTTAGTATTAAATACATACTTTTTCAAAATAAATACAAGAAAACAGGGCCTGTAAATGCAAAGTATACCTGTCAGGTTTTTTACCTGTAAATGGTACTTATATGACTCAAAATGTTCAAGTTAAATTTAAGTTAATCCACAAAAATTTCTCCTCCCACACAAATATATGTCCCAGCCCTACTTCTTCCTCTCTGCCCCTCATCATACACTCTGCCACTGCAGTCATGAAGGCTGTGGTGAAGAGCCTCACACTTTACAACTCTGTAGAAAAAGAAACCATGGTAAAATATAAACATGAATACCTTAGACCAAAGCACTTCTGGAATTGTGTGGTGTGAAGAGCTCCATGGACTCTCTTCCCAGTGAAACAACCATAACTGTTGAAAGCTGTAATGAAGTCTCTGGAAATTGAATTGAATGAAAGTCTCTGGAAATTGTCTTAACATCATACAGCAAATGGAGAAACATTTCTTAAAGAAAATCTACTAAGTCTCACAATGAGAGTCTATGACGTTTGAGTCACAACCCACTCCCCTCTTTCCCTAGCTCAGTGTGACAAAAGCGTTACTCTAGGTGGAAGTGGCCGTATGACCACCTGACCATAGCTGTAGAGATATAGCTGGTTCTGAATCACCTGATTCCTAGTACAGATCCTTCCTCTTGTACGTGGAGGGAGAGCTGCCAAGATTATGAAAATGGGAAAGAAGAGTCATCTTTTCAACAAATGGTAATAGACAACTGGAGATTCACATGCAATAAGAATGAAGTTGGACACTTACCTCACACCATATACAAAGTTTACCTCAAAATGGATCAAGAAAAGCCCGGGAACGAATCCAAGTGATTCTTCCCCCTAAAGCTTCCTGCCATGTGCTGTTTGAATAATTTCACTTCACTTCCCATGATGTGTTAACTGTCTGCCAGTTGCATACTAAAATACAGTTGTCTCCCTGCCAGGATATGGAGTTATCGATGCAGACATTAATGAGAAAAGTTTTGGCAGGTAACTATCTTTAGGATACATACTTGATGTCAGCAATGCTGCGTATTATTGGTTTTGGGTGGAGGAAGAAAAATATGTTCATATTATATGTTTAGCCCAGAGGTAGAAGTCAGGAGAGGGCTTTAATGAATATCTTACAGAGACTGGGCATCTGGGGCGTTTTCACAGTGAGAAAAGTATTACAGACTATTGTTTATCCATTCAACTATGAGTAAATGAAGCAGAGATTAGCAGTTTCATTCCACTCTTGTTGGAAGAATATGTAAATTTTTATAAATTTACTAGAGATTATGTGGACTGTATGTATTACATTTTAAAATGGGCTTACGTCTTAAATTTGCATAGATGTGTACATGAGTTACATCCTAAATATTACCTAATGAAAGTATACTTAAATAAATTATGCTAGAATAATAGAATAGGAACTTGTACAGCCATCAAAATATTGAAGTCAAAATGTTGAAGAATTTTTATATATAGAAGTAGAAAAGTGTCTATGACCAACTGAAGAATTTTGAAAATAAATTACACAACAGTGTTCATAGTATGTTTTTTAGGATAAGATGTATTGAAGAGGAATGTAGGATAGAGATAGAGACACTCCATGTGAATATCTTTCGGCTCTGGTGTTCAAATAATTGAGTGTATCTCTATGATAAAATTATGATTATTTTTTTCTTTTTACTTTACTTTTCTGATGAAATTGTTATTTTATAATAATTAAAAGCTTTTTAATTTGGAACAAAACAATTAGTTAACTCACAATGAACATTAGTATAACTAGAAGGTAATTTATAGGGATTAATGGGAAAACAATGGATGGCAAAGTAATGTATTGAAAATATACTACTTGTATAAGAAACATTTTCATATTGAAAGGAGGTAACCTTTGTTTTGTTGAGATGCATTTTCCCTTTTCAAGGATAAGAGAGGCTTCAGTGTGTTTTAATCAAATTTAACCCTTTTGCACCTTTACAATATTTTGTGATCAAATTAACCAAGCAAACGCTTTAACCTATAGCAAAGTTTGTGGTGATTATAAATTCACTTGCAGATAAAAATTGACCATGCAGTAAAGACATGGCATGAACTCTTCTAGTTTATATAACATTGGAGTGGTGGTAAGCTGTTCTCTGGTTTATAAAACGCGCATGTATTAAAAACCTGAGATGTAAAGGAGCCAAGTACATTTGAGCAACTAAAGGCCAGTATGATTAGAGTGTGGAACGATGAATGGATTTGTATGGGTCTTAGGGGGTAAACAGAGACTACTTCATACAGCATCTTATAGCTTGTGTTTATCATTTTGGATTTTATACCAAGAAAAATAGGGAACCACTGATAAGTTTAATCAAGTGACGTGACATGATCATCTTTATCTTTTTGAGCTCATTATGACCCCCATGTGGAAAAGGGACTTGGTTGGGAATGGAAGGTACTTGTTTGGGGTTTGGAGAGTCAACAGGCTGAGTGAGGATGCAAAGAGACCAGTTAAGAGATCATAATAGTTGTCTAGTCATGAAAGTATTGTGATTTGGACTAGAATAGAGGCACTGGACATTGGTGAAAAAAAGACTTTTTGGCTGTAGAATCTGTATATGTTGAGGCTTCATTGAAACAACAGAGAGGGAAAGAGAGAAACCCCGTATGCCTTGAAGAATCTGGCAGCAGAGGCTTATTAAAGGGTAGTTCCATTTATTAAGGTAGGATGCACCTGCAGAGAAGGAGGTTTGAAGTAGACTGTACTGAGTTTTAAAATTCTGGTCATATCAAATTTAAGGAGGAGTTATTCAGTAAGTAGTAGAAAATATTTGTCTAGAGTACCTGGAGCTCATTTTAAAATTATTTCCTCTTAAATCATTATTCCTCCTGCAGAAAAGTGGCACTAACTCTGTAAGTCAGCCATTTTTGGTTTGGTTTTGGTTTTGTTTTTTCAAGAAATCATTCCTGAAATGATGATATCCAAAATCTATCATACCAGGAAACAGTGGCCTAATGCGAACTATTTTTTTTATTAACAACTGCCATAGAGAATAGCGTAGAAACTCTTTTGGGTGTGAAATAGAAAACTATCTGGCATGCTATATTTAGGGATATAGACCCTGACTGACTGTTCTCCAATGAAAGAGTGTTTGTTGACAGGAAAATATCTGGTGTTATGAATTCATCTTAACTTATTCTTATATTGAAAAGCACGCTTTTTCTTGAGAAACCATCTCAGAAATCTCCTTACTGTTAACCAAATTAGAATAGTTTTATAATGTAAATTAGTATTGCAAGTGTTACAGAACATGTGTACAATTTAAAAGTGTATTGAATGTAAGCAGTGCCCTTTTGTGTGCAACTAAACTAGATACCTCCAAAAATACCTTATTCTGAGTTTTATCTGGCTTGAAAAAAATTACTAAAATTCCAAATGCTGCCCATAATTTCTGCCCATTTATTGCAGCATGGCTTTTGCCTCTTCTATGAAAGAACATTTATACATTATTTTTAAAAATCATGTAATAAAAACAAATGTTTTTAAGGAAAAAATGAGAGTCTGGGACCCAGAAAATTTTATTTGCGCTTGTAGTAGAAAGTTTTTCTTTTTCCTGCAGGAATTTCAACAATAAAGGCTTTTTAATAAAGAACTATATTTTGTTGTTGCAAGATAAAAATAATAACTTGGTTGGTCAAAATAGAGAGAATCAAGCCTAAATGCTTGTTTGTTTGACCTTCAGTACACAGACTCGGAAACCTCACAGTCCCATCTTTCTCGTGAGTCTTTGGGTGCAATTTTGTTTACAGCTTAGGTCACATATGCTTGTGTTTGAGCATATGTGACCTGAGCCCTTTGGGGCTCCAGGCACGATACAAGATAGTTGCCGTATACATAAGGATGAACCAGTGCAACCAACAAACTACTGAAGTGCTTACAATCCTCTATGATCTAATGAACTTTTGGAAAAAGTGACATTCGTGCTGAGAAGTTCTGAACTATGAAAAATGGAGGAAAAAAATTTTTTTAATTAAAAAAAAAATGGAGGAGAAGGAGGAGGAGGGTATTCACTACAGAGAAATACCATATACAAAGGCCCTCAGGCTTGAGCAAGTGGGTGAACTTGTAGAACTGAAAGAGGCCAGTATCTGTGGAGCTGGGAGAGTAGCCTGAGCCAAGTGCCATAAAATGAACTAGGAGAGTTTGACAGGGGACTTTGGAGTTGAGAAAGAGTGGTAACTTCATTCCCAGGTCAGTAGGAAGCCACTGAAGAATTTGAAAAGTTCTAATGATGAGATGTACGCTTTTAAGGGGACCACTCTGATGCTGTTTGCCATGAAAAGGACATAGAGAGGGCAAGAGGTCAGGAGGTGCAGAGTTTCAGGTCAGGTATAGATTGGCTGGAAGAACTTGTGCTTACTGTGTAATCAGGTTAGATGAAGTTTCCAGTGAAGTTAGCCAAGGACTTGCAAAAGCTGTTAGATAATATCATAGGCAAGGACTGATACACTATTCATCAATATAGAGTCCTGTGGCTCATCAGAGCCCTCAGTGGAGTAGATACCGATAACACGTAAGAGCCAAGGCAGCATCTGTCTCATTCTAGGAAGTACAGTCTGGTCCTTAAAGTCAGAACCAGCAAGGCCACATGATCCTCAGTGGCTGGCAGGCATCTCATCATCTTTCTGGTAGTCTAGAATGCACATATATCCTTAGGAGGCCTTTTTACTTTTGCAAGTGGCTTGTGCAGGGTAGTGGCAGTTATAGTGGGAAAAAAAATGTAGCCTCACATGAAGTATATTTTTCAGTGAGCACTGAGGATGTGAAGACGAATTATATGGAAGCAGGTTGGTTTGGAGAAAGTAAGAATCATAGAGGAATACGAGATAGTGAGTGGTGAGCCATTTAGCTGATATTCTTAACTCAGAGGCATCCATTATAGAACAGTATGGAGGTTCCTCAAAAAACTAAAAATAGAACTACCATACGACCCAGCAATCCCACTACTGGGACATATACCCTGAGAAAACCATAATTCAAAAAGAGTCATGTACCACAATGTTCACTGCAGCTCTATTTATAATAGCCAGGACGTGGAAGCAACCGATGTGGCACATATATACAATGGAATATTACTCAGCCATAAAAAGAAACAAAATTGAGTTATTTGCAGTGAGGTGGATGGACCTAGAATCTGTCATACAGAGTGAAGTAAGTCAGAAAGAGAAAAACAAATACTATATGCTAACACATATATATGGAATCAAAAAAAAAAAATGGTTCTGAAGAACCTAGGGGCAGGGCAGGAATAAAGATGCAGACACAGAGGATGGACTTGAGGACATGGGGAGGGGGAAGGGTAAGCTGGTATGAAGTGAGAGAGTGACATGGGCATATATATGCTACGAAATGTAAAATGGATAGCTAGTGGGAAGCAGCCGCACAGCACAGGGAGATCAGCTCGGTGTTTTGTGTCCAAAACACAAAAGAGGGGTGGGATAGGGAGGGTGGGAGGGAGATGCAAGAGGGAGGAGATATGGGAATATATGTATATGTATAACTGATTCACTTTGTTATCAAGCAGAAACTAACACACCATTGTAAAGCAATTATACTCCAATAAAGATGTTTAAAAAAAAAAGCATCCATTACCTCGATTAACAACTAAGAATTGATTATGTTCACTGTAGAATTCGGCTTTTTTTTGCACTGTCTTTGTGCTCTAAATTCTACTCACCCATTTTTAATTGTCCCTTACTTTTCAGAACTATATAATGCTTTACTTTTTATTGGTATTGAAGAAAAGGAGCGTCTTCTTAGGTAATTAATAGGAGTTGCGTAATGTAGCTCCAAATCAGTTGTAAGGCTATTCATTGCAGCAATGTTTTAATAGTGAAAATATCATAAATATCCTTAATACGTGTGATGAAGTACTATTGAGCCGCTAAAAATGATGCATCAGATTCATGGTTCTCAATTGAGCATGCTCTTGCCTCCCAGGGGACATTTGGCAATGTTTGGAGACTTTTTTTTTTTTTGTAATGACTAGGGAGGGGGTATTCTGCTGACATCTAGTGGGCAGGGATGCTGCTAAACATTCTACAATGTAAAGGACAGGCCCCTCCCCCGACAACAAAGAATTTTCCAGTTCAAAATGTCAGTTGTGCTGCTTTTGAGGAACCTTACATTATGTCCACACATAACAATGATGATATATTCTAAATACATAATGTCGAATGAAAAAGGAAAGGTTTAGAATGATAGGAAATATGGTAGTGTATTAGTTGTTTTAATGCTAGCTACTATAACAAACCAAACCCAAAATGTCAGTGATTTAACACAGTAGACATGTATTATTTGCTCATGTCATAGTCCATGGCAGTCCGTGTCATCGTTTGGCTCCCCTGTACATGGTGATGCAAGGTTCCAGACTTCTACCTTGTTGCTCCACCACCTCTTTGATCTCAGAATCCTCTGCATTCAGCCAGTGGATGGGGAAGAGAGAGTGGAAAAGACACATTAGCTTTTTAAAAATCCCAAACCCAGAACTGTTACCGATTGCTTCCACTCATATTCTACTGGAAGAAACTAATCCCATAACCACACCTGGATGGGAGGAGGGCTATGAAATGTAGTTAAAGGCTGAACAACTTCTCTCTCAGCAATAATACCACAGTGTGAGTGGGGCTACATGGATGTTTGTGGATAACTGGTTAGCTCAGTAAAGGGCACCTAGCCATTAAGTAAAGTTGTAAAGATCTCATAGACACACATGGACACACACTGTTTATGGATATAGGAATGCGTGTGAAAATAGAACAGTTGGGCTGAATTGATGAACAAAAAACTCATATATAGTAGCCACCTATGAAGAGCAGAACAGGAGAATAGGCCTAGTGATAAGGGAGCAAAACAATCTTCAAACGTATCTGTATTGCTTTCTCTTATGGTTAGATTATGAACACTGAATTAGAACAGATTATTAGTAATTAGGATTTCTTGTAGATGTGTACATATGTGCTTGTATAATTCTCTGGGCTTCTGTACCTAATTTTATCATTCTCAAAAGACATAACAAATTGAGTAACTTGAACTTGTTTTATATCAGTTAATTTAGTTTTAAATTGATAAAATTACATATGACTTCTACATTTCGTGTATATATATATATATATTTTTTTTTTTTTTTCTTTGGTACGTGGGCCTCTCACTGTTGTGGCCTCTCCCGTTGCGGAGCACAGACTCCGGACGCACAGGCTCAGCGGCCATGGCTTACGGGCCCAGCCGCTCTGCGGCATGTGGGATCTTCCCGGACCGGGGCATGAACCCGTGACCCCTGCATCAGCAGGCGGACTCTCAACCACTGCGCCACCAGGGAAGCCCAAGATTTTTCTTGTTTCTTGAGGTAGAATTGTATTGCTCTAAACTTCCCTCGTAGACCTGCTTTTGCTGCACCCCATAGGCTTTGGATTGTTGTGTTTTTGTTGTCATTTGTCTCTAGGTACTTTTTGATTTCCTCTTTGATTTCTTCAGTGATCTTCTTGGTTATTTAGTAATGTATTGTTTAGCCTCCATGTGTTTGTGTTTTTTATGTTTATTTTCCTTAATTGATTTCTGATCTCATAGCATTGTGGTTGGAAAAGATGGTTGATATGATTTCATTTTTCTTAAATTTACCAAAGCTTGATTTGTGACCCAAGATGTGATCTATCCTGGAGAATGTTCCATGTGCACTTGAGGAGAAAGTGTAATCTACTGTTTTCTGATGGAATGTCCTACGAATAACAATTAAGTCCATCTTGTTTAATGAATCATTTAAAGCTTGTGTTTCCTTATTAATTTTCTGTCTGGATCATCTGTCCATTGGTGTAAGTGTGTAGAAGCTCTTATTGATATAAAAGTATAATTCAGAGGAATATTACAGTGTTCCGTCCTATACATTCCTTTTTTAGAGTTATATATGAAACACAATACTGACATGCTCTCAGGCTTCTGGAAAAAATTATATCTACAGCATGATAATATGTTGTTGAAAATATCCTCGTTCCTTGTTTACTTCACTCTCTCAATTAGTATCATCTTATCTTTTCTTTCTGAAATGTACCCAATTTTCAAGCCATGTTGTGAATATTAATAATGTATCTTCCTTGCAAGAAGTAGAAACCCAAATGAAATACAGTTCAGTATTCAAGCTGTGTATGTGTGTGCGTATTGTGGTTTCTATCATAGTACAATCTAAGGAAAATTGAACGATCAGGCTATAGCAATGGTGGAGACATGGGCCTTTCCCCTAGTTGTGAGCTATTGAGGATGACTAAGTACCCATGTTTTCATTTTATGAGTCTCGGGTAAAATACTCCAGGAAGAGCACATGTGTGTTCCAGTTTGAGTCACGTGTCAATAATCTTGGTCCCTTCAGCCTTGCCTGGGAGACAGTGTCACATGGTGTGAACATGGCACCAGGGAACTATGCTTGTGGGTTTGTTTGAGGGAGAGGCTAACAGTTCTCAGAAAAGGGAGAAAGATTGTGGGCTGGGAAGGCCTTCCCAAATATCTCTCTTATTTGGTGTGTTCCATGTTCCACACTATTTTGACAGAATTCTGAGTTTTTTTCTTTGATCCTCTGATTTCCAAAGTCTACGGAAGTGAAAATGTGTTTTAAAGACTTCACATACATATTTTTCTTTCACTTGTGATGTAACTGAATTAGGAATGTATCAGTACTTAGTGTTAAAACATGAAATCTATCTTTTGTCTCTTCCCAACATTATAACACACAAAAAGTAAGGAGTAATTTAAACTCTTTGAAAACTCTGGTTTTAATAGAGATAAGAAGAAAAATGAGTGGTCCATTATGTTACATCATTAAAGGTTTTGTATGTGGCTTCCTTTTTAAAGAATATACTTTGTAAGTTAATAAAGAAGGCAATTGACAATATATCTGTGGAAATTGTAGATATAATGAAATAAAATTAAAGCAGCCCTGTTATAAAGAACATCTATTAATAGCATAGCCAACTCTCCTTTTTAGGTCCTTTTGCAAGCCAAAAATCCTGTTGTTATTTATCACTTATTAGGAACCAAAAAGAGTCCCAAATGTTGCTTTGAAGAGCAGGATGTGATGAAGTGCTTTTTTAAAGGCCTTATTAAACACTTAAGTGAAATCGGAAGTCATTTACTCAGCATCGTTAATACCCCTCACTGAATTTAAACTATGTTTCTCAAAGGAAAAAACCGCTCATCTTTCATAATTTTACTTTTACTTACCCTTTTTTCTTGTCAAATACAAATACATTTAACAATAATCTATTGGGAACTTCTATGTACTATGCTCTGTGTTAGGCATTAAGGCAAAAAAGAGAGAGGAAAAAAAGGATGATCAAGAAAGTTTTGGCTTTTGAGTTTTTTACACAGTGACATGAAACAGAAAACCAGAATTTATATAAAAGGGTCTGTGATTTAGTGTCTGGGGAGAATGGCTAAAAAAAATTGAGCCTGAATTGAAGAAGGTATTAATAGTAAATAAAAATATTGCAGCATAATTACAAAAGTGTGTAAGCCATAATAGAAAGCTTTGAATAAAATACCGAACACAAAAAATAGAAGTGGTTCAGCAAAAATTACTTTGTATTCAATTATGCTAAAACTTTAAAAAATATTTTTGTCCTACATTTAATTGGTAGGAATTTGGAAAATAAAACCTCCTAAAGTTCATGAGTTATTTGCTATATATTTTAATTTCCTTTAGTAAGAACATTCTGATTATTGAAAAAATTGTTGTATGTTTTTGTTTTGTTTTTTTTTGCTGTACGCGGGCCTCTCACTGTGTGGCCTCTTCCGTTGCGGAGCACAGGCTCCGGACGCGCAGGCTCAGTGGCCATGGTTCACAGGCCTAGCCGCTCCACGGCATGTGGGATCTTCCCAGACCAGGGCACGAACCCGTGTCCCCTGCATCGGCAGGCGGACTCTCAACCACTGCGCCACCAGGGAAGCCTGATTGTTGTATGTTTATATTCAAACCAAATGTACTTGAATAAAGGTTTGAGTTCCTCTTTAATAGGCAGGTTTGACTTTGACTAAAACACTTATACAGACTATTAGACACTGTGGTAGCTGCATATTGTACTACCTAACTTGTTCAAACTAGACATGTTTATGATTAATAAATGTGTAAACACACACACATATGCCATAGACTAGTCAACAACTTCAGGCCGGTGGGGATTTTTTGTTTGCATAGTTTTAACAGTTTTCATAAAATTAAACAGAGGAAAATGAATCTACATATTCAGGTTTCAAGTTTCACATATTTCGGTGAACTGAGATGTTTTTATTGCTGGCTTTATTTTTGTTTAGGTTACTAACGCAAATGCTAAATATATACTGAAAAAAACATACCAAATGCATTTGTTCTACTCATCACATGGTATACTTGATGCTCTATTTGTTGTTAACTTCAAAGGCTGCCATTTACTTATAACTGGAGCAGTCAACAACTACCCTGCACACAGCATAGTATAATTGAATGCAGATTTGGGTCTTGTAACATCTTTTTTTTTTAAGGTTGTGTGTATTTTAAATATACTGTTAACTGAATAACCCATTAAAACATATTCAAACAAGATTGAGACTTTCAGTTCAGACAAGATGGCATAGACTCATTTTTCCCTGGCCTTCCCAGCTAAATACAACAATAAACACTAGAGATAACACAAGAATCAATCAAAAGAAATCTGTGAAAGGTGGTCAGAAGAAAGCAAACTGATTTGAGATGCCAGGACTGGAGGAAGACAAACAGCAGCAAGTTCTCCTATGTACTTCTATCCAACAAAAGAAGGTGACCCATGTTTAGCACATCTGAAACCCCCAACTGGTAGCAGAAAGCAGCCCAGGTGGGCTCATTGCTCCCCTGGATTGAACAGGAGTTGCTCTGACTATACCAGATAAGCCAGGTACAACTGCGAAAGTATATTGAACAGGAGCCGTACTAGCAATAAGCAGCCAGGGGAAGGGCTTCTCTTTCCCCTAGACTTAATACTACCATACTTTGCTTAAAGATATGGACACAGCTCGCCTCACCAGTTAGAGGAACCTTGCTATAACAAGTGACCTGATCTGGGAAAGCTTTGTGCCTATAGGCCTGAGACACACTGCAAGAAATACTTAGGTGGCTACATAGCACCAAGTCAAGGGATCCCATCACAAGTGGCCTGGTCCAGGAAACCTGTATGTTCCTATGGGCTGAGGCTGCCCTTTCGCACACAGGGATACTGGAGTAGCCCGAAGATACTGGTAGCGCAATGCCCCCACAACAAGTGCTCAGCCAGGAACAATTATCCTGCCCATGGAAATCTATAGGCCTGAGACTCCCTTTTCCCACAGGGGGAAATCATCATGGGTTGGCAGAAATGACAAGAAAGACACAGCCACAACAAGCAACCAGGCCCAGAAAGCTTCTTTGTCCCTTTGGGCCTGGAACTTCGCTCCCATACCCAGAGATACCTGGGCAACCATGGGGCACTTGTAGGCCTATCTACCACAAGAGGTATTTGGCCAAGGAAGTCTTTCTGGCCTGGTGACCCTGAGATTCCTCTCTCCTACCTAGAGACATTGCAGCAGCTGGAGTGATTCACCAGTATAGTGATTCTGCCACAAGAAGCATCGCAGCCTGGGAAACCCTTTTTCTTCCTGAGCCTGAGACACCCCTACTCCACCTAGAGGCACTAGGTGCCTTAGCCTGGGGAAGTCCTTCTGCCCCTTCAGGCAGTACCGTTAGGGACCACTGGGAACCTCAATGTCACCATTTAACCAAGCAGGTCAAAATAGCACCACAAAGCTTCTGAATATAGAACTGTCCTTGGAACCATAGCCCATAAAAGTAGACTGGGACTTGTGTACCAAAACTACATTAGGTGAATGCCTGCTGAAATAAAAGGTTATAATAGGATCCACACTCCCCATACATAATAAACAAAATGCCCAGGGCACCATCAGAACTCACTCATCACACTTAGAATCAAGAATACAACTAGAATGATGAAAGACATCTAGTAATGTCATTACTGAGATGAATTAGATGTTGAAATCATTTGACAAGGAATTTAAAGCAGGAGTCATAAAACTCCTTAAACATTCAAATACAACTTCTCTCAAAACAAATGAAAGAATAAAATCTCTGCAAATCTTTGTTATAAAAAAAATCGAATGTATAAAACTGAAAAATTCAGTAGCCACAATAAGAAAACTTGCTGTACGGATTCAGCAGTAGAGTAGAGATAACAGGGAATAAAATCAGTGGACTTGAAGACATATCAGTAAAATTTACCTACTCTGAACAACAGAGAGAATATAGAATAATAATAATACCAATAAAGAACAGAGCTTCAAGAACCTTTGGGACAATAGCAAAAGTTCTATCACTTGCATCATGGGGCAATCCCAGAAGGAGAGGAGAAAGTGAGTGGGACTGAAAGAATTTTACCAAAAATAATGGCTGAAAATTTCTCAAATTTGGTAAAGGACACAAACCTATATAATAATCAAGCTGAGTAAACCCAAAACAGAATATGCCCAAATTCATTTTCATAATTATAGTTACGAAAACTAAAGACAAAGACAAAATCGTAAAAGCAGCCAGAGAAATGACACATTACATATAGTGAAACATCAATTTAAATGACAGTGATTTATCTTTTGAAACATGGAGGCCAGAAGAAAATGGAACATTTTTCAGGTGCTCAAAAGGTCTGGCAAAACTGCTTCAGGAATGCAGGGCAAATAAAGTTATTCTCAAATGAAGGAAAACTAGAAGGATTTGTCACTAGCAAAACTACTCTTAAAGATTGCTTAAAGCAAGTTCTTCAAACACAAAGGAAATGATAAAAGAAAAAAATCTTTAAGTATGAGGGGAAGGAGGAACAACAGAAAAGGCATAAATATGGGTAGATAAAATAGATTATTATTCTCCTCATGAGTTCTATAAATAATATTTGATGGTTGAAATTCAAATTATAACAGAATATAGTAAACAAGAAAATGACTTTTTAAAATGGGGAAGTTAAAGCTAAATGGAAGTATGGATTTAATACTTCACTCAGAGGTAATAATGTTAGCACAAGTTAAGTGGGATATTGTAGTACTCAGTGTAGCTACTTAGAAATATATTCAAAGTAAAAGATTCAAAAGCACTATAAAGAAAACACAATGGTATCTTAAAAAAATATTCAGGTAAGCAATAGGAAGGCAAGAAAAGAGAAAGAGGAAAGAACTAGAAGAAACAAACAGAAAATAAATAATAAAATGCCAGACTTGAGATTTAATGTTCCAATAATATATTTAAATATAAATGGTCTAAATATAACAAAAAACAAAAATTGACAGAATAGAGAAAATGATCCAACTGTATACCGTTAAGAAGAAACTTTTTGAAATTCAATGACATAGGTAGATTTAAAGTAAAGGGATGGAAAATATATACTATGAAAACATTAATTTTAAAGAGCAGGAGTGTTTATATTAATATCAGATAAAGTATAGTTCAGAGAAAAGAAAATTACTACAGACAAAAAGGAACATTACATACTTAAAAAGGAATCAATCCAACAGAAAGACATACTGATCCTAAATGTGTATTCATTGAACATAGAGCCTCAAAATACATGAGACAAAAGAAGTTAGAGCTGAAAATAGAAATAGATAAATCCTCAAGTATAGTTGAGGATTGCAACACCCTGCTGTCAGCAAGAGATGGATATACCTGACAGAAATTTAGAAGGATATAGGTAATCGGAATGACACAATAACCAAACAGGATCTAATTGACTTATTAGAAATCCTCTATGCAATAACAGTCAAGTACAGATTCTTTTTCAAGCATTCATGGAGCATTCACCAAGCTGGACCATATACTGGATCATAAAAGAAAGCTCAGTAAATTTTTAAAAATTGAAATCATATGGAGTATGTTTTCTGAACATCATGGGGTCAAAGTAGAAAGGGGTAACAGAAAGAAAATAAAAAATCTCTAAACATGGTAAGGTTAAATAATGTGTCTCTAAATAATCCATGAGTAAAAGAAGATTTCATAAGGGAAACTGAAAAAACAGAACTGAGTGAAAATAAAAATAAAATGTCAAAAAATGTAAGGTGCAGCTAAAGCAATGCTAAGGAAACTTGGAGCAGTAATTTCTTAAGTTTCAAAGGAAGACATATCTCAAAACAATAATATAAGTTCTTAAACTAGTGGTAACCAGTGCGGGGAGGGAAGTGGGGAGGGGCAAGATAGGGGTAGGGAATTAAGAGGTACAAACTACTCTGTATAAACTAAGGTACATGATACACTGAACAGCTCAGGGACTATAGCCAATATTTTTTTGACTATAAATGGAATATAACCTTTAAAATTGTGAATCACTGTGTGGTACACCTGAAACTTATATAATTTTGTACATCAACTATACCTCAGTTAAGAAAGAAAATAATAAAGGAGATAAAGTATTTTTAATTGATATGTTTTATATAAAGGATTTTTTTAAATGTTGAGCAGTTTACTGAAAAAAAATTCTCTTGTGATGTCTTGAAAATATATACATATAAGTTCTTATTTCAAGAAACTAGAAAAAACAAATTAAACCCAAAATAAGGAAAAGGAACAAAATGATAAACGTTAGTACAGAAATTAGTGCATTGCAAATAACGACCCAGTATAGAAAAATCAGTGAAACGAAAAGCTAGTTTTTCAAAGAAATCATTAAAATTGATATACCTCTAGGAAGACTGGCAAAAATAAAAACACACAAATTACCAATGGAAGGAATTAAATAGGGGTTATCACTACACATTTTGCAACTATGAAAGAGATGATAAGGAAATACTATCAACAGCTTTGTATTCATAAATGTGACAACTTCAAAAATGGAACAATTCATCAAAAACCACAAACTACCAAAATTCAACAGAAATGAAATAAATCATCTGAATAGTCCAATTACTGCTGAAGAATTCAAATTCATAATTTAAAAGCTCTTGAAAAATATCGAGGTCAAGAGGGTTTCATTGGACAATTCTACCAAACACTAAAGAACTACCACCTATTTTGTACAGTGTTTTCCAGAAAAGAGAAGAGGAAGAATACTTCCAAACTCATTTTATGAGGCTGGTATTACCTTGATACCCAAACCAAATAGGTCAGTACCTCAAAAAATAAAATCACAGGCCAATAACTTTCATGAACTTCGGCACAAGAGCCCTCCATGATATAATTGCAAATGTAATCCTACAGTGTAAAAAAGGATTATACAGCATGACCAAGTACAATTTATTTGGGGCATATACAACTGCTTCAGTGTCTCAAAATTAGTGTAATCCACCATATATATACACAGTCTACACAAGAAAAAATACGTGATGATATCAGTTGACACAAACGTGACAAAATTCAATATCCATTCATAATAAAACTCATTACACTAGGAACAGGGGGGAAATTCCTCAACCACATGAAGGGCTTTTACCAAAAATCTATAGCTAACATGGTACTTAATAGGATAAGACTGAATGCTTTGCCTCCAAAGTCAGGAAGAAGCCTAGTGTCTCTGGTCTCACTACTCATTCAACATTGTACTGGAAGTTTAGCAACTGCAATAAGGGAATGAAAACTAAAAGGTATACATTTTGGAAAAGAGCAAAAGAAATGATGTACTGTATATATATAAACATCCTAAGGATTATACCAAAAAAACCCTCCTATAACAGGTTTAGTAAGGTTTTACAGTACAAGATAAACATGCAGAGATCAATTGCATTTCTATATAGTGACAATGAACAAGTTGAAACCAAGTTATAAAAGTGTAATACCATTTACAATTTCTCCAAAGAAAATGAAATACTCATGTATAAAACTAACAAAACATGTGCAGAATCTGTATGATGAAAGTTACTAAGTGCTATTGAAATAAATCAAGAAGAAATAAATATATGGAGAGACATCACGTTCATGCATTACAAGACCCAATATAGTAAAGATGTCAATTTCCTCTAAATTGATGTATATTTATTATTTAATTCTTATCAAAATCTCAGCAATGTTTTTATATGCACACCCAAGCTTATTCTAAAACTTACATGGAATGATAAAGGACCTAGAATAGTGAAAACAATTTTGTAAAAGAAGAATAAATTGGAGGAATCACTAATGTTTAGGCTTATTATGTACCAATAGTAATGCTACTGGTACATAATGCTACTGGTGGTGGACAGACGTATAAGTCAGTAAAATAGAATAGGGAACTCAGAAATATATCCACACAAATATGCCAAATTTATTTATTTTTTTACAAAGGAGTAATCCAGTGAAGGAGAAGAGAGCCTTTTCAATAAATGGTGTCATAGCAGTTGGGTATCCACAGGCCAAAAACAAAACAAAGCAAAATACAAACAGACAAAAAACGTACCTCAACCTAAACCTCAGAGATGGAAATGTAAAATATAAAGCTATAAAACTTACAGGAAAAAAAAGAAAATACTGAGATTAGGGCTAAGCAAAGTGCTTTTAGTCTTGACACCAAGGCATGATCAATAAAGGGAAAATTTGTTAAATTGGATCTCATTAAATTTAAAAACTTTTACTCAGCAAAACACTCTGTTAAGAAGATGAAATGCAAGCTATAGACTAGGAGAAAATACGTGCAAACCACTTATCTGACCAAGGACTGGTGTTTAGAATATATAAAGTACTCTCTAAACATTAAAAACTAAAAAAGTAATCCAATAAGAAAATGAACAAGAGACAGGCCCAAACATTTCACTAGGTAATAATATATTGCTGGTACATAAGTGCATGGAGAGATGTTCAATAGCCATTATAGAAATGAAAATTAAAACCACAGTGAGATGTCATTACATACCTGTAAAATAATTACAATAAGAAAATAGATAAAAATACTGACGAGGAAGCAGAAAAACTGGATAACTCATACATTGCTGCTGGGAATATAAAATAGTATAGCCATCCTGGAAAATAGGCAGTTCATTTTAAACCAAAAATGGACTTACCATATGACTCAGCAATTGCATCCTTCGTTACCCCAAAGAAATGAAAACTTGTTTTCATGTAGAAGCTTGTACACAAATATTCATAGCAGCCTTATTCATAATAGCCAAACACTGGAAACTATCCACATATCCTTCCATATATGGTTGGTTAAAAAGAAAACAACTGTGGTACATCTGTACCATGAAACACTACCCAGCAATAAAAACGAATGGATGATTGATACACGCAAAAACTTGGATAGTATTCATGGAATTTATGCAGAATGAAAAATGCGGATCTCGATTGGTTGCATAGTGAATGTTTCCTTTTATATAAGATTTGTGAAGTAACATAATTATAGACATGGGAAAAGGGTTAGTGATTGTCAGCTATAGAGATGGGCGTAGGTGGTAGGTGTGGCTATAAATGGGTAACACAAGGTAACCTTATGGTGAAGGTACATTTTACTGTCTTGATTGTGATTTTGCTAACATGTAGTAACGTGATAAAATTGAATATAGCTATACATATACACACACAAATGAGTTGCATGCATAAATGTAAAAACAGGAATTTCCTGAAAATGCTCTATATGCATATAGATGCATGCATGCACGTATAGCATATGTATTTATGAAGTGCATGCCATATGCTTTTCCACTGACATATGATTATTTTAATATATTCCCAAGTTTGTAGGAGGCTAACACTTAGTCTGTCTTGCTCATTCTCATAGTTACTTCTCGTCCTGTTTTATTTACCGTCAGAATGTTTTTCATTTCGTTCAATGTTTGTTCAACTTCCACAACCCAGCACAGCCCCACTTTTCTTTGAAAAATACTTTCTAAATGCTAAAATGCCAACATTGATCTCTCCTCTTTCTGGCCGCCTTTAGCATCAATTGCAAGTACCATAGGTGTTGACACTTAATTATACTATGTCTCAGTTTGTCCCAGAAAGGATTTTTGGTGGTATATGGATATACATTATTTTATTTTATGTATTTTTAAAATTTAATTTAATTAATTTTTTTACAGCAGGTTCTCATTAGTTATCCATTTTATACATATTAGTGTGTATATGTCAATTCCAATCTCCCAGTTGTTCACACCATCACTGCCCCCCCCCACCCCCGCCAGTTTACCCCCTTGGTATCCATACATTTGTTCTCTACAGTGTCTCTATTTCTGCCCTGCAAACCAGTTCATCTGTACCATTTTTCTAGGTTCCACATATATGCGTTAATATACGATATTTTTCTCTTTCTGGCTTACTACATTATTTTAAAAATATAAATAATGGCTGACATTTAATAAATCCAGAATTGTGCTTAATACTAATTCACTTATTCCTTGCATCAACCTCACACTTAGTCCATTTTTCCAGTGAGAAGGGCTGAAGTTCATAGAGCTTAAGTAAAGTACCCAGATGACTCAACTAGTCACTGGTAGAGCTGAGGTTTAAACCCAGACTGTCCGCTTTCAAAGCTGAACTCTTCACCAGTATGCATTGCTAATTTTAGATGTTTCATATGAGCAAATGTCATTTTACAAATGTTTATTTTTGAATGCATGTAAGAATAACATTTACTAGGCTGTCCAATATATGGATTTAGTCCTACCATGTAACTTACACAGCTCCATTCACCATGAATTTTATATTCAGGGAGGGATGGCAAACTGCTTTGCTTAGAAAACAAAAACAAATGAAAGAAAAGCCTGCTCCAGTTCCACTGTGTAGGAAAGCACAAACCTGTGGTGAGTCAGAGCTGTAAAAGGAGGCACTTGAGTTCACTCAGTGAATTCATTGTCCAGGGCAGGGGCCAGCCCACTGCTCAAAACTCAGCCCCAGTATTGGCTTCTTTGCTATTAAGGCAACATTCTTAGGATAATGGTAAGAAGAGTTTCAACAAAATTCCAAAGCCTTCAGATCTTCCTGGAGTTGACAGATGTACTGATAAAACACATGCCAGTCTGGATGGAACCTCAGTTATGGGCTCTTCAGTTATACCAGATTACATTAGTGGTCTTTGAAACACAGTTTGTACTAAGTAAACCCCAAATTTTGACTACTAGTACTAAAAATATTTTAAAGGTATAATTCAGTATTGATATAATAGTTGACGAGTCATTTCTTTTGAAAACCTCAGAAGGTTTTCAAACCTCGAGAAATCACAGAGCCTCATCTCTGCTACTGAATTTCTACAGGCAATTCTCTAATTTGGACCCCCCGATGGCAAGGTTTTCTCAGCCTTATCCTGTAAATTCATAACAAACTATCCTTGCTAAAAACCTATTTTTCTGACCTCTTCTTTTGTTCATAAATTTCACATGCATGTTATCTAGTTCAGTCTCTGATGCTTCAGGCTACCTTGGATCCCACCTCATCTCTCACTACTCCAGCAAGATGAGCTTTCAAAATATTTTCAGTTTAGTCCTTTTAAAGCTATCAAGTGAAAATTAGTGCTGATTTGGTGGTAGTTAATATCAGCATGACATATACAGTATAATAGTAAGGATATGTCATTAAGAAATGTGAATAGAGAGTTCTCTAGGATGTACCGACTACCTGTGTGACCTTGAGCTAATCAGATACATTCTGAGCTTCCACTGTTTTCATTAATGGTTAGATTGTATTAGATGGTTTCTAACATACTCTTTAACATCATCGACAAAAACTTCAGTAATCTGATTGCTTATCTAACTTGTGTTTGTTTTGTATTCTCTTAAGTATACTTGAATATGTGAATCCGTATATGATTACTGAATTACCATAATGCAATTCATCTTCTGGCACTGGTGTTAAGATTGAGAATTTTTGATATTGATGGACAGAGCTGTGGTATTGTGAGGCAATATTTCTCACTATATTGCTTTTGTTGAAGTTAGTGAGTAGTGTAATCCTGAAAGCAAAATAAAATGTGGAGCCAAACAAATTGCCTCTCATATTTATAGAGGGCAGGCATGCATATTACTTCATATTATGCAGAACTGAAGTTGTACTGCTGTAGTGTTTTGATGATTCAACAGTTAGGGTGCATGGTTGATCAGAGAGCTGTTGTTGACAGAACATACCACAATATAACATATGCTAATTGCATATGGTTTCATATGGGCTCTTAAAAATATCAGAATGTGGAAATTTTAGGATCCACTGAGTATCAGAAGTTCACAATTCTGGGTGACAGAAAGGGATATAATTTGATATTTAAACTCAAGAAATGGATTAGATGAGTTAGAGATGCAGCAGTATTTGCAAGGTCTGTATGACCTTTACATAGCATGATCTACTGAAACCTGTTTTTCCAAATGTTTATATGTACATACCTTGACATTTAAACTGAAAACAATGGAGTATGAATCCTCTCATTAAGAAGGTACCACTGACTGATTCTTGAAGCAATATTGTCCTTTTTCTTGCATCATAAATGCCTCTTTTTTAAACACCTATTGCTACTTATGAAATGCATTATTCTGAGATTGTAACCAAGGTTAGAAATATCATATTTGAACTTTAATTTAGACAAGTATAAAACATGTCAGAACGGGGTCTTTTTTTTTTTTTTTTTTTGCGGTACGTGGGCCTCTCACTGTCGCGGCCTCTCCGGTTGCGGAGCACAGGCTCCAGACACGCAGGCTCAGCGGCCGTGGCTCACGGGCCCTGCCGCTCCGCGGCATGTGGGATCTTCCCATACCGGGGCATGAACCCGTGTTCCCTGCATCGGCAGGCGGACTCTCAACCACTGCACCACCAGGGAAGCCCGCCAGGGTCATTTTTTGATGTTCCCTTGTTGTTCAGAGCTCTGCTGTGAGTTAGGCCTGGACTGAGGTGGTAATTGCAACCAGTTACCTTTACCGCTTATTAACATCTCTGGGTCATGCTTAAAGGTTGGAGATACTGATACAGTAGTTTAGAATGTGCAATCAATCAGTCTTTCACAGAATGTTTAGAGAGTGTCAGATAACATGTTCTGTGTTAGGAATACACTGGTGAAGGAGAGAATTTTTACCCTCATGGTGATTAAAATCCATTGGTTTTTAATTATTTCCAGATTTCTCAATTTTCAAAGGGCCTGCTGCAAGAAAGCAAAACTTGCCTCCAATCTTTCTCTTTCCCTGATTTTTGCATTCCTAAAATCCAATACCCACCTTCCCTGGGAATTTTACCTTTATACTCACCCTTAGTTTAACTCCGACATTAATTACTACCTCATATTTCAGATTAAGATAAATCTGAGTTGTCTTTGTCACCATATTTTGCATTAGGTTTAGCTAATTAATGTGGTAAAAGTATCTGTGATAAAGAAACCCTCAGTTAGTGTCATAAAAAGATCACATCTAATTGTCTCAATTATATTTTTCTTGCTTTATTCGTTATTTCTTCGTTTCATTTTGTCTCATAGACATGATCTGACCCATTATGGTCTCGACTCTTCCCTGGACCAATGTGGAGATAACTAGATCATGCATGGCTCTACTTCTCATTACAGTTTGTGTCATTTGCTTCTGTTGGTTCTCATTTTAATGTCATTATCGTAAGTTGGGATCCCACTATAAGGCAAAAATTTCAGTCACCTCCCTCCCGATATATGTAGTTTCAAACTTGACTCTTGAGAAAGACTACCTGAGAAACTCCCCATAAACTGATGACTTCCAACTTTATGGACCACGTAATGTAAATAAACCATTCACTATTCTCTTTACTCTATTTTTCTTTTGTTCCTTTTCATCCTTTAAAATATGGTTGAGTTACTAACTTTCCCCTGCATTAATTTTAGCCAAAAAATAACTGATCATTTCCTCCCTGTACATGAATTCCCCTATTAATTTTGCCCAGTGCAACATCTTTCCCAGCTTTCTCCAACCCCAATAAATTCTTGCTTCTCTGCATTTAGATCACAAATGTTCTTTACCACTCTGCTGGTCAATATTTATTTTCTGACTTACATCGTTGAATTATTTTATCATGTTTTCATACTTAATGTTTCATCAAATGGAATGAAATCTTTAGAGCAGGGATTAAAAAATAGATAGACAAGGAGATAGATAATTGCTCACAGTATTTAGCATAGTGCTTGACACATGTAAGGTGTTTGATGAATAATTAGGTTTTTCAGTCTAGGTAAAAAAAGAATCATTATTAAAAAAGAAACATATATATAATATTTGTATACTATGAAAATATTGGAACTATAACTTACCAGTATTAGTAATGCATTCAATACAATGCTATACATTTACTTCATATTCAATAAATATTCACTAATAGTAATTGCTGTTTTCTAGGTCTTTAAGATAATTAAGATTGGGATTAAAATATTGCCACAAATGGCACCTTTTTATAATATTTTGGAATATCAGAGTAATAAATCTTAGTTTGGGTGGCCAAAGTCCTTGTTGTTTTAACCACAGCTCTGGAAACTTTGAATAATTAATTTCTAAAAATAATAAAGATAAATACAGTCAAGATTCTATTCATGTATGTTTCATGGCTATATATAATTTATATAATAAAAGAATACAGTGGTCTCATATTGATCCTTTCTCTTCAAGCTAATAGTTTATTCAGCTGCTCCTACTGAAATTGCTTTTGTTTATATATCATTCCCTTATATTTTGCTTGTATTTTCTCTCTTTTTCTGCAGACAAATAATGACCATATTATTAGATACTCTGGGAATATATTAAAACTTTTTCTAGTTGAGGACAAGTGTAATGGGGTGCCTTCTGCTGCTGTTCAGTTTCTTCGCATGTGCCAAAACTAAGACCTTTCCTTTAAAATCTCACCATTGTCTGGGAGACAATGTGCTTACCCTCTGTTGTGAGGAAGTTGATTGTAATTGCTCCAAGGTATTGCAGAAGGACCCACCTGGGAGAATTCAGATGAGTCTGGGCAAAGAATTTGTGTACAGTGGGCACTTCCTGTCCTCAGCCCTGGTGATTCTCCACTGCTGTGCCTGTGGATAGAGTGGTGTGGCTGTCATTCTTTATTCTCTTCCCTGTTCTGTTGCCGCAGGATAAACTCTGAGCCTTACTTTAGTCAGATATACCATTTTGTGTCTTAAAAGTCAGTTTGAGAGGCACTTCCCTGGCGGTCCAGTGGTTAAGACTGCATACTTCCAAAGCAGGGAGTGCGGGTTTGATCCCTGGTCGGGGAATTAAAATCCCCTGTGCCGTGTGGCCAAAAAAAAAAAAAAAAAAGTCTGAGAAATTTTTAAAAAACTGACCATTTGCTGTTTCTTGATATTTTCAGCCCTTGTCCAGTAATCTATCTTGAGTACCTGTTAATGATGTCTGGGGGAGAAAAAAAAAGCCAGGAAGGGGGAAAAAGCAAATCAAAAAAATAACATAAACATTATCTTACTAGAGACATCAACCGAATACAGTATTGAACAAGGCAGGCTACAGAAATTAACACCCCATTAAATCACCTATAGCTATATCCATTTTGGAGATTATTATAAAGCTATAATAAATAAAATTATATGGAGACAGCTTATTTACACATGTATATAAAACAAACTGTCAGTAGCCCAAAGGTACATGTCCTGAGACCTTTGCAAACCTCCGAATTTGCAAATACCACTAAACCATATAATTCCACTCATAAAATGCAGTAAAGTATAACTGAACAATTACAGAGACCCCATCAGACCCTTAATGATTGTATAAACTCAAGTCATTTATAAAGCTATTAAAATAAACTCTACCATGAACACACACACACACACACACACACACACACACACACACACACACACACACACACACCACTGTATCACCCCCATATAATTCTTAACTCTCAACTCACCTGAACTGAAAACTCTAAGGGGTAAATGATGATGACAGTGGCTGTGTAATACGTGCCCAGCATGTTTTCTCTGCAATAGACCCCTTTTTTTGTGTATTTAACAGCTTGTTTCTTTTTACTCCTTTTCACTTGTTGACCTATTTCTTCTCAAGTAGAAATGCTGAAAGAACAATCTGGTCTTCCATGCTTCCTGCTACAGAAATACAAATGCTTCTTGAAGTTTTTTGTTCAACTAATGCTAAGTTATGGTTGGTCCCCTGGCTGAGGTAGCACCTCTCTCACCTGTCACTGGATGAAGACAGATACCCACCTGTTTTTTTCTCCTAAAATCTGCATCCATCAAGATTCATGTATTTGTTGCCTATGTCTTATTTCAAGATAACCACCTTTGAACTTTTGCTAAACCTCTGACACCTACTTGATGAGGTATTGAACATTCTAATTAGTACAACAGTTCTGTAGTTATTTAGTTTTCTATAGGGAACATAATGCAGTTCAATCACTTCAAGAAACAAAACGTTGCACTTTTTAAAAATTTTATTGTAGTATAGTTGATTTACAATGTTGTGTTAGTTTCAGGTGTACAGCACAGTGATTCAGTTATAAATATACATATATTCATTCTTTTTCAGATTCTTTACCCATATAAGTTATTGAGTAGAGTTCCCTGTGCTATACAGTAGGTCTTTATTGGTTATTTATTTTATATATAGTAGTGTGTATATGTTAATCAAAAACTCCTAATTTATCCCTCCCCTCACCTTTCCCCTTTGGTAACCACAAGTTTGTTTTCAATATCTGTGAGTCTGTTTCTGTTTTTGCAAATAAGGTCATTTGTATCATTTTTAATTATATTCCACAAATGAGTGATATCATATGATATTTGTCTTTTTCTCTCTGGCTTACTTCCCTTAATATGATAATCTCTAGATCCATCCATGTTGTTGCAAATGGTATTATTTCATTCTTTTTTTATGGCTGAGTAATATTTCATTGTATATATATGTACCACATTGTCTTTATCCGTTTCTCTGTTGACGGACATTTAGATTACTCTCATGTCCTGGCTGTTGTAAATAGTGCCTCAATGATCATTGGGGTGCATGTATCTTTTTGAAGTATGGTTTTCTCTGGATATATGCCCAGGAGAGGGATTGCTGGATCATATGGTAGCTTCATTTTTAGTCTTTTAAGGAACCTCCATACTGTTCTCCATAGTGGCTGCGCCAGTTTACATTTCCACCAGTGTGTGTAGGAGGGTTCCTTTTTCTCCACACCCTCTCCAGCATTTATTCTTTGTCAATATTTGATGATGGCCTTTCTGACTGGTGTGAGGTGATACCTCATTGTAGCTTTGATTTGCATTTCTCTGATAATCAGTGATGTTGAGCATCTTTTCATGTGTTTTTTGGCCATCTGTATGTATTCTTTGGAGAAATGTCTATTTCGATCTTCTGCCCATTTTTTGATTGGGTTGTTTGTTTTTTTGACATAGAGCTGCATGAGCTGTTTGTACATTTTGGAGATTAATTCTTTGTCAGTTGATTCTTTTGCAAATATTTTCTCCCATTCTGAATGTTGTTTATGGTTTCCTTTGCTGTGCAAAAGCTTTTAAGTACCCCAGACTTCCACTTTGCTGGTTCAAGAGTCATCTCCATTGTAAAATATTTTGTCTACCTTTCTGTTGCCAGCATTGTTAGCTCTCTTTGGGGTAACAGAGGTTGGAGAGATGACAGGGAGATGAATGGTGGTGTATGTTTCACAAAGGGGGAAAGTTTGCTTCAAGTTAGGGGAATCACTGCCTACACAAAGATAAGGGGTGGTCTAGGCTGCTTTTAAAGAGAATGCTGGAGGGCTCACCTTGAATCATACACTAGCATAAGTGACTTATATGTGCCTCAGTAAAATATCAGTATTCTACATAGAGTGGAGTTTTGATTTTTCTCAGGAATAGTCAGACTCATCAGTGTTAAATCCATAATGCCGAGGATATTCCACTCTGAAGAAAAAAAAAGGTGACTAAATAATTCAGTTGCTTATAAAGCACTAATATTTAGTACTAAAAAGACATGGCAATACCACGTGTATTTATTTTATGTTAACTAAAAGCTATGTTGATGATTAAGCTTGTAATAAGTTCAGGAGTTTTAACTAAGAAGCCCATCAGTATGGACTCTTAGGGCTAGAACTGTTTTTTATTAAATATCCTAGAAGGTATGATATAAAAATTAAGAAATTTATCTTTATGTGTTTTGTTGGACCCATATTGGTATTCTTAGTTTATTTCATATCATGAATTTATATTTGGCAAAACTGATTCTTGAAATGAGATACTGGAATTTAATATAGCTCTATTGGTGTTGTGGAACCCTTCTTTAACAGTAACTTACTGGATCCTCTTTTGCTAAAGTTACCTGAGATTTCAACTAAAATGCAAAATGAAGAAAAAAAATACATTAGCGTAAATTGTCAGCATTTTTATATAGCTAAGCCCACAAGGGGCCTATCGAACAATATATGTTGGTTTTATATTCAATTGTAATAAAAAAATAAAAAGTAATAGTTTGCCAGCTTCTGATGAGTATTGTAATTTGTTTATCTACAGTGGCATGTTTTGAGTTTTGAAGCATGCTTAGAAATCCTTCAGGGTTCCCAATATGAGCCCCGAGGTGGATTGAATTTATGTGCACCTGTGATAGTGGCGATCTAGACCAAATTCAGACAAACAGTAGGCACACTCAGTATAGACTTATCCATTCTAAGGTAGAGTCTCTGGGGAAAACAGAAATTACCTATACTTAGCCTAGAGGCATCCTAAGCCTCAGATGCCAATGGTAAATTAAGTAGACAATCAACTAGATACACCATCCTGGTTGTCACACTGAGAATGTGTTGTCCACACCGAGCATCATTTCCTTCACATTTTCTGCATAATTTTTCCTTATTCCCTGATTGCCCTTCTTACTTTTCTAGGCCTTTGTGGCCACATCCCCTGTGTTTCCATAATTCAGGCATGAGTTTTAATAGAATGCATTATGAGAATTTTTTTCAAAGTAATTATAATTACTTTTCAGAATTAGAATGCCAGGCCCATAGTGGCATATTCCAGACTCTCTCTCACAACCTACTATGGTCATAAAGAAAATGTAACCTCCTTTCCTTCGGTGCTAATGTATTTGAAAATTGATTACTTTGTGGATATTCTCCAATCTATACACATAAAGAAGTTTCCTTTATCTTTACTCCTTTTACGATGAAGAGAAATGTTCTCCATCTGAAGAATAGTGGAGACCCACTCAACTTCATTTCTGACTTCTTTGATTTTACTTTGCTCTCAGGATATTTTACTATTTGTTGATTTAACACCCTAACTCTAGAGTAACCTAGGACCTGCCCTAGCCCTGAATGTTGTGTGTGATTACAATTATGTCCCGGTCAAAATTTTGGGGTACAACTTTACCATAGGCAGTAAAAAGTAAAAGATAAATAAATAAGGAAATAAAAATGAACTAGATTATTTTGCTGATGAACAACTGCTTAGACTGCAGGGCTTAAGGACTCATCCTTCCTAACTCATGACTTGCTACCCTGAGGTAAATTTCCCTAGCATCATCTTCATCACCTAGTCCCTTAAAAGGTACTTGAAACTTCCTGTCAGAATTTCATTTCTTGTTTTCAGAGTTATTCTCTAGCAGGGATGGGACCTTATCCATGCACTTAACAATGCATTTCTATCAGGAAAAAAAAGAGCTGTACATTTGGAAATTTGTTCTAGCAGAATAAGTTTCAGCATTTATATGTAAGCCAAAAAAAGATTGTAAAATGTTTATGCTTCCTTCACAAACTGTGCTAAGGGTTGATGATTTTTTTTTTTACCTAGTAGAGGCAAAGTGCTAGCATAGAAGACTGTCCAGTGTCTTTTATTAGATTTTTTTTTTTGGCTGGTAGATTAGACTTGAGAGAAGATTTTAAGTGCAAGATCATTTTTATACACTGTTTTCATCTCAAATATTTGTGCAAGTTGTTAAATAAAAATAGGACATTTAAAATAGTTTTAAATTATAGGCACTTTATAAATCAGTTTGCTTTTTTTTTTGGTAAATCTTTCTTTTCCACAGGTACATATCCATATCATTCTTACTACTTTGGGGGCATAAATTAAGTTTAACTTCATAAACAACTTCTTGTAAGGTTTTGTTACTATTTTTTTTTTTTAGAAAGAGTTCTGATATTCTATCACTTGGTTTCATATTTATCTTTTTATAGATGTTTGACTAGTAATATGTAATAATAGTACTATCAGTGGTGCCCTTAAGTCTAACCATTTGCTTAAAGGGCTAAAGTAGTATATATAAATTAAAATCTAATTAACAACAAAGGAAATGAATAAACCCATAGTAAGCAAGGCTTCATAGCTCAAAACCAATTAGCTCAAAATCCATAGCTCAGATAATAAAAGGAAGCATTTTTCTATAGAATGAAAAGATAGTTTTCTAACTAGGGTAAGGTCACTTGTGAATCTGAAGTGATTCATGTTGATAAGGCACTGAAATTGAAAGGCAAGTCTTCAGCATTGCCTTTAACAAAGATAGGCAGTACATACTAAATATTCAGTATCTATATGAGGAATGAATAAAGAATTTTCAAATGGACATGGCAAACACATGGATTAGTTCTTAAGGACAGGGTCACGTCCATTCATTTTCTGATTTAAAGAGAGCTATTTTTACTTATGTTGATTATTATTGAATATGTCAAACAAAAAATGATTGTGGATAATATAACACTTTGCCAAATGGTGCATGCATCCCCTATTTTACATATCCTTATCAACTAGATATTGACATGTTTAAATTTTTCCCAAGCTGATCAGTGTGAATTTTTATCTCATATTAATTTCCATTTCCATGATAATAGATCTTTATTCACGGTCCCTTTTATTTGTTCTTCTATGAATTATCTGTTCATGCCTTTTGCCATTGTTTTGACTGAGTTGTGAGTCTAGTTCTTATTTTCTCCTATATGTTCTTTTAAAATGTTAGAGTTTTACTCCTCCACGTTTAGTTCTCTTAATAAACCTGGAAATCATCTTTAAGTTATTTTTTAACAATAGAGTGTTTTAGAACAAGTAAACAACTATCCACCATTTAAAAATGTCTGTCTTTTCCCTACTCATCTGTACTGCTACCTCTATTGTGTATCAAGATTAATATATGGACATGTATTTCTGGGCATTCTTTTTTGTTATTTCCTTCATTTGCCAATTCCTGTGCCAACAGCATACATCTCAGTTACTGTAGATTTATAATTAGCATTGACATGTGGTAAGGCAAAGCACCCTACCTTGTTTTTTAAAATTTTCTTAGATAATCCTAACCCTCTGTTTGCATGTGAATTTTAGGTAAAATTTATAAAAGCCTCATTTAAAAACTGTTGGTATATTTATTGGGATTATATTGAACTTAATTTGGGAGAAATGACAACTTAGCTTGATTTTTTAAATTTTTAATTGTGCCTTATTATATTGGTTGTTCTTAACTTTAATAAAAATACTTCTAAAGCTTTAGGTTCACTTTTCATCTTGCTGAAATATATCCTTCAGTAATTCAGTGAACATGCAGAGGTAATAATCTTTCTTGGTCTTTGTCTGAAAATGTTCTGAATAATAGTTTTAGTTAAAATTCTAGGTCAGCACATTTTTTCATGTTATTCTTTTCATGTTATTATTTCATATGCTTATTTTAAGTCACAAAGTTAGATTAGATCTTTTGAAGAGTCTGACAGTCATTCCCTTAGACATAACCTGCATTTTCCTAATATGTCTTCAGATGTGTTACTTTATCATGATGTTCTACAGTTTCACTATAGGGCATCTGGGTGTAAATTTATCTTTTTCCTGCTTGGTACTCACAGTGCACTTTGAACTGAGTACTCTTGTCTATCCTCAGTTCTGTAAGATTATCAGCTATTGTTTTTAAATCTTTCTTCTCTGTAATTCCACCCATTCACTTCTATAGGAACTCTTGTTTTTTAATTGAATTTTACCGTCTAATTTTGTTGTTGAAAACACTCAACATATTCATTTTAATTTTTTTACAGACACTTCTGTGAGAATGATTTTATCTAGACTGAGGCCTTGAAATCATTGTGGTGGTGGTAGTGGTGAATTTCTGCCTTTTCTAGGTTTTTATTTAAGTGACAGGTTTCTGGATCCTTTTAATTGAAGAGATTTGCTTTTATTGTCATGGTTTTTGTTATGTCTTTTCTTCTCTTTGTTCCTCCCTTTATTCCTCCCTAACTTTGATGTTGTCCCCATATGTCTCCTGGAATCGCAATCTAGATGGAGATAGCATCTTGGTGTTCCTCTGTTGTGGTGGTGATTAGAGATACTGAGGGCTGTACTGAATCCTTTATCTTTGGGGTTGTTTTCTGCGATCATGGTGGGTTTTTTTCTTCTCATATCACTAGTTTAATAGTTTTCTATAAAGATAGAGGCTCAGGCATCAGGTCAGCAGAATTTTCAAAAACTTAGTCCTTTCAAGAATGATCACTGGGTAGGCCTTCATTTTAACCTGTGACTTCAAGCAGTGATCTTAACTCTGGTTCCTTCCTTACATGTAGACTCTTAGTGAAGGAGTGGAAATGCAGTGACACTGTGTGTCTGGGGAAAAGAGCCTATTAGGACCTGTAGCTACTTTGTCTGATCCACAGAGATGCCAAGCTTGAGTCTAAGCCCTGCTGTGTTATTATGCTTTTTTTCCTCTTTTTATATTTTCTTTATCAGTGCTGTGTATTTTAAATAGGTAATATGTATCAGGCATGAAATTGTCATGCCATCTCAACTATAGAGGTTTTAATGTTTTATATTTAATCTCCTGGTATTCATTAACTTCACAAAGTCAATTAAAATTAAAATCCACATTCATATACTGCTCATATATTAGTGGAAGATACACCAGATCGTTATGTTTTAGGGGACAGTATATGCATATTATTGTGACACACTAAAATTAACACAAAGGCTTCTCTTTTGTCTCTGTCTTCTATATCAAAGAGTATCCAAATTTAAAAGTGTAATGATTTTGCAGGAATTTGAGCTAATATACATAAATCTGGCTTAAATGATTCTCCTCTGTGCTTCTCAAACACCAGTAGTTCCCCTAATGAACCTGCTTTTAACTGCTGTTTTTTTGTATTTGCATCACCCTCTAGAATATAGGCTCTAGAGACCTAGGACTGGTGTCATATGTGTGTGATTTGTTGTTGTTACTGTTGTAATTTTCCATCATACTCCTCTCAGCTAGCATGATACCTAGCAATTAGGCCGACAAATGCTAATTGAAGAAATGAGCATTGGGGGGACATGCAGGCATAGATACAATTTCTGTACTGCAGTGCCTTGCAGGCTATCATCAACAAAGTAGGCTGGCAATAAGTTTTCTGTTTTTTTTAAAAATAAATAAGTATATAAGGTGATAAGCACAGAAAAACAGAATGGATGCTGTAAGAATGTATAACAGTAAACTAATCCTATTTCACTTTTGAGACAATTTCATATTAAGCTGATACAAAACATTTTCTTTTCAGTAAGTCATTTTATGAATTTCCTAATATTGATATAAGTACAACAGAAAATATGCATATAGTCTTTTACATTTTCAAACCATAATGATTATTTCTTAAAGAGATACCAACCTGATGTAGAACTTATTATTTTTCTCTTGTTATTTTCCTGCTTTGACTTATTTGATGGTCTTATGAAAAGATACAACTTGAATATTTTTAGTACAGCAATGCTGTTGTCTATGTTATTGAAAAGTAAGTGGATGAAAGAGTGTGAAAATTTATTTCTATTCAGTCTTTGGGTTTCTGAGTGTTTCTTAAAGACTAAGAAAACTACCACTTTAGAAAAGGAAAATTATTATTGCTTTAAAAAGTATTTTTCTAATACATACCTATTAGGATGGTCAAAACCAAAATACTAACAGCACCGAATACTGGTGAGGATGTGGAACAACAAGAGCTCTCACTCATTGTTGGTGGGAATGCAGAATGGTGCAGCTACTTTGGAAGATAGTTTGGTGGTTTCTTAATAAACAAAACATACTCTTACCATATGATCCAGCAGTTACACTCCATGGTATTTACCCAAATGAGTTGAAAACATGTCCACAAAAAAAGCTGCACATGGGGCTTCCCTGGTGGCGCAGTGGTTGAGAGTCCGCCTGCCGATGCAGGGGACGCAGGTTCGTGCCCTGGTCCGGGAAGATCCCACATGCCGCGGAGCGGCTGGGCACGTGAGCCACGACCGCTGAGCATGCGCGTCCGGAGCCTGTGCTCCGCAACGGGAGAGACCGCAGCAGTGAGAGGCCCACGTACTGCAAAAAAAAAAAAAAAAAAAAAGCTGCACAGGAATGTTTATAACAGTTTTGTTCACAAATGCCAAAACTTGGAAGAAACCAACTTGTCCTTCAGTACGGTAGTGGATCAGTAAACTGGTACATCCAGGCAATGGGACTATCATTCAGCACTAAAAAGAAATGAGCTATCAAGCCTGGAAAAGACATGGAGTAAACTTAAATGCATATTGCTAAGTGAAAGAAGCCAATCTGAAAAGACTACATGCTGTTATGATTCCAACCACATGGCATTCTAGAAAAGGCAAAGCTGTGGAAACAGTCAAAGGGGTCAGTGATTTCCAGGGGTTGGAGGCAGAAAGTGGTAAATAGGCGGAACACATTGGATTTTTAAGGCAGTTAATGACGCAGTTTGATAGTATAGTGGTGGATACCTATCATTATACTTGTGTCAAAATCCATAGAATGTATAACAGCAAGACTGAAGCCTAATGTGAACAATGGACTGTGGGTGATGCTGTATCAATGTAGGTTCGTTAACTGTAACACATGTACCACTCTCATGTAGAAATTTGATGTGCATATTGGGGAACAGAGGATGTATAGGCAATCTCTGTACATTCCTCTCAATTTTGTTGTGAACCTAAAACTCCTCTAGAAAATAAAGTCTATTTAAAAAAATATTTATTAGGACAAGACATGTTTTAAGGACACTTTTAAAACATGCTCAGTATAGTACCATATGCTCTGGAGTGTATAATAATTCCTTTGAAAGTGCTTATCATCAAACATATTTAAATGACTCATTCATATAATAGTAGATATTTTATTTCCCCCTTCTGCATATGTTTAATATAATTAATTCAACCTGGTATTATTCTGGCTGCTATTCAAAGCCTCATATGTGTTTTTATTTAATTTGTCACTTGTTCCTTTTACAACATCTTGGCTATTTAATAAGCAGTTACAAAAGTCAAGAGAGCCTTGCCCCAACATGAGTCTTAATTGAATATGTACTACATAATAGAATTAATTCAGAACAAACCACCAATGGCAGATGATCCTTCACTTACGAGCAAAGCTGCGGTGGGAGAGACTGTGTAAAGATGTTGAAATGATGGCAGCAAAGGACCTTGGAGTATCATACGATATTGTATAAGGGCTTTAAGGACATCCCAGGCTAAAGTAGAAAAAGATGTCTCTAGGGCCAAATGCTGTCATTTATTTGCCAGTCATTTCACCTTAAGAGCAATGAAAATTTTTAGATAAATATTTCTATCATCTTCCCTCAAGTCTTTTAGGAAATCTTGGAAATTCTGTCTCTAAGAAGAGTGAGGAATGTAATGATAACATTGGAAAATTATATCAAAATACTCAGTATGTTATTTCTTTTGTGTTTGATGAAAACTATTACTAGCAGCAGATCTTTTGTTGTTGTTGGTATAATTGACAGTTTTCTGTGCAGGTAGTTCTCAGGTGACTAGGTGAAAACACTTAAAAACATTTACAATATGCTTCCGAACTGGAACGCTTTAGTGTAGTTATATCTGTGAAATGAATGGCATTCAGTAAAACATTATAGCAGATCTTTTAGGGAGATTTGACAGGATGACAGTACAGCTACTCACAGTTCAGACTACCACAATACAGAATGTAATGAGCCATAATGCTATTATTTTTCACTTTAGAATTTTAATGTTGTGTTTTGTACAGTTTTTAAAATATCATGCATAAAACGGGCTGAAACAATAGCAAGTTGTATATTCATGTCATTAGGAGCCAACACTCTAATAACTGTAGGAGACAATGGAAAATTTTCCTCAGACTCTTGTGGAAACTGGTAACAAGAATAACTGCTGTGGGAATGATCCCATTTCTGAAAGGCATTCTCGCCAGATCTGTCGATACTATAGTTTGATCTTTTGTGCTGGTGGGAATCTCTATAGTTGCAGCTAGAGTGAGTAGGACATTTGAGGCTATGGCATCTTTAGTGATAGGGTGATTTCTTTTTTATTCATCCTCAATGCCCACCAGAAAAAAATGCATTCCTCTGATAGTGAATTGACCACTAACTAAATGTGAAGGAAGGCAAGAGACTTAGAAGAATAAAAAGGATGACTGTGGGCTTCCCTGGTGGCGCAGTGGTTGAGAGTCCGCCTGCCAATGCAGGGGACACGGGTCCGTGCCCCGGTCCGGGAAGATCCCACATGCCGCGGAGCGGCTGGGCCCGTGAGCCATGGCCGCTGAGCCTGCGCATCCGGAGCCTGTGCTCCGCAATAGGAGAGGCCACAACAGTGAGAGCCCCGCGTACTGCAAAAAAAAAAAAAAAAAAGAATGTGCAAAATGGGATATCCTACAGGAGCATTTAAAAAGAACAGGGCTCTCTAATACCTTAGATTTGCTTCTATTATGGTATGACATAATTTCATCATCATGATTACTAACAGATGGAGTGATATATTTTATTTCCGAATATTAATACAAAACAGCAAAGTGTAAGAGTCGAATGAGAAGGATGCTGCATAGCCTATTTAATAGTGTTTATGTGGCACTAGACAAGTATGGCTAAATTAATCTCTTAGAATGAACCATCATTGAAAGAACAGTTCTGTCAAGTAATGCCATTTACTCTCCTTATTAACATACAGAGCCATTCTGTTGGATCGCCTAGCATGGTGAGCTTATTAGGAAAATCACATTGGTTTAAGCAAAGAACTCCTCTGACCTTTCTAAATGAAAATGGCATGATGCTAAAAATAATTGGTAGAAGGACCATCTCTACACACAGAATGGCTTTTTGCAATCACCTACCATATTGAGAAGAAACTTCTATTTTTTTATGTTAGGAATACACAAGGTTTTCTGTTTTCTAATTAAAGGGAATGACGGTGATGTAGGTAGTATTTATATTCAATGCAAATAGCACCCTCTTTCCTGCAGTGGGTATTTCTCAGAAATGGATACCTTTTTCCATGTTGGTCTTCAGAAACCCCTTGATAACACCAAAAGAGCAACTATGCCTTTTTGAAAATAGGAAAATTGCAAGTAAGTTATATTTTAAATCTCTGAATTTTTTCACGTATTATAAGATGGTGACTAGGGATGTGCTCAAGATGTGTTACTCAGTTATGTATTTATGAAGGGGCTAAAGACATCTGGATATAGCTTTTTATTAATGCCAAAGAAGGAACTCTTTTATAAAAAGTAATAGGAAAAATTAATGGTGGTGTGCATAGTCACAATATCTTAATACTGTATGTTTTATTTTAAAATGAAACATTTCCTTTACCATTTAATAATTAAAATCTAAAGTGAATAATTTTGAGTATGTACACAATAATCATTTTTTCCCCAAATGTATTTCTCCAACCATGTGTTGGTTTAAGAATTCAGTAAACGGTTGTATCTGAAACCTGAAATTAAAATATGAATATAGTTTTTCTTCAGAGATTTGTGACAGATATACATTCTCAGCTGAAAAGTAAGTTTCTATTTTAAATCAGAATTAATGTGTAGTTTATGACTGTTTTAAAATATGTTAAACCTCTTCTCATCCTAGCACAGAATGAAATGATTTTAAAGCATTTTTATTGATCATATAAGCTTGCAGCCATACTTTTCTAGGGAAAAATATTTAGAGAAATATAACCATACTTGAGGCTTGAATAGTGTTACCATCAAGCTCAAGGATAATTTCCTCTTTTTGTGTGCCTGTTGATAACTAATTTTTAAACATTAAGTACTATACATTATAATACATTACACTATGACTTCTCTATGTTTTGCCCTTCAGTTGTACTTAGTATATTTGTTTGTATTTTGAACTAGACCAAAAATATCTGGAAGGAAATTTGTTGCTGTATGCACATCATGCAGCATGCTGGCTTGTGTATGCAGATGGAAAATAATTAGACAATTGAGAACACATGAAACACTTTATTTTTGTACATAAATGTGTAAAATGACTTTTCCTTGATTATGGATATAAATATTATGAAATGTAACTGAGTTTGTGAGACTGTCAATAAACCAAAGTGTCTGTGAAATCTAAACTCTCACTCAGACATACGATTAAACTGTCAATAGTAAAAGGACAAAACTAGAATCCTACTTAAGCTGTGAAATTTTTCTTCCTTGGTACGTATAATCACCAAGAAATTAGTCTTTAGCTAATACCCATTTAACACAGGCAGACACAGGATAATTTTAAACCTCATATACAAGTCCTAAAGGAGTGAGGAGTGCACGATAGGAAAGAATTAATCTGTGATGGCCTGTCTAGAGTATGAAAGCCTTGAAGTCTTTTGAATCTAAACTGCTAGGCAAAGATCTACTGAACAGGAAAGGGAGTATTAGCAGGTTAAAATGCTATCTAACATATTGTTATTTTACAGAGGTCTCTGCCAGTAGAAGCTTTGCATCATGTCCTTATAGGAAGGCAGATATATATGGACTAGCTTGTAGAATAAGTCCAACCATTTTTATGATAGCTCAGATAATAAAAATCACTAATAGGTGTTGTGGTATTTTATCAATTCTTTTTTAGTGTAGCGTTACATAAAATCAAGGATGTAAATGGAATTAATTGGTTAAAGAAATAATTCTTCAGGTAGGCCATAGAAAAAGAGAATTTTAGAGTTGGAATTCATTTGAGAGATCATCCAGTCCTGTTTACAGGTTAGAAAACTGGGGAGCCAGAGAAGTTAAGTAACCTGCCTAAAGCTTTGAAGTTATTAGAGCATAAAAACCAGATATATATCCTGCTTCGTTGGTTTTCCTATCATATTCTTCCCATTTTTGTTTTGAAGATAATCAAGTGGTGTTTGTTATGCAGTTAAAAGTTTAAGAAGGGGGGGGGGACCTTGAAGATGGCGGAAGAGTAAGACGCGGAGATCGCCTTCCTCCCCACGGATACACCAGAAATACATCCACACGTGGAACAACTCCTACAGAACTCCTACTGAAGGCTGGCAGAAGACCCCAGACCTCCCAAAAGGCAAGAAACTCCCCACGTAACTGGGTAGGGCAAAAGAAAAAACAGAGACAAAAGAATAAGGACGGCACCTGCACCAGTGCGAGGGAGCTGTGAAGGAGGAAAAGTTTCCACACACTAGGAAGCCCCTCCGCGGGCGGAGACTGCGGGAGGCAGAGGGGGGAGTTTCGGGACCGCGGAGTAGTGCACAGCGACGGGTGCGGAGGGCAAAGCGGGGAGATTCCTGCACAGACAATCGGTGCCGACCAGCACTCACCAACCCGAGAGGCTTGTCTGCTCACCCGCCGGGGCGGGCGGGGCTGTGAGCTGAGGCTCGGGTTTTGGTTTTGGACGGAGCTCAGGGAGAGGACTGGGGTTGGCGGCTTGAACATAGCCTGAAGGGGTTAGTGCACCACGACTAGCCGGGAGGGAGTTCGGGGAAAAGCCTGCACCGGCCGAAGAGGCAAGAGACTTTTTCTTCCCTCTTTGTTTCCTGGTGCGCGAGGAGAGGGGTTTAAGAGCGCTGCTTAAAGGAACTCCAGAGACGGGCGCGAGCCGCGGCTAAAAGCGCGAACCCCAGAGACGGGCGCGAGCCGCGGCTGAGGGCGCGAGCCCCCGAGACGGGCGCGAGCCGCGGCTGAAAGCGCAAACCCCAGAGACGGGCGCGAGCCGCAGCTAAAACCGCGGACCCCAGAGACGGGCGGGAGACGCTAAGGCTGCTGCTGCCGCCACCAAGGGGCCTGTGTGCGAGCACAGGTCACTCTCCACACCCCTCTTCCGCGGAGCCTGTGCAGCCCGCCACTGCCAGGTTCCCGGGATCCAGGGACAACTTCCCCGGGACAACGCACGGCGGGCCTCAGGCTGGTGCAACGTCACGCCGGCCTCTGCCGCAACGTCACGCTGCCTCTGCCGCCGCAGGCCGGCCCCGCACGCAGTGCCCCTCCTTCCCCCATCCCCCAACCCCCGGCCTGAGTGAGCCGGAGGCCCCGAATCAGCGGCTCCTTTAACCCCGTCCTGTCTGAGCGAAAAAACAGACGCCCTCCAGCGACCTACACGCAGAGGCAGGGCCAAATCCAAAGCTGAGCTCCTGTGAGCTGTGAGAACAAAGAAGAGAAAGGGAAATCTCTCCCAGCAGCCACAGAAGCAGCGGATTAAAGCTCCACAATCAACTTGATATACCCTGCATCTGTGGAATACCTGAATAGACAAGGAATGATCCCAAATTGAAGAGGTGGAATTTAGGAGCGAGATCTATGATTTTTTTCCCTTTTCCTCTTTTTGTGAATGTGTACGTGTATGCTTCTGTGTGAGATCTTGTCTGTATACTCTTGCTTCCACCATTTGTCCTAGGGCTCTATCCGTCCATGACTTTTTTTTAAAAATTCTTTTTCTTAATAATTAAGTTTAATTGTAATAACTTTATTATACTTTACCTTCGTTCTTTCTTTCTTTCCTTCCTTCCTTCCCTCCTTTAGACAACGAATCACCCCAAATTGAGGAGGTGGTCTCAGGGAGCAGGATTTATGATTTTTCCCCCTTTACCTCTTTTTGTGAAGGTGTATGTGTATGCTTCTGTGTAGGATTTTCTCTGTATAGCTTTGCTTCCAACATTTGTCCTAAGGTTCTATCCGTCCCTTTTTTTTTTTTCTAAATATTTTTTAATTCAATAACTATATTATACTTTATTTTATTTTTACTGTATCATCTTTCTTTCTCTCTTTTTTCCTTCTTTCCCTCCTTCCTTCCTTCCTCCCTCCCTCCCTCCCTCCCTCCTTTCTTTCCTTCTTTGCTTCTTTCTTCCTTCCTTCCTTTCCTCCTTTCCTTCTTTCTTTACTCATACTTCTACTAATTCTCCCTACTTTTTCTCCCTTTTATTCTGAGCTGTGTGGATGAAAGGCTCTTGGTGCTCCAGCCAGGAGTCAGGGCTCTGCCTCTGAGGTAGGAGAGCCAACTTCAGGACACTGGTCAACAAGAGACCTCCCAGCTCCACATAATATTAAACGGTGGAAATATCCCAGAGACCTCCATCTTAACACCAGCACCCAGCTTCACTCAACGACCAGCAAGCCACAGTGCTGGACAACCTATGCCAAACAACTAGCAAAACAGGAACACAACCCCACCCATTAGCAGAGAGGCTGCCTAAAATCATAATAAGGCCACAGACACCCCAAAACACACCACCAGACGTGAACCTGCCCACTAGAGAGACAAGATCCAGCCTCATCCAGCACAACACAGGCACTAGTCCCCTCCACCAGGAAGCCTACACAACCCACTGAAACAACCTTAGCCACTGGAGACAGACATCAAAAACAACGGGAACTACGAAAGTGCAGCCTGCAAAAAGGAGACCCCAAACACAGTAAGATAAGCAAAATGAGAAGACAGAAAAACACACAGCAGATGAAGGAGCAAGATAAAAACCCACCAGACCTAACAAATGAAGAGGAAATAGGCAATCTACCTGAAAAAGAATTCAGAATAATGATAGTAAGGATGATCCGAAATCTTGGAAGTAGAATGGACAAAATGCAAGAAACAGTTAACAAGGACCTACAAGAACTAAAGATGAAACAAGCAACGATGAACAATGCAATAAATGAAATTAAAATCACTCTAGATAGGATCAATAGCAGAATAACTGAGGCAGAAGAACGGATAAGTGACCTGGAAGATAAAGTAGTGGAAATAACTACTGCAGAGCAGAATAAAGAAAAAAGAATGAAAAGAACTGAGGACAGTCTCAGAGACCTCTGGGACAACATGAAACACACCAACATTCGAATTATAGGGGTTCCAGAAGAAGAAGAAAGAAAGAAAGGGTCTGAGAAAATATTTGAAGAGATTATAGTTGAAAACTTCCCTAATATGGGAAAGGAAATAGTTAATCAAGTCCAGGAAGCACAGAGGGTCCCATACAGGATAAATACAAGGAGAAACACGCCAAGACACATATTAATCAAACTGTCAAAAATTAAATACAAAGAAAGCATATTAAAAGCAGCAAGGGAAAAACAACAAATAACACACAAGGGAATCCCCATAAGGTTAACAGCTGATCTCTCAGCAGAAACCCTACAAGCCAGAAGGGAGTGGCAGGACATACTGAAAGTGCTGAAGGAGAATAGCCTGCAACCAAGACTACTCTACCCAGCAAGGATCTCATTCACATTTGATGGAGAAATTAAAACCTTTACAGACAAGCAAAAGCTGAGAGAGTTCAGCGCCACCAAACCAGCTTTACAACAAATGCTAAAGGAACTTCTCTAGACACAAAACACAAGAGAAGGAAACGACCTATAGTAGCGAACCCAAAACAATATATAAAATGGAAATAGGAACATACATATCGATAATTACCTTAAATGTAAATGGACTAAATGCTCCCACCAAAAGACACAGATTGGCTGAATGGATACAAAAACAAGACCCTTATATATGCTGTCTACAAGAGACCCACTTCAGAACTAGAGACACATACAGACTGAAAGTAAGGGGATGGAAAAAGATATTCCATGCAAATGGAAACCAAAAGAAAGCTGGAGTAGCAATTCTCATATCAGACAAAATAGACTTTAAAATAAGGACTATTAAAAGGGACAAAGAAGGACACTACATAATGATCAAGGGATCGATCCAAGAAGAAGATATAACAATTGTAAATATTTATGCACCCAACATAGGAGCACCTCAATACATAAGGCAAATACTAACAACCATAAAAGGGGAGATCGACAGTAACACATTCATAGTAGGGGACTTTAACACCCCACTTTCACCCATGGACAGATCATCCAAAATGAAAATAAATAAGGAAACACAAGCTTTAAATGATACATTAAACAAGATGGACTTAATTGATATTTATAGGACACTCCATCCAAAAACAACAGAATACACATTTTTCTCAAGTGCTCATGGAACATTCTCCAGGATAGATCATATCTTGGGTCACAAATCAAGCCTTGGTAAATTTAAGAAAACTGAAATTGTATCAAGTATCTTTTCTGACCACAACGCCATGAGACTAGATATCAATTACAGGAAAAGATCTGTAAAAAATACAAACACATGGAGGCTAAACAATACACTACTGAATAATGAAGTGATCACTGAAGAAATCAAAGAGGAAATAAAAAAATACCTAGAAACAAATGACAATGGAGACACAACGACCCAAAACCTATGGGATGCAGCAAAAGCAGTTCTAAGGGGGAAGTTTATAGCAATACAAGCCCACCTTAAGAAGCAGGAAACATCTCGAATAAGCAACCTAACCTTGCACCTCAAGCAATTAGAGAAAGAAGAACAAAAAAACCCCAAAGCTAGCAGAAGGAAAGAAATCATAAAAATCAGATCAGAAATAAATGAAAAAGAAATGAGGAAACAATAGCAAAGATCAATAAAACTAAAAGCTGGTTCTTTGAGAAGATAAACAAAATAGATAAACCACTACCCAGACTCATCAAGAAAAAAAGGGAGAAGACTCAAATCAATAGAATTAGAAATGAAAAAGGAGAAGTAACAACTGACACTGCAGAAATAAAAAAAATCATGAGAGATTACTACAAGCAACTCTATGCCAATAAAATGGACAATCTGGAAGAAATGGACAAATTCTTAGAAATGCACAACCTGCCAAGACTGAATCAGGAAGAAATAGAAAATATGAACAGACCAATCACAAGCACTGAAATTGAAACTGTGATTAAAAACCTTCCAACAAACAAAAGCCCAGGACCAGATGGCTTCACAGGTGAATTCTATCAAACGTTTAGAGAAGAGCTAACACCTATCCTTCTCAAACTCTTCCAAAATATAGCAGAGGGAGGAACACTCCCAAATTCCTTCTACGAAGCCACCATCACCTTGATACCAAAACCAGACAAGGATGTCACAAAGAAAGAAAACTACAGGCCAATATCACTGATGAACATAGATGCAAAAATCCTCAACAAAATACTAGCAAACAGAATCCAACAGCACATTAAAAGGATCATACACCATGATCAAGTGGGGTTTATTCCAGGAATGCAAGGATTCTTCAATATACGCAAATCTATCAATGTGATAAACTATATTAACAAATTGAAGGAGAAAAACCATATGATCATCTCAATAGATGCAGAGAAAGCTTTCGACAAAATTCAACACCCATTTATGATAAAAACCCTCCAGAAAGTAGGCATAGAGGGAACTTTCCTAAACATAATAAAAGCCATATATGACAAGCCCACAGCAAACATCATCCTCAATGGTGAAAAACTGAAAGCATTTCCACTAAGATCAGGAACAAGACAAGGTTGCCCACTCTCACCACTCTTATTCAACATAGTTTTGGAAGTTTTAGCCACAGCAATCAGAGAAGAAAAGGAAATAAAAGGAATCCAAATCGGAAAAGAAGAAGTAAAGCTGTCACTGTTTGCAGATGACATGATACTATACATAGAGAATCCTAAAGATGCTACCAGAAAACTACTAGAGCTAATCAATGAATTTGGTAAAGTAGCAGGATACAAAATTAATGCACAGAAATCTCTGGCATTCCTATATACTAATGATGAAAAATCTGAAAGTGAAATCAAGAAAACACTCCCATTTACCATTGCAACAAAAAGAATAAAATATCTAGGAATAAACCTACCTAAGGATACGAAAGACCTGTATGCAGAAAATTATAAGACACTGATGAAAGAAATTAAAGATGATACAAATAGATGGAGAGATATACCATGTTCTTGGATGGGAAGAATCAACATTGTGAAAATGACTCTACTACCCAAAGCAATCTACAGATTCAATGCAATCCCTATCAAACTACCACTGGCATTTTTCACAGAACTAGAACAAAAAATTTCGCAATTTGTATGGAAACACAAAAGACCCCGAATAGCCAAAGCAATCTTGAGAACGAAAAAAGGAGCTGGAGGAATAAGGCTCCCTTTAGACTATATTACAAAGCAACAGTAATCAAGACAGTATGGTACTGGCACAAAAACAGAAAGATAGATCAGTGGAACAGGATAGAAAGCCCAGAGATAAACCCACGCACATATGGACACCTTATCTTTGATAAAGGAGGCAGGAATGTACAGTGGAGAAAGGACAGCCTCTTCAATAAATGGTGCTGGGAAAACTGGACAGGTACATGTAAAAGTATGAGATTAGATCACTCCCTAACACCATACACAAAAATAAGCTCAAAATGGATTAAAGACCTAAATGTAAGGCCAGAAACTATCAAACTCTTAGAAGAAAACATAGGAAGAACACTCTATGACATAAATCACAGCAAGATCCTTTCTGACCCACCTCCTAGAGTAATGGAAATAAAAACAAAAATAAACAAATGGGACCTAATGAAACTTCAAAGCTTTTGCACAGCAAAGGAAACCATAACCAAGACCAAAAGACAACCCTCAGAATGGGAGAAAACATTTGCAAATGAAGCAACTGACAAAGGATTAATCTCCAAAATTTACAAGCAGCTCATGCAGCTCAATAACAAAAAAACAAACAACCCCATCCAAAAATGGGCAGAAGACCTAAATAGACATTTCTCCAAAGAAGATATACAGAATGCCAACAAACACATGAAAGAATGCTCAACATCATTAATCATTAGAGAAATGCAAATCAAAACTACAATGAGATATCATCTCACACCAGTCAGAATGGCCATCATCAAAAAATCTAGAAACAATAAATGCTGGAGAGGGTGTGGAGAAAAGGGGACACTCTTGCACTGCTGGTGGGAATGTGAATTGGTTCAGCCACTGTGGAGAACAGTATGGAGGTTCCTTAAAAAACTACAAATAGAATTACCATATGACCCAGCAATCCCACTACTTGGCATATACCCTGAGAAAACCAAAATTCAAAAAGAGTCATGTACCAAAATGTTCATTGCAGCTCTATTTACAATAGCCAGGACATGGAAACAACCTAAGCGCCCATCATCGGATGAATGGATAAAGAAGATGTGGCACATATACACAATGGAATATTACTCAGCCTTAAAAAGAAATGAAATTGAGCTATTTGTAATGAGATGGATAGACCTAGAGTCTGTCATACAGAGTGAAGTAAGTCAGAAAGAAAAAGACAAATACCGTATGCTAACACATATATATGGAATTTAAGGGAAAAAAATGTCATGAAGAACCTAGGGGTAAGATAGGAATAAAGACGCAGACCTACTGGAGAACGGACTTGAGGATATGGGGAGGGGGAAGGGTGAGTTTTGACAGGGCGAGAGAGAGTCATGGACATATACACACTAACAAACGTAGTAAGGTAGATAGCTGGGGGGAAGCAGCCGCAAGGCACAGGGATATTAGCTCGGTGCTTTGTGACAGCCTGGAAGTGTGGGATGGGGAGAGTGGGAGGGAGGGAGACGCAAGAGGGAAGACATATGGGAACATATGTATATGTATAGCTGATTCACTTTGTTATAAAGCAGAAACTAACACACCATTGTAAAGCAATTATACCCCAATAAAGATGTTTAAAAAAAAAAAAAAAAGTTTAAGAAGGTGCTATGTAAATCCGATTTATATCATCACACTTGACTAATATTAAAATATTTTTACCAACAAATATTCATGGAGTGCCTTTTGTAGGAAATATGAGTGGTGATATCTTTTATAAAAATTATTTCTATTGAAGTTGTTGTGTTACTTTCAGGTGTACAACAAAGTGATTCAGTTATACATACACATATATCTATTTTTTCAGATTCTTTTCCCTTATAGGTTATTACAAAATACTGAGTATGTTTTCATGTGCTATACAGTAGGTCCTTGTTGGTTATCTATTTTATATATAGTAGTATGAATATGTTAATCCCAAACTCCTAATTTATCCCTCCCCCCTTTCCCCTTTGGTAACCATAAATTTCTTGTCTATGTCTGTGTGTATGTTTCTGTTTTGTACCTAAGTTCATTTGTATCATTTTCTTTTTTAGATTCCACATATGACTGATATCATATGATATTTGTCCTTCTCTCTCTGGCTTACTTTCCTTAATATGATAATCTCTGGGTCCATCCATGTTGCTGCAAATGTCATTATTTCACCCTTCTTTATGGCTGCGTAATATTCCATTGTTAAATGTATCAGACCTTCTTTATCCATTCCTCTGTTGATGGACCTTTAGGTTGCTTCCATGTTTTGGCTATTGTAAATGGTGCTACTATGAACATTGGGGTGCATGTAGTTTTTCAAAGTATGGTTTTCTCTTGATGTATGCCCAGGAGAGGGATTGCTGGATCATATGGTAGCTCTGTTTTTAGTTTTTAAGGAACCTCCATACTGTTCTCCATAGTGACTGTACCAGTTTACATTTCCACCAGCAGTATAGGAGGGATCCATTTTCTCCACACCCTCACCAGCATTTACTGTTTGTAGACCTTTTGATGATGGCTATTCTGACTGATATCTCATTGTACTTTTGACTTGCATTTCTCTAATAATTAGTGATATTGAACATTTTTTCATGTGTGTTTTGGCCATCTGTATGTCTTATTTGGAGAAATGTCTATTTAGATCTTCTGCCCATTTTTTAACTGGGTTGTTTCGTTTTTTTGTTTTTGTTTTTGATATTGAGCTTTATGAGCTGTTTTTATATTTTGGAGATTAATCGTTTGTTGGTCGCATCATTTGAAAATATTTTCTCCCCTTCTGTAGGTTGTCTTTTTGGTTCGTTTATGGTTTCCTTTGCTACGCAAAAGCTTTTAAGTTTAATTAGGTCCCATTTGCTTATTTTTCTTTTGATTTCCATTACTCTAGGAGACAGATCCAAAAAATATCACTGCAATTTATGTCAAAGAGTGTTCTGCCTATGTTTTCCTTTGGGAGTTTTATAGTATATGGTCTTATATTTAGGTCTTTAATCCATTTGGAGTTTATTTTTATGTACGGTGTTAGAAAACATTCTGATTTCATTCTTTTACATGTATCTGTCCAGTTTTCTCAGCACCACTTATTGAAGAGACGGTCTTTTATCCATTGTATATTCTTGACTCCTTTATCAAAGATAAGGTGACAATATGTGTGTGGGTTTATTTCTAGGCTTTCTATCCAGTCCATTGATCTATGTGTCTGTTTCTGTGCCAGTACCATACTCTTTTGATTACTGTAGCTTTGTAGTATCGTCTGAAGCCAGGGAGCCTAATTCCTCCAGCTCTGTTTTTATTTCTCAAGATCTATTTGGCTATTTGGGGTCCTTTGTGTTTCCATACAAATTAAAAAAAAAATTTGTTCCAGTTCTGTGAAAAATGCCATTGGTAATTTGATAGGGATTGCATTGAATATGTAGGTTGCCTTTGGTAGCATAGTTATTTTGACAATATTGGTTCTTTCAATCCAAAACAGAGTTTATCTTTCCATCTTTTTGTGTCATCTTTGATTTCTTTCATCACCATCTTACAGTTTTCGGAGTACAGGTCTTTTGCCTCCTTAGGCAGGTTTATTCCTATGTATTTTATCCTTTGTGATGTGATGGTAGGTGGGATTGTTCCCTTAATTTCTCTTTCTGATCTTTCATTGTTAGTGTATAGAAATGCAACAGATTTCTGCATATTAAATTTGTATCCTGTGACTTTACTGAAATAATTGATGAGCCCTAGTAGTTTTCTGGTAGTGTCTTTAGGACTTTCTGTATATAGTATGATGTCATATGTAAACATTGACAGTTTCACTTCTTCTTTTCCAATTCATATTCCTTTTATTTCTTTTTCTTCTCTGATTGCTGTGGCTAGGACTTCCAAAGCTCTGTTGAATAAAATTGGTGAGGGTGGACATCGTTGTCTTGTTCCTGATCTTAGAGGAAATGATTTCAGCTTTTCACTGTTGAGTATGATGTTAGCTGTGGGTTTGTCATATATGGCCTTTATTTTGTTGGGATATGTTCCCTGTATGCCCACTTTCTGGAGAATTTTTATCATAAATGGATGTTGAATTGTATCAAAAGCTTTATCTGCATCTATTGAGATGATCATATGGTTTTTATTCTCCAGTTTGTTAGTGTGGTGTATGACATTAATTGATTTGTAGATATTGAAAAATCCTTGCATCTCTGGGATAAATCCCACTTGATCATGGTGTATAATCCTTTTAATGTATCGTTGGATTCAGTTTGCTAGTATTCTGTTGAGGATTTTTGTGTCTGTGTTCAACAATGATATTGGCCTACAGTTTTCTTTCTTTGTAGTATCTTTGTCTGGCTTTGGTATAAGGGTGATGGTGGCTTCATAGAATGAGTTCAGAAGTGTTCCTTCCTCTGCAACTTTTTGGAATAGTTTCAGAGGGATAGGTGTTAACTCTTCTGTAAATGTTTAAATGTTTGGTAGTATTCAGCTGTGAAGCCATCTGGTCCTGGACTTTTGTTTGTTGGGAGTTTTCAAATCAAAAATTCAATTTCAGTACTTGTAATTGGTCTGTTGATATTTTCTATTTCTTCCTGGTTCAGTATTAGGAGATTGTACCTTTATAAGCATTTGTCCATTTCTTCTAGGTTGTCCAATTTATTGGCATGCAGCTGCTTGTAGTAGTCTCTTATGATCATTTGTATTTTTGTGGTGTTGGTTGTAGCTGATTTTTCATTCATAATTTTATTGATGTGGGCCCTCACCCTTTTTTTCTCGGTGAGTGTGGCTAAAGGTTTATCAATTCTGTTTATCTTTCAAAGAATCAGGTTTTAGTTTCATTGATCTTTTCTATTGTTTTCTTAGTCTCTATTTCATTTATTTTTGCTCTGATCTTTATGATTTCTTTCCTTCTACTAACTTTGGGTTTTGTTTGTTCTTCTTTCTCTTACTTGCTTTAGGTGTAAAGTCAGATTGTTTTTTTGAGATTCTTGTTTCCTGAGGTAAGCTTGTATTGCTATAAACTTTCCTCATAGAACTGCTTTTGCTGCATCCTATAAGGTTTGGATTGTCATGTTTTGTTTTCATTTGTCTCCAGGTATTTTTTGATTTCCTCTTTGATTTCTTCAGTGATCCAATGGTTGTTTGGTAGCATATTGTTTAGCCTCCACACGTTTGTGGGTTTTTTGCATTTTTTTTCTTATAGTTGATTTCTAATCTCGTAGCATTGTGGTTGGAAAAGATGCTATATGATTTCAATTTTCTTAAATTTACCATGGCTTGTTTTGTGACCCAGCATGTGATCTATCCTAGAGAATGTTCCATGTGAGTGGCAATCTCTTTTATCAATATTATTCTGGAATAAGAAGTGCTTTCCCCAGTGGTTTAGAAATGTAATGCTCATTTAACTAAAATTATTTAATAATTATTTCTCTATTGATTTTGTTCAGTATAGTAGTGGTATTTATTTGGAATTAACCCTGGGTGTTTATTTAGGTTTGTTGATTTTAATGACTGGGCCAGTGACATTTGCCCAGTGTTATAAGATTAAATTTTTCATGATAGTTGCTAAATGTCTGCTCATGATCGAGAGTGTTGCACAAGAAGTTTCTTTGAATATTGTGCCAAAGAGATCACTTCCAGTGCAGTCTCTCTTGCTCATGCATGAATATATAGGGTCTTTCAAAATTAACAACCTGTCCACACCTTAAAATAACACAAATATATAGAAGGATAACATGTAAGAGTAATAAAATGGTATGATTAAAAAAATTTATAATATCCTTTCTTATAAGTCGGTCTACTCCTTAAATAATCATTCAAGTAGCTTTTAGGTTATTAAAGAAATTCTTGTCTTGTAAAAATTATAAACATATCATCAGTGGACGGTCTTTTTTTTTTTGAGTGAAATAAAAATCTTGATCTAAAACTGAATTTGTTCCCCAGTCTTGTACACATTTAGGATTTTTTCTAACCAAATACTAATAACTGATACTATGTTATCTATTTATCAGAGCATCCAATCTAAATATTTCTATTTTAGTATGGTGATGACTATTTTTTCTCTAATTTATTCTTTCTGTGAAGCATTACATAAAATAGTGAACCTTAAAATTGTTGAATATTAAAACTGATTTCAAATGATTTGCATCACCTCCCCACTAAAACAAGAATAGTATGATCAAAATCTATATCAAAATATAGGGAAAAAAGACTAAAGGAGGAGTAAAATGCCCTTGCATAAGACACATGGAAAAACGTGATAACTATCTTGGCATATATCTAATATACCCCAGTGCTCCAATTTTAAGGATAATTATAAACTCTAGAATTTGTTGAGGCAATTTTCTTAATTTGATATATCAATCTCTTTTGTAATCCATGATTTTTTATTATAATTTTAAGAGCAAATATTTCAAATTCACTTTAAAAGCATCTAAGTTGTAACAAAGTAAATAAATGTACTGAAAAAAACAGTGTCCATTCTGGACAAACTAACCCATGTGACAGGAAGTAAAGCAAATGTATATGTAATTAATCATTATAGAAGTATTGCTGAAATTAGGTTTAAAACTGGTCAAGATTACTGGGAATATATTCTCAGATACTTAAATGCAAAATTTTTAAAATATTTTATTTTTTGATGAAATTTTCTTCTTACTATTTACAAAATAATTTTTACTCATAGAAATGCGTAAAAGTATTTTTTAATTTAATGGATAGTTTCTCATTTATTTTATCAGCTGTATTAAGAGTTTGGTTTGAAAACTATCTTAAAATATTAATCAAGAGCCATTACTATTTAATGATGGGATTCTCTGGTTGTCTCTGTGAATAAATTATAATGAAATTTAAAAAATTAATAAGTATGATCCAAATAAAGTTTGGAAAATGCTATTAGTACATTATGGATTTATTGGTTTCCCTGACTAGAGGACCCCTGAAAAAGCTGATATTTTTACTTTGTGACGGTTGACATCTGTTGTGAAATGTCAAGATTCCATTGGCATTTTGTCACTTAAACAGGAGTGTTCACATAAAATCCTTCCAGATTTTGTTTTGCCAAGCACATTTGTTCTGCTTCATGGATCAACAGTAACTAAACATAGTTTGTTTTTTCTTTTTTATGTATAACTTTCAACACCTCCATAGTCCTTAGCTGTTTAAAAATCATTCATTGGCAATTTCTTTGTTCAACTGTGAAATGATTGATTTATCTATTTTGAGCAATAATGGATGAATTCTTCACTTCCTATAAAGCTCGTCTTTCCATTATTTTCTAATTCTTTTTAATCAGAAGTGGTTCATCTGTTCATTATTAAATAATTGTTATCAAGACCCAATATGTCTCTATAAATTCACAAATAAACTTCCATTTTATTAGTCTTGGCCCATATCAAACTTCTAGTTAACTTATTATTTGCAGTATGTACTTGACATGTAAATACTAAAATGGGTATAAGCATGGCTTCTCCACAGGATATGGATCCTCTGAAGCAGGAGCTCCTATGTCCAAGGGCAGTGGAGGATAGACATTCCAACTCAAGAAGAGAGAAATTGCCCAATCACCTTTTTGTCCTATCTGGGCCCTAAAGCGATCACATGATGTCCCCCGGCCACCCGCACTGCTGAGGGTGATCTTCTTTACTCAGTCGACTGATTCAAGCCCTGATCTCTTCCAGAAACACTCACACACACACACACACCCAGAAATAATGTTTTTCTACCTATCTGGATATCCCTTAGCGCAGTCTAATGAGATTAGTCACTTGTCATTTTGCAACTTTGAGAAACAAAGAAAAGAACCGTGGAGGGCAGAGACTAAACAGATACGTGACTGTTAATGAAGAGAGGGGTGTAGCCAAAATGTGGTGGCCAAGAGAAGGCAACTTAAGATAAAGTAAGCAAGTGAGGTGAGCAGATAAGATAAAAAGAAGAAAGGGAATAATACTTGAGAAAAAAATTGTCAACAACTGTCTCTGGCAGCCACTTTGATGTTTGTTTTATGCTTTCTTATAAATAATCTCAAAATGGCTGACTACCTTTTTTCTCTTCCGTTTGTTTCCTCATATAAATTCTCTCTCTATGCCATGCCTCTTGAATGCTAGAAAATGCTGTGTATAGGTATTGATCAAGGTATTGATTTCTATTTATATAACCAAAGTTGAAATCTTTTTCCAGGCTACCTCAGAAATTACAAACAGAGATTTTAGTAAGACTTCCCAAATGTTTGAGTAGTTAAGCAGTGACATTAAGGCATTCTGTTTTAGTTGGACTTATTTTAGTCATCAGTAAATTCAAACTATTCTGAACTCTATGGCCCTCCTCAACTATTGATACAAAGTTCTTAGTTCACACATTAACATTTGCCTCTTTTTTCACAGTTTAACTAACCAAATTTTACTCATTTTATTTATTTCTCTCTGGAATTCCTTTAAGACATTATTTTCTCAAAATGTGATCCACAAACTACCTACACTGCCAACACCACATATTCTCAGCATCTCTGGGGAGAAGAATGTTTTGATAATATCAAAAGTATCCACTAATGTACCTTTGTGTAAAAAACCTAGATGTGTATATATCTTTTGCATATAGTGCCATAGACCTGGCCATCAATTAAACATACTTTTGAAATAGAGGTATATCATCTCATGTGGCAAGGAGTGCAGAGGTCATGATGCCAAATCCGGCCTCTGTGCCCTGACACCGAATCAAATCTCAGAGACACAGTTTTGGGTGAAGTAGGAAAGAATATCTGTATTGCTTTGCCAGGCAAGTGCAGATACAGCAGGCTCATGCCCCTCAACACTGTGTGTCCCAAAATGGGAGGATTTGTTGAGGGGTTTTATAGCAGTGGTTCAAGGGTGGGGTTGCTGATAAGGATTGGGGTGTGTGCTTGGCCTGCCTGAGACCTGCTCTGGTCTTAGGTAGTCTTTTGATGAGCTTCTCTGGTTCCTTTAATCTGGCCTCAGGTGGTCTTCTCTGGAATGAAGAGTGCTAACATCTTTAATTTGTTGAGGGTTTTAGTTCTGTAAAGAGCTCAAAGGTACTGTTCTCTTTATCCCTTGAGGCAGAACCAGGACCCTGCCCCAAGGCTGCACTATTGTTTCTTGGCCGCTCTTCCCTTATCTCTGTGTCCTCTCCCTTCCCTGATTAGCAACTGTTTGAATCTGACTTTTAGGACTCAGGGAAGGTCATGGAGGCTGGAGTTTATTCCCTACAAAAAATAAATGGGGGACGGAAAGACTTCAGTGCCCAGGAGCCCCACAGGGTCCTGCTTGGTTTCAGTAGCTTGCCTGTCATTGTTTTAGGCATATCAAGATGACTCCATTCTGGCCAATTACTAGCAAAAAAGACACAGAAACAACATGACTGGCCTGGGACAATCGTGTTGTCTTCTTTGGGGTTGGCCCATTCCCTGAGCACAATGCTCCTTCATATATGAACAAAATTGGAGTTATGTTAACATAGAAGATAAGGAAGCTGGATGAGCAGATATAAGGATTATTTTTAATTTAAATTGTGTAATGTTAGACACAGATTAGAAATAAGTAGGGTTTGTAATTCTGTATGTTAAATTAGACAAGTTTCTCAATTTCTATGGTATTCTTAATCTTAGATTTTGATTTAATCTATATTTATTTGTTTTTATTTTTGTTATCTGGACAAATAAATTAGAGAGGACCCACAAGCAAAATATAGTAATATAAAATTCCAAAGTATTGGTCCAGCTAATAGAAAGAAAAAATAAGCACTTTGTTTCCAAACATTTATGCAAATCTTGACCTTTACCATTGCTAATTAATCAGCCAAATATGTGTTTGAAATGGTTTAGCCCTGCACATAATATACGACTTTTATTCTTAAGGTTATTTATGCATCTCTTGTCTGGTGCTATTTTGTATATCTAAGGTAGGGAATTTTTCTGCACTATTTCAAGTTAAAATTTATTTTTTTCTTCACAACTACTTTGCTATACACACATAAAGAAGAAATAAAATTTAGAATATGTAATGGATTTTTGTGATTACATTTTTATCTGAAATGTTTTTCTTGTGAATAGTTTTCATTTCTCCACTGTTTAACACACTTGATATTTGGAGGGAAATGTCCACATGTGTAGATGGAGAGTTTAAAAAGCTTTCATTTTAGTTTTCCAAAACTTATAATGAATAAAAATAGACAACACACATTTATATGTATATTTATATATTTGTGTATGTCTTCTACCACATATATACACACATACATACAAATGTAAATTATGAATAGTTTAACTCCTGTATGGAGTATTATACAAGTGTGAATAATATTCCACATAGTGTATGTAAGGCACATGCCTTAGCAAACTTAGAAGCTGTAACTTTATGACATTTTAGAGTTCTACCAGTGATGAATTCCCAGATGGATTTAGAACAAGGTAAAATCAATGTTGCATTGTTTCAGTTGCAGAAACTTAACTTGTACTCTTTTTGAATTGCTTTTTTTTTCTTTCAAAAAAAAAAGTACATTCAGTTTTGGGTTTTGATCTTCCCACTGTCAACATTGACCATATTTTCAACATTTGTTGTATTCTTCATGAATTACAAAATATGCTAGATGTTAAGACTTTTTTCTGGAAAACTTCAAATCACCCAAACTCATAAAAATTTGGAAAATTATATATATTACCTCTATGATACATAGTACTTTCTGTACTATGGAAATTTTCAGAAATGAAAATTTCCAGAAATGGAAATTCTAGCACTTGCATACAATTCTGGTAATATTCTTAGCTGATTTGGCTGCCCAGCCCTCCAATATTATGGCCATACTTGGAATTCATCATGAAATATTCATCACGTCAAAAGTAAGGAGGGGGGCTTCCCTGGTGGTGCAGTGGTTGGGAGTCCGCCTGCTGCTGCAGGGGACGCGGGTTCGTGCCCCGGTCCGGGAGGATCCCACATGCCGCGGAGCGGCTGGGCCCGTGGGCCACGGCCGCTGGGCCTGCGCGTCCGGAGCCTGTGCTCCACGTCAGGAGAGGCCGCAGCAGTGAGAGGCCCGCATACTGCAAAAAAAAAAAAAAAAAGTAAGGAGGACAGGGAATTCCCTGGCGGCCCAGTGGTTAGGACTCGGCGCTTTCAGTGCCGTGACCTGCATTCAATCTCTAGTCAGGGAATTATTATCCCGCAAGCTCTGCGGCCAAAAAAAAACGTTAAAAGAACAAAAATGAGGAGGACAAAGAGAGAAAACTAATATGACAATGTAGAACGGATCTGTTTCACCTGCTAAATTTTCCTTTTTATCTTTTCAATGAATAAGGAAAAAAGAGAGTTTTATTGATCATCGACAAATAAGATAAATACAACACATGCAGTTTTATTAATTTAAAAGTTATTGAATATTCAGAGCATTTTCACTCACTTTCTAATTCATTACTTGCTATTTTGCAAGGATTAATTTTTAGTCATTGATTTTTTTGTTCTCACTTTCCAAAGCCCCAAAAAATAACCATGTACATTTAGCTTAAGTATCAATAAAATGTATAATAAGCTAGTGTTATTGAAATACATTAGTTAAAAACTATGATGAAGGAACAAAAAAATCTATATTCTTAAACCGCATTTCAGGAAAAATAACTTACATTGTAGTAAAAGTCAAGCTAGTTTCTCTTATCATAAATATTTTTCATGAATTAAAGTTAAGAACAGGAAAAATGTCACATATTTGAAAGCAAAATGTGCTTTTTTGTGTATGATGGCAGGAAGAATAGACCAAAAGTTGTGTTTACCCCCATTTATAGTGATGCATTTGGAAAAGTTTTTTTATCTCATAAGCACACGTTGATAATTTGTTTTGAAAGCATTTTTTGCATGGCTTCAAGACACTAGAGCTTGCCAATATACTTTCATTGTAAAGCACCTTATAAAATGAAGCTTCTTTTGGCTTCTATCAGGCCACAATAAAATAGACTAAAATGTGATATATCCTTTCATGTCTTTTTATTTCTACAGTATTAGGTAAGATCAGTAGTGTTCAAGAAGCTATGTTCCTGTAAACAGGACAGATACGGGCTTCCCTGGTGGCGCAGTGGTTGGGAGTCTGCCTGCCAATGCAGGGGACATGGGTTCAAGCCCTGGTCTGGGAAGATCCCACGTGCCGCGGAGCAGCTGGGCCCGTGAGCTACAAATACTGAGCTCTGCGCGTATGGAGCCTGTGCTCTGCAACAAGAGAGGCCGCGACAGTGAGAGGCCCGCGCACCGCGATGAAGAGTGGCCCCCGCTTGCCACAACTAGAGAAAGCCCTCGCACAGAAACGAAGACCCAACACAGCCAAAAATAAATAAATGAATAAATAAATTTTAAAAAAAAAAAAACAGGACAGATACTAATTTCTTCTTTATTAGTCTTTGGAGGAGGTAAATTCTGAGACATTACCTACTCAGTCATAAAACTACTAATCCGCCAGTCAAACAGTTTTTTTCCCCAATTGACCATTTCAGGGAAAAAAAAACAAGGTTAAAGTATCATTTTATTCTAAATAACCATCTTGTAAACTCAGAGAATAAATAGATTGAGCTGAACTCAGAGTCTTAAGAAAATATTTATTTTTCTCTTTAGCCATTATTTACTTTAACTATGTTTGACCAAACTAACCTAACTCCATGCTTATGTAATTCTAAGCAAATTGGCATCTGTGTGTTGAATACTTATTTCAGATTTTATGCTTATCACATTGCTGTCAGCATGCTTTAAAATTATACAAGAAACAACAAAACTTTGACTTTGCTGACTTTCTCACCCACTAATGTGATTACCTTATATAATTAAAAAATCAACTATTCATACCAGTGGTTAGCCAAGGAATGGCAATTTTTTTAAAAAGCTAGAATTTAAGAAAAATAATTTGACTACATTCTGGAATCTCTTTTTTTATTTTAAACCCGTATGTATCTAGTCAGTGCTATTAAAAGTTAACAGATCATTATAAAATCTCTTCAAAAGTAATAAAGGAGGGCTTCCCTGGTGGCGCAGTGGTTGAGAGTCTGCCTGCCGATTCGGGGGACACGGGTTCGTGCCCCGGTCCGGGAAGATCCCACGTGCAAAGAAGCGGCTGGGCCCGTGAGCCATGGCCGCTGAGCCTGCGCGTCCGGAGCCTGTGCTCCGCAACGGGAGAGGCCACAACAGTGAGAGGCCCGTGTACCGCAAAAAAAAAAAAAAAAAAAAAAAAAAAAGTAATAAAGGAATAAATGAAGACGTTTTCACACTCTTTTTCCTCATGAAACGTTCACGTTGCTTCATAGTTATTTCTGTGTTTTGCTCCAACTGGAAAATAGTTGTATACATAAGTGCTTCTCAGACTTTAATGTGAATCCAAATCACCTCAGATTTCTGTTAAATTTCAGATTCTGATTCAGTAGCTTTGGGGTGTGCCTGAGATTTAGTGTTTTTTAGCAAGAATCTTTATGATAGTGATGCTGTTTCTCAGTGAATAGCAAGGGTGTTTTGAGAAAGAGTCTTCTCAGTATTGATGGAAGCCTTCACTTAAACCTAGATACATTTAATTACCTTAGTAATTGTTATCCAGTCCTTAACTCAGCAGATTTTTTAAGCGTTATCTGGTAATACTCTTAAAGATTATGATAGTACAAAGTATGGGGTTTAGAGTTTAACATAACAGGATTCAAAAATCTCACTTCTGACTTTGAACTGGCTGATTTCTTAACTCGCTGAATATCAGGTGTTTTTTTTAATCAGCCAAATACAAATGATACTACCTACATAATACTAGGATGATGCTTTATTAAACCACAAGAGGAATCTAAGGTATGCAGCGATCACCATGCAATTTAAAGTACCAGATTCCTTCTATACATCCCATGGTTCCTCTGTGTGTGTGTGTGTGTGTGTGTGTGTGTGTGTATTTATATACAGTTTTCTGATTTAGAGCATCTTTGCTGCCAGAGCATACATGTGAGCTAGAACAAAGCAAGAAAAGGTGGTCTCTGGTGTCAAATGTATGGGTTCAAAAGAGTACAGACCTCAAAATGAGTTCATCAGTGCCCTTATTTTGTTAACAGCTTTGTTGAGGTATAATTGATATACAAAAAGGTACACATAATGTGTATAATTTGATGGGTTTGAACATTGATGCTCTTTTAAATTGTGTATTTCAAGTACCTGGTATGGCTTTAGGGAAAAATTGTAATTCAGATCCCTTTCCAAGTGACACACCATAGTGCCTTGCAAATGATAGACATAAGAAGGAATGAATTTGTTCCCATTGAAAGTTTTGTCATGGGACAATTTTCATGTTATAGGAATGGAAATTCATTTGGAGCTGGCTGGCAGATTAACTTGAAATCAATTCAAGAACTATGAGTCCCTTTTGGTAACTATTATGTTTAGTTTAAAAGAACTCTGTAGGGAAATTGTAGATACCATGCTGTGCTTTTGCGTGAGTATATACATGTGTGTATGTGGATGCATGAGATTCACATGCTGATTTATGCTTTATTACTGAATTTTTAAATAGAGGAATTAAATAATTTTAACTGACAAAAAAGTACAAAATATATCAAGATAAAGCGACACATATATGCGCTTTTGTACAAACCATGGCATGTATCACAAAATATTTAAAAATGAGAAGAGTGAGACATTCTTCTTATTTTTAAATACCCTTGCCCACTTTGTACCCAAAGCAATGTACCAAAATCCCCAGGTCAGTGAAGTATTTTGTTTATTCCTGTATTTGGTTGTTATTGCTCAGTGATAGGAAAATCCTATATCCCAAAGTTTTTCGTGTAGCAAAAGGAAGAAAAACAACTGTACATTTTATAGAATTTGGAAATTCTTAGATTGGACTGATCTGAAAGTAATAAATCATTTCTTACTGTACAACTGTTTCCCTCAAATATTAGGTAATGCTGCTAAAGTCATGTATCCTCACTTTGAAGTATTCTGGTGTTCTATTCACTCTATGCATGAACAGGTTGAGAGACATTTAATCACTGCTTCTTGTATCAAACTTGCTTCTTTCTGTCACAGATAGATGGGGAATGAGTTGATGAAATAGGCATATTTAATCCATAAGACACATTGAATAATATCACAAATGTAACTGGAAGGATAATAACTTACCACCCTGGGAGTTTTTCTGAGGACAGAAAAATGGTAAATTGCCACTCAGCCTCCATTGTTAGAGATTGCAGGAGGTTACCCTGTCTTGGAGTTTGATGAAGCCTCTAAAATCAAAGAAACTTGCCAGCTTTTTGGTGGTAAAAGAATTGTCATCCTTCTGGTAGGCGGCTCTGTAAAGGGCCCTATATTTATGCCTCTGAAGTGCCCCCCCAGGGCATAGCCTGAAGGGAAGAAGAAAGGAAACACTGGTCCTTGCTTTGCATAATAACATAAGTTGGCAGGACGAAGTAGGCAGGTTTTGTGCAACTTTGGAAAATGTTTCTCTTCCTCAGTATGAATTAGACTGGAGTGTCCTTAGTCATGAATGGGGACCATGGGAGATGTGGGCATCCAGGAGGAACAGATCATATCCTAAGGGTACAGCTCTTGCACCAGGCTGCCTAGGTTTGAATTTACCTTTTGCTAGCTGTGTCTTTAAGCAACTTCTATGAGCTAGGTATGGTTATTATCCCCAATTTAATAGCTAAGGAAAGTGAGGCTTAGAAAGGTTACTGCTCTAAAATATCACACACACACAAACACACACACACACGCGCGCGCACACACACACACACACACACACACACACACACACACACCCTATTGGGTGGCAGAGGTCGGCAGCATGATCTTAACTATTGCTTTCCCGTACAATTTATCAAGACTATAGGATTTATGTTTCTTCCCAAAAGCTCTCTCTAAACCAATGTTGGCTTTAAAATCTGATGATAGCTTAGAAGTTAGAAAGTCCATACAGCGCTTAGATTGTGCCCACATTCCAATTCCAGTCCACCTTCTCTCACCCAGGGACCTCTGAGGGCCAGTAGAGAACTATGGCAAGAAGCTAGGGTGTAGGCTTCTCACCTGCACTTGAGTCCCACCTGTGACACAAGCTTGAGTAGTTTGAGAAAGTTTTTTTTTTAAATAAAACATTTAATTGAGCTAATTATAAAATTAAGAACAGTTATAAAAAAATAACACAGACCAGATACTCTATAACATTTACCATTACCCCCAATGGTAATATCTTGCAAAGTATAGTATAATATCACAACCAGAATATTGGCATTGATACAATGAACTCATTTCAGATTTCCCAATTTTTCCTACTACTCATTTCTGTGTGTGTTTAGTTCAGTACAATTTCAACATATGCAGGATAGCGCATCCACCATTACAGCCAAAATTTAGATCATTTGCATGACCACAGGATCCCTCCTGGTGTCTTTTGATAACCTCCACTTCCCCGCTGCCACCCTCTCTTATCCCTTACCCGTGACAGCAATTTTCATGTCTCTTAATTTTGTCACTTCAAAAATATTATACAAATGGAATAATATAGAAGTTAATACTTTGGAACTGGCTTTTTCACTCAGCATAATTCCCTTGATATCCATCTAAGTTGTTGCATGTGGCAAATAGTTTACTTTTTATTGCAAATGTATATTACTGATTCATTTATTGTGATGGATGTCCCACAGTTTAGTAAACCATTCCCCGATGGGGAGACATTTTGGTTTCTAGCGGTTTGGAGCTATGACCAATAAAGCTGTTACGAAGAATCATGTGCAGGCTTTTGTGTGGACATAAGTTTTCATTTCTCTGGAATAATTGTCTACATGAGTGATGTGCAAGTATTTCCCCCCATTCTGTGTCTTGTATTTCACTTTCTTAACAGGTTCCTTTGCACGGCCAAACTTTTAAAAATCTTGATGAAGTCCGATTTATCCATTTTTCTGTTTATGGATTGTGCTTTATGTGTCAAGTATAAAAAGTCTTTGCCTAAGTCACAAATACTATTTCCTACATACATTTCTAAAAGATTTATAGTTTTATGTTTTATACTTTGGGTCAATTTTGTGTAAAGTGTGAGAGCTAAGTTAATATTTTTAACTATAGTAGATGTTCATTTGCACCAGCACCTTTCTTGAAAAGACTTATTCCACCATTTAATTGCTTTTACAACTATCTTGAAGATCAGTTGGACACGTTTGTGTAGGTGTATTTCTCAGTTCTCTGTTCTGTTGCCTCAGTCCATAACTCTATCCCTCTGCCATTTCCACAGTGTCTTGATTACTGTAGTTACATAGTTAGTCTTAACATTGGGTGGTATGATTCATCTCACTTTATTCTTGTTTGTGTCAAGATTGTTTTAGCTCTTATAGGGCTATGTCTTTCCATAGAAATTTTAGAATAAGCTTGCCTGTGTCTACAAAAAAAAACTTGTTATTTTGGTAGAAATTGCATCAAACCTATATGTCAGTTTGGAGAGAATCGACATCTTTACCATGTTGAGTATTCCAATCCATTAACACAGTGTCTCTCTCCACTTACAAGATCTTTTTTGATTTCTTTCATCATTTTGTGCCTTTTAACAGTGTTTCACATTGGGATTAGATTGTGTTTTCATATTTCTAATACACCTATAATGTATTGTCTATTATGTTATTATGTGTTATAGACAATATTATGTACAGGATTACAAAAAGGGAAAATAAGAAAGGGTCGAAATCTGCAGTTTTGAAAGGGAAGCACTTCTTAAAAAATTTAAATGACTGTAACTAAATATACACCATCTGTGTATGATGTTGAAATAATTTTAAATGATAATGTTATAATTGTTTATAGAGGAATTGATAGAGACCTATAATTTTTCATGAATGCAGAACATCTTTTTAAAGTCATGCATTAGTGCATTTTTTAATTACTCTTCTTTTGCCTGCAGTTTTATGATACATGTTGTAAAATGAAGACTGGTCCTTGCTTATGTTCCTATATTGACCAATAATCCCTGTATCACGAAACAGATGACAAATTAATTAGCAAGTACCCAGTGAGCTAAATTTAAAAATAAATAAGGAAAGATTTCTTAAGTAATTGAAAACTCTAAGGGCATTATTTTACATAAATTGGGATGGGTCTGTGTCATTTTCCCCATGTATTCAATTATTTAGCATCATTTAAAACGTTAAGATTTATACAGCTTCACAGGTAATAAACTGGGTAAAAGCAGGTTTGATAGCTAAGATATTTATGTAAAGTTCTGAACTTTACTGAGATGAGAAAAAAATTGGGGGCCATTTCTACCTCCCCTCCCCACACTGGTTCATATCTGTTGAAATATTACACCTTCTATAGAGGCATATACTTCTCAAGTTTTGTTTTTAAAGCATCTCTTTAGTTAAGCACAATGGGAAAATCTGCAAGCTTATGGGCTAGTGTAGGGGCACAGAGGCCAGAAAAAAATAAGACAGTTTGGAATCAAACTACTTGATAACTTCATGCATATTTTGCAGCACTGTAATAAGGTCTTTCAGTTACCATGTTCTTGCAGAGCGGAGGGTGTATGGGTGTAGAGTGACTTATTCATACAGGCACAAACACTCAGATACACAATTTTAGGCCTTTTATCACTGAGTAGAGTACATTGTAAGCAAGTGAATCGTTATATGATTCCTGTTCTAAATGACAAGGCATTCATTGCTTTAACCCTTACTTCTGGAGTGAAAACTCCATATGCAATTCAGTATAGAGGGGCTAAACTTTAATCTTAAGTTCTAATAAGTATTTTATACTCAAACCACCAGATACAGCTATGAAAAATCTAGAGATTGTTTATATACACAGAAGCATACTGTATTAAAGTAACTATGAATCCCATTCATTTTCATTTTATACTTTATTACTTCAAAGGGAGAAGCTATTGATTTTTCTGATCTCCCTGTATCAGCCATGACTCTGGAAAGAAATAGAATCTGACACAGATGGTTCAATAAAACACAAGAAAGGGACTATTTTGAGAGGTGTGGGCAGGTTTAAAGGACACAAAAAGGGTTATCATGGTACAGACTACCAGCAGTAGCACATTATTATATGTCCCCCTTTCCAAGTCTGAAGTGTCAAATGAAGGAAGTCGCATTTTCTAAATTCAGTAAGAGATAGGGCAGTGGAAGAGTGGGTTTCTGACAGGGAAGTTAGGGATGTAACCTGCCACTGTGGGAAATAAGGACCAAATAAGATGGAGGGGGATAGGAAAATAATGCCTCAGACCCTCTCTCTCCCTGCCTGTGGTCTGATGTCTGTGCCTGCCACTGGCCAAGACCACCAGAGACAAGTCATCCAGCGAGCTAAAAATATGTCATTTGTGAGGATCAGCCTTGCAGGCACTCAGCAGAAAAAAGAAGGGCAAAAAATGGGTTGGACCAGGCCAGTGAGAAAAGAGTGGAGTGAAATATTTAAATTGTTGACAGAAAGAAAACCCTACCAACCTAGAACTCTATGTCTGTAAATTATCTTTCAGAAGTGAAGGACGAATAAATACTTTATCACACAAACAAGCATTGAGGGAATTTGTTGCCAGTAGGCCTGCCTTACAAGAAATGTCAAAAGAAGTACTTCAGAGAAAGAAAATCATGTAGGTCAGAAACGTGGATCTACATAAAGAAAAGAAGAGCATTAGAGAAGGAAGGAATGAAAGTAAAATCAAATCTTTTATTTTTTTTATTCCTAATGATATAATAGTTATCTCTTTGTCCAAAATAATATTAGCAACAATGTATTGGGTGACCAGAGCTTATGGATAAGGTAAACAAATGACAGCAACATTATAAGTTTCGAGAAGGAAGAACAGTGAATATTCTGTTACTAGGTACCTATACTACCTGTGGGGAAAAATGGATTGGACTGGGGAACGGAGAAAATGCCTCAATTCCCTACTTGAATCACCATCAGAACCATCCCTTAACTAGTTCAAGTTCAACTTCACTTGAGTTAAACCATATATTATTTCATTTTACTCTCTTTCCAATAACTGAAGAAAATAGGGAAAAAATAGGGGCTATAAGGTAGAAGTGAGAGCCTAACAGTTTATTTTTTCTCATGGATTAAACTGTTGCTTCTAACTTGTCTCAATCCACAGATTTAATATTTTTCGGCAGACCCCCATTTCAAGAACCAACCTTATTATCAGACTTTCCTGTTTTCAAATTGAGGATTTATTGACGTGATCCTTCCCCAAATCCCTTTTTTTTAATTTAAAGAATAGGGATTTATACCTATCTAGTCTTACTCTCTTCTCCAGTTTTCTAAAGGTATTACCACAGAATCTTGAAATCCTAAAAATGTACTTCATGTACTAATGTGAAGAGAAGCATGTAGCTTTGAAGACAAATTAATTAATAATGAAAAAGGTATACACACATGTACACCTGCGCACGTATATTAAACGTGGTTCGGTAACTCAACAGACTTTTCAATACCCTAAATAAAGCTACGAAATAAAGCTAACCCTGAAACTTCACAATAAAACTTTCAGTCCTAAAAATGATTAAGGAAGTATGAGTGCTTTAGTTTTTTGAGGCATCAATTGGATCCAACATATTATAGGAATATTTAAGCAATAATGTTTAATATAAGAAGGGCTGTAGACTATTTTCAAGTAACCAGACTTAAGAATTTTTAATCACTTTTAAAAAATTGAATGGACTTTTGGAAGTAAAACCTGTATAAACCATTTTTTAAAATCCTCCTCTAAATCCAGTCAATTTTTGAAACCTCATTTAGAGTCTAAAACAATACTTTCTCTAGTTTCCATAAAGGCTTCCACTTTCAGGCTTCAGTGAGTAAGTATATTCTTATGAGGCTCAGGAAAAATATTGAGCCATATTATAAATGGTCATCACTTGTGAGGGTTTTTTTGAATTTATTTTTAAAGCATTCTTTAGTGAGACCTTCAAAATAGAATGCCACTCAAGTAAAGACCTGTCTCTTTCACTCTATCACTCTCTCAAAGCTTATTAGAGAGAATAGCATGCGTAGCTTCATCTGCTACACAAGTCCTCTCTAACCTTCTCTCCAGCTTTGTCAGGAAACTAATGAAGTCTAAGTGTCAGAACCCCTCCATTTCATAGAACTCTTCAAAGACACCAGTAAAGCTTTCAGGTAGCCAGGTGCTTGAAACATTGGCAAAACAAAGAAAGTCCTCAAATTTTAAGCCCCAAATTTTTGGATCACTGTCATCTCTTGTTTCTTAGGATGGCCCACTTAACCTTAAAACTTCAAGAATTAGGAAAGGATTTTGATTTGAGCCTATAGGTTCGTTGAAGCTGCAATTTAAATGTCATCCACACAGATTTATATTATTTTCATCACTCTTGCACATTAATAACTTGGTCTAGGCTTTCAATAAATACATATGTGAAATGTTTTTTGAATATTAAGTAACAACAAAGTGTCATTTAGAGCCTGTTTTTCCAGTATTCTAAATATTTAGTTAAAAGATACCCAGAATTCTTTTTTGCAGATTTAAAGTCTTCTTGAACTAGAGAATTGTAGCTCTTAAATATGTTCTTTTTCATAACCCAATCACAGTAACCTTTAAAACAAAGAGGAGCAAGTGCAAAGATAGTTGTAAACATGACATTGCTGCCATTTATTCTTCAGCGTGTTTTACCCCTGTATTGGTTTATGTGCATATATATCAATGTCCTGTATCAGGACTCTGAAAATGTTGGCCCATGGGCCAAACCCAGGCTGCCATCTTTTTTTAATTATTTACAAAAATGTTTTTAGATAATTGTAGATTTACTTGCAGCTTAAAAAAAAAAAAAAAAAAGAAAGAAACGCCCAATAGATCTTGTCTGTCATTTTACCGAGTCCCTCTCAGTGATAACATATTGCAAAACTGTAGTACAATATCACAACCAGGATATTGACAGAACAATCAAGGTACAGAATATATCTCCATCACAACAAGGAACCCCCATGTTACCTTTTTTTTGGCCAGATCCACTTCCCTCCTGCCCCCACCTACTTCCTAACCCCTGGAAGCCACTAGTGTAATATCCATCTGGATAATTTTGTCATCTCTAGAATGTTATATACATGGATTTATACAATATGTAACCATTTAGGATTGGCTTTTTCGCTCAGCAAGATTATCTGGAGAGTCCTCCAGGTTATTGTATATCATTGGTTGTTCTTTTTATTTCTGAGTAGTATTCCATTGGATAGATGTACCACAGTTTGTTTAGCCTTTCACCTGTTGAAGGATATCTCAGTGAGTTGTTTCCAGGTTCTGTGCACTACAAATACATCTGCAAAGAACGCTCATGTACAAGTTTTTGTGTGAATAAGAATTTTCATTTCTCTGGAATTAATGCCCTGGAGTGAAATTCCTGGATTGTATGACATTTGCATGTTTAGTGTTTTTACAAAGCTGTCAAGCTATTTTCCACAGTACCATTTTCTAATAAGTTTTTGGAGTTTTTTGTTATTGTTGTTTGTTCTTTACTTTTGAGTTTTATGAGTTTTTTATGGATTGTAGATACTAATCACTGGTTGGATATGTGGCTTTCAGATATTTTTTTCCTTAGCTTGTCTTTTTATCGCCTTAAGAGCAAACATTAAAATTTTTGTTGAAGTCTAACTTATCAATTTTTCCGTTTTTGGGCCGATGCTTTTAAGTGTAAAATCCAAAAACTCTGCGTAGCCTTAGATCCTAAGATTTTTTTCTATGTATTTTTTCTAAAATACTTAGAGTTTTATGTTTTAAATCTAAATTCATCATCCATTAGTAGCTGCTTTTGTATAAGGTGTGAGACTTAAGTGTTCTAGTGTTCTAGCACTGTTTGTTGAAAAGTCTATCTTTGCTCAGCTGAATTGTTTTCAGATCTTTGTCTAAATCAGTTGGCCATATTTGTGTGGTTCTTTATTCTGTTCCATTGATCTGTGTGTCTGTCCTACCACCAGTACCACACTATCTTAATTATTATAGCTGTATATGTTAAGTCTTAAAATCTGATAGTCTTGTTCTTCCTACTTTATTCTTTTTCAACATTATTTTAATTATTCTAGTTCCATTGCCTTTCCATGTAAAGTTGTCTATATCAACAGCAACAAGAAACTTTGCTAGGATTTTAATTTGAATTATGTTAAATCTGGACATCAATTTGAGTAAAATTGACATTACTATGTGGAGTCTCCCAATCCATGTACACAGTATGTTTCTCCATTTATTTAGATGTTCTTTGATTTATTTCTACAGCATTTTGTTATTGTCAAGGACATGTTTTGTTAGATGAACAGCTACTTTGATTTTTGCTGAGATAGAAAAGAGTAGTATATTTTTAATTTCAATGTCCACAATGAACCTAGGGGTTCATTGCTAGTATGTAGAAATACAGTTGATTTTTGTTTGTTTATTCTTGTATCCTGATACCTTGATAAACTCACTTATTAGTTCTAGGAGATTTTTTTTTTGTAGGTTGCTTGCAATTTTCATTTTCATCCCATCTGCATGTAAACGACAGTTTAATGTCTTTTTTCCTATTTGTATGGACTCATTTCCTTGCCTTGCCTCATTGCACTGGTTAGAACTTGAAGCATTGTGTTCAATAAGATGGGTGAGAGTAGTTCACAGTACTAGGGAAAAAGCATTTAATACTTAAACTAAGTACAAACTTAGCTGAAGGGTTTATATAGGTGTTGATAAATAAGTTGAGAAAGTTCCCCTATGTTTCTGTTTTTCAGAGTTTATTTCAGGTATCGGTATTGAAGTTAGTCAAATGATTGTGGTGCATCCATTGATAAGATCATGTGATTTTTTTCTTTAACATGTTAACACAGTGGATTACAATAATGATTTTTGAATATCAAACCAGCTGTACACCCCTGGAACAAACACTACATGATGTTTTTATATATTTGCTGAATTTTAGGTGCTGGTATTTTGTTAAGTAATTTTGCTTTGATATTCATAAGCAATATTGGTCTGTAGTTTGTTGTTTTTTGTTGTTGGTTTTTCATGCTGTCTTTTTCTGATTTGGGTATCAGGCTATTGCTGGACTCATTAAATGTATTAGAATTGTTGTGTTCTCTTCCATTTTCTGGAAGAGATTGTGTAGAATTGGTGTTAATCCTTCTTTAAAAGTTTGGTAAAATTTTCCAGTGAAACCATCTGGACATGAAGATTTATTTTTCTGAGGTTTTAAAATTATGAACTCCATTTCATTATTAGTAATAGGACAATTCAAATTATCTATTTCTTATTGGGCGACTTGCAGTAGTTCGTGTTTTGTGAGGAATTGGTCCATTTCATCCAAATTGTCGAACATTTGTGTTAATAATTACCTATAGTATTCCCTTATTATCTTTTTTATGTCTATCAAGTCTGTAATGAGATCCCCTGTTTCATTCCTAACATTGGTAACCTGTGTGTCCTCGGGGTGTTTTTTGGGGGGGGGGGTCACTCTTGTTAGCACTTTGTTAATTATATTGATCTTTTTGAAGAATGAGCCCTTTGTTTCATTGATTTTCTCTATTTTTCTGTTGCCAATTTCACTGATTTCTGATCTTTATTATTATCTTTATTATTTCCTTCTTTCTGCTTCTTTTAGGTTTATGTTGCTCTTCAATTTCTAGATTCTTGGAGTGAGAGCTTAGATTATTGATTTGAAATTTTCTCTCTTTTCTAATGTATACAATTGAAAATGACTTTTTAAATGCATTGCTTTATTTAACATACATGGCAATCTTTTATGGTAGGCAGTAAATCTGGTGTTATCTTTAAAATCTGCTCCCTCTCTTAGGTACCTCTCTCAGACAGGTGTCATCAGACTTATTTGAGTTCCTTAATTAACAAGTAGATTAAAATGTAAAATTTTCTTGTAATACACTTCAAGCATAATCCCCTTGTTGAAAATCTGGCTCTAACAAATGTTTTTTTTTCTTCCTTTGGCTGCTTTTGGGTCTTCGTTGCTGCGCACTGGCCTTCTCTAGTTGCGGCGAGCAGGGGCTACTCTTCGTTGCAGTGCACAGGCTTCTCATTGCGGTGGCTTCTCTTTTTAAGGAGCATGGGCTCTAGGCACGCGGGCTTCAGTAGTTGCAGCACACGGGCTCAGTACTTGCGGCACACAGGCCCTAGAGCACGTAGACTTCAGTAGTTGCAGCATGTGGGCTCAGTAGTTGTGGCACTCGGGCTCTAGGGTGCATGGGCTTCAGTAGTTGTGGCTCGTGGGCTTAGTTGCTCCATGGCATGTGGGATCTTCCCGGACCAGGGATCGAACCTGTGTCCCCCGCATTGGCAGGCAGATTCTTAAGCACTGTGCCACCAGGGAAGTCCCTAATAAATGTCTGAAAAATAAATGCATATCTATTCTGCAGCTCAATGCCATTGCTTTAAATGAGTATTTGATACTATGGTCATTCCACAGTGACAAGATTCAGAATCTCTTCTAATATATACTTGAAAACAGATTTGGTTTGCCACCCTCAAAGAATTCAGTATTTATTTTGAGTATTATAATTATCTGCAATGCACATTCCTCTCTTCTTCCCTTGTACCTTTTTCCTTTTTTTTTCCAAGTGATATCATTGAGCTCCTATTGTACTCAATACACTTCTGAGAACTGATATCAACATAAATAGAAACCAGTCCTTAACATTCAAGAAGTTGACAGTTGAGTAGGAAGGTGCATTCATATCATTAGACCCAGCTACAAATGGGGCTAAGGGGAAGCTCAAAGTATCTTCATAGAGGAAGTAAACTTAAAGAAAGCCCAGAAGGATAAGGCAGCATACAATACAAAGATAAAGGATCAAAGATAAGGAAATTGCAAGCAGAGGCAATGGTATAAATGATAGGCAACAGGAATGAAACAGTTCATAACTCCTGTTCTGATGGAGTTTGCATTCCAGCAGGTAATTCACACATTCAACATATATCCAGCTTATTTATTATACATGCAGTAAAGTAGCGAAGCACCGTGCAAGGAGATTGTTTATGGTGAACTTCTGAAGTAATTTGAGATGCATTGGTAGAAAAGTACGTGAGATCACTTTAGTGGAATTCAGAGAGTTGTAATGCAGAGTTGAAAAATGAAGGGAAGGGCTAGTTTTCAAAGGGTCAATTCATCCCTTATCATATTTTCCACTAGGGTATCATATTAGTACTGAGTATCCTTCCAAGACTTACAAGGTGGGCTGAGCCCATGTGTTGATCATTCTTTACTTGTATCAGTGGACCCACTCCACTTTATGACATTCTCTGCCCTACTCTTTGCCCTGGGAAGCTTAGCTCTTCATCATCAAAGCCTCTTGCACTCTATCAGCCAGTTGTGTGACACCAGGATATCAGAGGGCAGGTGGAAAAAGATTTTAAGGTATTTGTTTTTCCTTTTCCATGTGCCTCACTAAAGTCCTGCTGGTGACTGACTGTGTGTCTCTACTACTATTCTGACAACATTATTCCCTCACTTTGACCCATCAGAACTGGAGGTGGAAGGAACTTCCCGCTTTTACTATCACCTGGATGACTCACCATCCTTTATTCTCATCATCCTGCTTGTACCTCTCTCCACGGCTATTTCAACAAATTGTTTTCTGCTCATGCTTTTGTTTCTACCTGTTTCATGCCAGGACCTTGACTAATATAGTATAAGAGATGCAACCATGAAATCTTCATACTGATCCTCAGCTCTCTGACATCAATATGTTTAATTTCTTTGTACTCATAATAACTTTCTTTTATTCAGAAATCTTAAAACACCTTCATTAGTTCCTACACATTTACCTCCTAAAATGATTGAGAATCAATATATGAGTTAGGCATGCATTATTTTTACAACACAGATAAATTAGTTTTACATGTATTTAATAAGTAAGTAAATGTCTTCTGTCTTGACTCTATATAGTACCAAGTTCTAAAATCAAATCATTTTGCAAGTGTCATACAGTTCATCGTCTATGGAAATATCAGTTAAGATATGCTTTGAGTTTTGCAAGTTGTAGCTCTTTTTTGTCCAGGGGAAAAAACTCTGAATATTTAAAAATGAATCCACAAGCCTCCAGATATCCATTTACTATTTTAATGGAAATTAAAATAATGTCAAGGCAGTATAATTTGCAGACACACACACAGAGAAATAATCTCAGGTATCAACATAGGTTGAATGGGGAACCTGGACTTCCAACCCTACCTAGTAGTAGCAAGGGAGCAACCCCCTTCCCATCTTCCAACAAAGCATTGCCAGGAAAGGCTAGCTAAAACTGAAGGTTTAAATAAGGTCTAGAGTCTGACAACATAATACCCTAAATGTCCAGGCTTCCATTTAAAATCATTCATCAAACCAAGGAACAAAAACACTCAACTTGAATGAAAAAAGACAATCAACAGTCGCCTACGCTGAAATGACATAGGTGATCGAATTATCTGCCAAGGATATTAAAGCAGCCATTATTTAAAAAATGGTTCAATAAGCAATTACAAACTTGCTTGGAACAAACAAAAAATAGAAAGTCTCAGCAAGAAATAGAAGACATATAGAACAAAATGAAATTTTAGAACTGAAAAATAGAGTAATCAAAATAAAATTCAGTTGATGGTCTTAATAGCAGATTGGAGGGGGCAGAGGGCCAAATCTGTGAACAGGAAGCTAGAACAATAGAAATCACCCAGTCTGAACAAGAACGAAAATAGACTGACAAAAAATAAACAGATCCTCACCGACCTTGTGGGATTATAATAAAATATCTATGATGCATGTCTCAGAGTCCTGAAAGGAGAGAAAAAAAAGTGTTGCTGAACAAGTACTTGAAGAAATAATGGCTTAAAAATAAACCTAATTTGGCAAAAGGCAAAACCCTACAGATTCAAGAAGCTGAAAAACCCAAAGAGATAATCTCAAAGAGATCCCTGCCTGCACCTATCATAGTCAATCTTCTGAAAACTAATGATAAAGGAAAAAAAAGAAAAAAGAAAAAACCTTGAAAGCAGTGAAAGGGAAAGGACACTTTATAGGTACAAAAAAAAAATCAAATGACAGAATTTCTTATGAGAAGCCATAGAATCCCAAAGGAAATGGCATGACATCTTTCATGTGATTAAAGAAAAGAACTGTCAGTGTCCGGAAAATAGAAGAGGAGGCAATACTTACAAACATGTTTTATGAGACAAGAGGTAATCTGATTCCCAAACCAGACAAACATGGTACAAAAGAAGAAAACTACAGACCAATAACCTTCATAGATATAGAGACAAACATTTAAAATTTGGTAAATTAACTAGCTAAAAAAGAATAATAACATGATCTTATGAATTGATGCCAAAAAAAAAGGTTAGACGAAATTCAACACCCAATCATGTTAAAAAAAAATCTCTCAGAAAACTAGGAATAGAGGACTTCAACTTGATAAAGAACATCTAGAAAATTCTCTAGCCAACGTCATAATAATGGTGAAAGATTTTAATTCCTTTTTCCTAGTAGCAGGATCAAGGCAAAGATATTTGCTTTCAGCCCTGCTACTCTTTGTAGTATTGGAAGTTCTAGCCAGCACAAAAATGTAAGAAAAGTAAATAAAAGCATAAAAACCAGGATGGAAAAGTTAAAATTTTCCCTATTTGCAGATATTATGATGGGCAATGTAAAACATCCCAGGGATTCCACAAAATTACTCGTAGAAATAATTAGTTCAGCAAGGTCTCAGTATACAAGATGCACATAAAAAATTAATTGTACTTCTATACACAAGAAGTGAACTACTACAGATCAAAATTTAAAATGTAATATCACCAATTTTGATGTTTTTATTAAATGCACCCTGATATGACTGCTGTCACAATAGAATCTAACAAAATTTTTTCAAATGAAGTTAAAGACAACTAAGTGCTACTAGAGCCATCTTACGGAAAAAACTGAACGAACCTTTTGGCCAACCCAATATAACATCTCAACCAATATAGATCATTGTGGAGAAGGGAAATGGCCCGGAAATGATTTTTCCCAAATCAATAAATTTGTGAACTTTGTATAAAATCTTAGTTATCATGCCTGTTTCTTCCCAGCTTATTTATCCTTTGAAGCTCTATTAGTCATAGTTCTTAAAGTTGTTAAATAATTGTACAGTATAAGTGGGGAAAATGACTCAGGCCCATCCCAGTTAATATAAAATGCTGCAACCTAAGTGTCCATTGACAGATGAATGGATCAAGAAGATGAGGCACATATATACGATGGACTATTAATCAGCCATAAAAAGAAACGAAATTGAGTTATTTGTAGTGAGGTGGATGCACCTAGAGAGTGTCATACAGAGTGAAGTAAGTCAGAAAGAGAAAAGCAAATACCGTATGCTAACACATATATATGGAGTCTAAAAAAAAAAATGGTCACGAAGAACCTAGGGGCAAGAATGGGAATAAAGACGCAGACCTACTAGAGAATGGACTTGAGGACACGGGGAGGGGGAAGGGTAAGCTGGGACGAAGTGAGAGAGTGGTAGTGTATATATGGACATATATACACTACCAAATGTAAAATGCATAGCTAGTGGGAAGTAGTCACTTAGCACAGGGAGATCAGCTTGGTGCTTTGTGACCAGCTAGAAGGGTGGGATAGGGAAGGTGGGAGGGAGGGAGGTGCAAGAGGGAAGAGATATGGGGATATATGTATATGTATAACGGATTCACTTTGTTATAAAGGAGAAACTAACACACCATTGTAAAGCAATTATACTCCAATAAAAATGTTAAAAATATATATATATATATAAAATGCTGCCATTAAGGTTTTCAGTTTCTTAAGAATACACTCCTTATTTATTTTTAAGTTTACCCTAATCAGTTCTTTCTAAGTAATATTTCATCCATTTTATGATATAGGGATTACTGGTTAGTATTAGAATAGAAGCAAGGACTGGTTTTCATTTTACTGCATGTATTTTACAACTGTAGGCTAAAGAAAGTAATTTAAAAACATGCTAATGTAAGCCTTCAATGTAATAAAAATATGCTTTTCATTTTTTTCTTTTTTTAAAATTGTTTACAATGTTTTGTTAATTTCTGCTCTACAGCAAAGTGATTCAGCTATACACACACACACACACACACACACACACACACACACATATACATATATACTTTCTTTTTTACATTCTTTTCCATTGTGGTTTATTATAGGGTATTGAATATAGTTCTCTGTGCTATACAGTAGGACCTTGTTGTTTATCCTTTCTATATGTAAAAGCTTACATCTGCTAACCCAACCTCTGACTCCATCCCTGCCCCCAATCCTCTCTCCCTTGGCAGCCACCAGTCTGTTTTCTGTATCTATGATTCATATATAGGTTCATTTGTGTCATATTTTAGATTCCACATATAAGTGATATCATATGGTATTTGTCTTTCTGACTTACTGTGATAATCTCTAGTTGCATCCATGTTGCTGCAAATGGCATTATTTCATTAATTTTTATGGCTGAGTAGTATTCCATTATATGTATGTACCACATCTTCTTTATCCATTCATCTGTTGATGGACATTTAGGTTGTTTGCATGTCTTGGCTACTGTGAATAGTGCTGCTATGAACCTAGGGGTGAATGTATCTTTTTGAATTATAGTTTTGTCTGGACACATGCCCAGAAATGGGTGCTTTGCACTTTTATAAAACTAAAGTTCTGTATTTTAATGTGTTTATTTTTCAGAATGGTAGTTTGGGAACCTCTGTTCTTTTCCCTTTCTTTGTACAATCACATGCATAATAGATAGTGATATTATTATAGGCATATGAAGGAACAATATGATCACAATACAAAGCACTTTTAGAAAGCACAGTATGACAAAATAAAGATGACCTAAATATTGGAAATATGTACTGTGTTAATGGATTAGAAGCCTCAACATGGTAAGAATGTCAGTTCTCCAAATTGATCTATTTAATGCAATCCCTATCGAAATCCAGAAAGATATTTTGTTGTCTGATCTGTAGACCTATTTGTCTAAAATTTTTATGTTAAAACACAGGACCTAGAATGTGTAAAATAATTTTGAAAAAGAATAATGTAGTGGGAGGAATAACCCTACCTAATGCTTAGGCATATTATTGCAGCTACAGTAATTAAGGCAGTATGGTATTGGCAGAGGGCTAGACACATAAATCAATAGGACAGAGTTGCAATCCCAGAAATAGATCCACACAAATGTGCCCAGCTGGTTTTTGACAAAGGTATAAAAGTTATTCAATGGAAAGATAGTCTTTCCACAGATGGCATTGAGGCAATTGTTAATCTGTAAGCCAAAAAAGAAAAAAGAGGGCTTCCCTGGTGGCGCAGTGGTTGAGAGTCCGCCTGCCGATGCAGGGGACACGGGTTCGTGCCCCGGTCCAGGAAGATCCCACATGACGCGGAGCTGCTGGGCCCGTGAGCCATGGCCTCTGAGCCTGCGCGTCCGGAGCCTGTGCTCCGCAACGGGAGAGGCCACAGCAGTGAGAGGCCCACGTAACGCAAAAAAAAAAAGAAAAAGAAAAAGAAAAAAGAAAACCTTACACCGTATACAAAAATGAACTCTAAATTAATTCTAGGGAATTCCCTGGTGGTCCAGTGGTTAGGACTCTGCACTTCCACTGCCATGGGCCCAGGTTCAATCCCTGGTCAGGGAACTAAGATCCCACAAGCCACATAGCGTGGCCAAAATAAATAAATAAATATCTTTTTAAAATAAAATTAATTCTAGATTTAAATGTAAATATAAAATGATTAAAAAAGTAGGAGAAAATCTTCATGAATTAAGGCTTGGTGAAGAGTTCTTTGGCATGACACCAAAAGCACCATACAAGAAAAAGTTCAATAAATTGAACTTTATAAAAATTTAAAACTTTTGCTTTGGAATTACCCTATTAAGAAAATGAAAAGATGAGCTACAGACTGGGAGAGCACACTTGCAAACCACATATCTAACAAAGGACTCGTATCTAGAGTATATAAAAAAAACGCTAAAAACTCAGCAGTTACAATCAAAGTGGGTAAGCTGTGACAAAGCGAGAGAGAGGCATGGACATATATACACTACCAAACGTAAGGTAGATAGCTAGTGGGAAGCAGCCGCATAGCACAGGGAGAGCAGCTCGGTGCTTTGTGACCGCCTGGAGGGGTGGGATGGCGGGGTGGGAGGGAGGGAGACGCAAGAGGGAAGAGATATGGGAACATATGTATATGTATAACTGATTTACTTTGTTATAAAGCAGAAACTAACACACTATTGTAAAGCAATTATACCCCAATAAAGATGTTAAAAAAAAAAAAAACCCAAAGGTGCATAGATTAGAAAGCAAAAAAAAAAAAGTACTAAAAGACCATGTTATGTTTGCCTGAAAATGCGTAAATTGGAGTATTTTTTATGCTGCCACATTTTGCTTAAGATTTCAAATTTCAATGTTTATTTTACTTTTTAGCTTTGTTGAAAGAATGATTTTTAGCGATTAATAAAATGAGTTTCCCAATTAAAAAAAATAAATAAAGTGTATATTGAATATAAAAAAAAACAAAAACAAAACAAAGCACCCGGTTGGAAAATGAGCAAAAGATATGGATAGACATTTCACTGAAAAGTATATTCAGATGGCAAATAAGAATGAGGAAAAAGAAGTTCAATGTTATTAACCATTCAGCCAATTCAAATTAAGACTGCCATGATATATCTCTACCTGTTTATGACAAAAATTAATATAATGTATATAATACTATATTTTATATATATATATATATATATATATATATATATATAAAATGACACCAGTAAATGCCAGGAAAGATATGGAGAAACTGGATCACTCACATTGCTGGCAGGTATGTAAAATGGTACAGACCCTCAGGAGAACATTTTGGCAGTTTCTTTTAAAAACTAAATATGTATTTACCATATGATCCAGCAGCTTTACTCCTGGGCATTAATCCAGATAAATGAAAAAAATATACGTGATTGTTTGGCAGCTTTCTTTGTAGTAACCAAAAACTGGAAATAACCAAAATGTCCTATAGAAATGAATGCCTAAACACATGAGATGGAATACTACTCAGCAATAAAAGTAAACAGGTTCTTGATGCAGATAACAACTTGAATGGATCTCTAGGACACTATGCTAAGTGAAAAAAGCTAATCTCAGAAGGCCACATAACATTCTTGAAATGACAAAATTATAGTGATGGAGAACAAATTAGTGGGTGCCAGGCTGGTGGAAGGGGGTGTTTGGTGTGACTAAAGGAAGGAAGATTTTTGTGGTGATAGAATGGCTTTGCATTGTGATTGAGGTTGTGTTTACACAAATCTACACCCATGATGAAATGACAGAAATATATACAGTGTACCAGTATCAGTTTCCTGGGTTTGATATTGTGTTATAGTTATCTTAAATGTAACTGTTGGGGGAAAGTGAGTGAAGAGTTTATGGAACCCCTCTATACTATCTTTGAAAGTTTTTGTGAATCTATAATTAGTTCAAAATAAAAAAAAAATCCTGCTCAGCCAGTTATTAACAATGGGAACTTGAGCAAGTTCCTTGGCCAGTCATTTTTATAATGACACTCCTAAAACCTATCCATTGTAGTTATTGTGGGGACTAAATGAGAGACAGAAGTGACCACAGGAAAGTGGTGTGGCCTGAACTAGTGTTCACTTTGTTTGGGCCAAATTTTATGTACCTTTCACTTTTTCCAGTTAGCTTATCTTCCCACCTAGATTATAAAAACCTTAAGAGAACTATAAGTATTCTGCGTTAATGTAGAATTCATCACAGGTGCCCAACAAATTCTGATTATTGACTAAGGCCGAAAGACAATTAAGATGTACCTAAGGGCATTCAGGTCCTTCGATATTTGGTGCTTTAGATATTAACCAAGACAAGTTTTTGGTATATTTGGAGTCACAATTGTTTTTGGAAACATACACTTCAGGGTTTTTCAAAATTGGCCATGCATTAGATCACCTGTAAAACACAGAGTCCTGAGTTCTACTCCCAAAGTTTCTTATTTTTCAGGTTTCATGTGTACTCACATTTCTAAAATGTTCCCATATGCTGCTGCTGCTGCTTCATAGACTACACTTTACAAATCACTGAAAAACTGTACATGTGCCTTGGCCAAAACACAGGTTTATATCTACAGGGAATTCATGGTACAGGTGTAAAGGAACTTATACTCTGGGCATTATTGCAGTCCACTGTGCAGGACACTGATGCTAACATGCAGACTTAGATCCATGTCACTCCTAAACCACTTTTATTATTATGTTTTATAAAATAGTTGGTTATATGCATATTTAGATAACCACATTAAGGAGATGAGGTGACCTATAGAGAACATTTTAAATCTGTTTTGGATGATAGTAATTTAAATATAATTACCCAAAATTAAAATCAGGGCTTGTGTTTTATTTCATATGGATTTTGTTGGGGGGAATGGTAATATTATGATGTATTCCAAAATATAAAATGTATACTTCACTATTAAAGTAAACATCATCATCTGACTCCCATATGTCAGGTTTTTCTTCCTATTTTTATCTACAGTTTATTTCTGTGCCAAGCAATTGAATGCTTGACATAGAAAAATGAGTCTGCCACTTTAACAAATGGTACTGTAAAAACACTCAAGCAAATAATTTTACCAGAGATCATTGTAATTGCAAAAGGAATATCTTTCTAAAATGTGTTACCAGTATTTCCTATAAATATCGGGCTCACCTGTTGCATTAAAAGTAAAAATAAGAAAGGAGATAAAGAAGCCTTCTCTTGGCAAAGAAGAGTTTACAAACATGCTGAACAACGTGTTACAACTGTGTTCATTTAATACAGAAAACTTTTGAGAACCATTACATAATTGATCATTAACTCAGTGTCTAAGAGGATGGTGTTTTAATAATTCTCACCAAAAAAAGTTGAAGAAAGAGTAACTTGTTAGTAATCATAAGCTACAACAGAAATTTAGCACTTTAGGAGGATTTCTTTATTCCATTCTAAAAGTGCTCTTTATTTTAGCAGGAACCTTGTCCCATGAGAACTATACACATTCTGCCTTTAGAGCTCAGCTGCTTCATTCTGCTCTTGCTTCTTTTAGTCAGGCTGTTGGCATCATCAATACATAACTTTTGATTGGATCCCCAGGGTAGAAATTAAGTTTGGTAGCCGGTGGATACATAACAAATGCATAGATTATTCTGGGCATTTCTTTTTGTTCAGTGGAGTGAAGTTTTTAGTGTTGTTGAAAGGTGAAAAAAAAGAAAGGCATTTAAAAGACTATTCTAGATCAGGATTTTCTGCTCTGTTATTTTAGAAATGTGCATAGAAGTTCCAGAAAGTCTTGTTACAGTTGTTTACTGAAGAGTTTTTATGTTTAGAAGCCTTTGAGAGAAAGTACTATGTCCTCTGTGCTATTCTGGTTTGGATATTAATGAGAACAGAGTTGAACAACATTTGAATTCACAGGACTTGCCATGCTGGAAGCACAACCTTATATGTAGTGGCCATGGGCAGTCCTATTATGGGAAACCAACTTGAGAGAAAAGGCGAGTCTCTTGCTTCTGCGCAGGTCCTGGAATTCGAAATATCCAGGGGCCTCTGCAGAATCCTGGCATCAGTTACTGTGTTGACTCACTCAGTGTTGGGATCAGTCACTTTCCCCTTACAGGACTCAGATCTTGGAGGCAATTAGCATCAGAGAAAACGAATAGGAAAACCTGAAGTCTTATTTTTTAAAGGCTGCTGAAGTTGATTGGTTTCTCATCATTCCTAAACCTACTGAAGCAATAAAGTTGGGAGAAAATTTACCAAGATTTTTATCGCTGCCTTCATATATACTTTTCTTTTTTCCAAATGCTTTGGTGGGAAGAAGTAGAGGACTGTTGTAAGTACAAAGTAACTAAAAATATTTTTTACCATGGCATAACTTTTAGTTTGTGACAAACTCACTGATTAGGCAGATTAATTTAAACTTATTATAGTAGATTGTGAGTAAGCATAAATGTTATATACACTGTACACATAATGTATGTGCAGGTGTACATGTTTCTCATTGGGAAAACTTTTCAATAGAAAATATAATCAAACACATCTTTCTTATTTAAGAAAGTACTAGAGTAATAGAATATGCATACCTGGCTTGGAGTATCTGTGACAAACCATTTAAATTGCTGTGAAATAGTTTGTGTATATAAGTTATTATCATGATTATTTGATATTTCTGTATTTAGTAACAGTTACATGTGGGGTAGTGACCTGACACATATTCTCAGTGAACTAATTGCTCTATGGGAATGATATGTGGATGCCTCAAGGTTAGAAAAATTTTATCTGGCATATTGTGGGGGAAAATAAAGAATGAAATGAAATGTGATGGATGAATGGAGGTTGAGAAAAGTATTGATAAATATTTAATTTAAAAGTTCCTTTCTCATATTGCGTTTAGTATTTGGCATGTTCTTTTCTGTAGCGTGTCATGAAAATTATTTCAAATAATGAGATGATCTCTGCTGGCAAGTGACCAGATACTTTTATTGAGAAAACAACAGAAAAACATGAGGGGCTTATAATCATATTTTGCAGTAAAGTCAAGGTGTTGTTTCATGTCTATGATGACCTAGTTTTTCAGTAAAACTTTTTAGTTTGGCTTTTTATATAAGCTCTACCTATGTTGTTTATTTTAAGGAAGTCAGGATGACTAATGAAAAATGTAAAAATTGACTGTGGTACAACAGTAAAAATAATATATAAAAATAATATATGAGGAGTACAGTGTCTCCCAAAGAGATGGATGAAAGAGATTATCTTTTTTTTTCCTGCCTTTGATTTGTGGATTATAGTCATTCTGAAATAGATATGAGGGCAATGCCTATAATTAAGAATGAAAAAAGTAAAAAAAAAAAAAAGAATGGAAAAAATAAATCTCTCTAAATAAGTAGCTATTCAAAACTTCTGGAAAAGAGTCACAACGGAAGTTTTGCCTTTGAGAAAAAATTGTGGAAAAGAAATTAACCTTGTGCACTTATTGATTCACAAAAGACGCTACTAGATTTTGTAGTAAAACATTTTTATATAATTTCTTTATTTTATAAATTTCTTTGGTGAGTATCAGAATTGCTTTCTGATTGAAAAACCATCCCATTTACTAATATTACAAAAATACAATAGCATGTTTGTTCTTTGCAATACACACATATTGCTCACTTAATCGATATAGCTACAAAATTAAAACCATAAACTAGTGTGTAGAGCAATTTAGGAAGAATGGCAGAGATTTAATTTTGGAATGAAGCAAGGCAAACATACTGTCTGCTTTGTCATAGATATTCAAATGACTTTTTAAATTCTTAATCAGAATCTGAAGACAGCTAACCTTCTTGGACAATCCCTGTAGGACTTTATTATAATACATTTTGAAACGATCAGGTAATACTTAGGCTACATGACAATGAGTTTGTTAAGAGAAAATGAAGATATTCACAAGGTTATATTATACATTAACTTTTATTAGTTGACAACATAATACTCTTTGAATGTATTGACATTTGAATAGATTTTTAAAATTGCCTTAGTTTGAAGAACTTAAAAGAGTACACTTGGTTCTGTTTTAACCAAAATAGTCACCAATTAATAGGGAACATCACTGTATTAACCTAAGTATTGTTTACTTTTAGAATTACTTAAATATTGCATTGCAAAGAATCATTCAAATAATTGGTTGCAAATTATACATTTCCTTAGAATTTTTTAAATGATGCAAATTATCTTGAAGTCTAATAAAATAATCTTTTAGAATTACATTTGCAGTCTTTTAAGGGCATCTTAACCATGAAAAAGAGATTGCGGATCTAAATAGATAATATACTTGTTAATTTAATAAGAATCTTTCTGTGTCTCTTATGTGGCATAGCAGTATGGAAAATACAATAAACAATATCATGTAGTAGTTACTCAAAACTTAAAAAAAAAAAAAGACTACGAAGTGTTCTGTGCAAATTTCTGTTATCTAAGGAAGAGAGGTGTTGCTTGACACTACTCCAGCTAGACAGTACTGAAATGTAAATTCATAATTTGGACGGAGATATGAATACAGCTTCCTCTTTAGTCCTAAAGTATTCATTTGAAATCTTCGTAGTCCAAGGCCTTTGCTGCGTGTGAAACAAATTGTAAAGCTCTTAACCACTTGTGTGGTTTAATAAAAGAGATTAAAATCTTTGTTCTCTGGAAAAGTCAGGTGTTCTTTTTAATTCTATTATCTTTCATCATGGCTTTACCACAAAACTAAAAGAAAGTGATTTCCCAAACTTTCCTTCCCCTTCTACCTTCTGCTGTAATATTTCCCTAACTTATTAAAAATGATTCATCATATTTTTCATTACACCATTCTTTCTTGCATTGCATATACAAGAAACATAATATTTTGGTGTGACTGTGTATTTTTATATAAACACACGTACATATTTAAATCACAGGTTTAACTTAGGTACTAAGTTACCTAAGGGAGACCTTGAAAATTAATTGGAAATTAACTTTTCTTTAAAGATAATTTTCTTTTTTTAAACCTTTTTTTGAAGTACAATTTACAATACTGTGTTAGCTTCAGGTATACAGCAAAGTGATTCAGTCATCCAAATTTTCTGTTTATGTGTTTTATTTTCTATTTTAAATACACATCATTTTAAAAGAAATTGACAAATAAGAGTAATTACAGAACATAACAAACCATGAGGGAAGACGTAGACCTAGGTTTTATGGGGCCTGAGGTTGAAGAATTGAAGGAAGGGGACTCTTTTAGGAAAAGTAATACAGAATTAAGAATACAAAATTAGGTAGGACTTGCAAGGAGCCAATATAAGTGAAGGGCTTCAAGACTTAAGCTTTAAAAGTTTCGTGGGAAATCACCTCTGTATGAAGAGATTCGTTGTGGGTGAATCTTTTCTCACTTACATTTAAAAATAAAATTGATACTAGCTATATTTCTTTAAAGCATATATTATTTCTCCAAGACAAGCTTTTATTTAATGCAGATTAGAGAGTTAGAAGAATTTACAATGGTAGGAATCTGACATTTCTGCCTTTCATTCTGAAAAGATACAATGCTTAAAGTGATGTCAAAGTCAGTTAATGGAGGCAGTGCAGCTATTTCAGATATACAGGGTATGTAACTTGAAGGCAAGCCAAATCAGAATGAAACAGAATAATGATGACCTTGGTTTATTTTTATGCAGTACATTCAGGTTGTGATTGAATTCAGAGGGAGGCAACAGTTTTCTTTCTCACAAAGTCCTGCTATAGTCCTAGGAGATTTGTGTTCTGTTATCAAGGCAGTTGGTTCATATAGGAACGTTTTGTTGGGAAGGTCATGGGCTGCAGTATGGGAAACGAGAAGACTTTTTTTTTAATTAAATGCAACCAAGTACCATAGCATAATTTCATGAAAATATTTGTCTTTCGGGAGTATGGTCCATGCAGCAGACTGATCTTCAAAACTCAAACGTGCGAATAAGTAAACACCTGTGCTCTTCATTTTTTCCTCATTTAAAAACATCTATTCGTTAAACTTCCTTGGAGTTTCATGCTCTACAATCTTGACAGTAATATTCATAATGTATATGGAGTTCTGAAGTTTAATTTTAATACAGATATGAAAGTTAGGTTGGCAGTGCTATAGTATACTTTATTATTTTGCCAGTTTGGAAGGGGTTTGTCTACTTGTGTCACATGTAGAATTGTCCTTAACATCTTTATATTTGTAAAATGTCAGACTCCCTGTAGTTAATATTGTGAGTGAAAACGTCTGTCAGAGATTCTGATATCCTCTCTTGAAGGGGAGAGTAACCCTGCATTTTTGAATCACTTATATGCAAACAATAGTTTGAAGATTAGCAGCTAAAGTGATTTGGTTTGTTTTTTCCTGAAACTTGAGTATCAAGAGCTTGTTTTCCCATGTATTATAGCATATTAGAATTTCGCAAGTGCCTTTTTAAACCAGATGGCTCCTCCAGAGATTCTGAAATGCTTTGACTCCAAGGGACATGGCCTTTTTCTTTCCCCATTCAAGATTACTGCCCTGAATATGGCCAGGAAACCACAGAACAAAAAACCTTGGCTCCAGTGTTTTAAGGGAATCTTAAATGTCTTAGCCACAATTCTGGTAAGCATCAGGCATATGAGGATGAAGAAGGGGAATGGCCCTGCTCATTCACGCTTAAAAAGACGTCCCCCACATGCCTATTAACAAAAGCACAGGGCAGTATTCCTTCTCTCAGAGCTGGAATCTTCCACTTAGGCTACCATTTTAAGGAAAAATTTCCATCCAGCTCTGTGCTCAGTCTTTACGTTCTGATATTCACTCAGAAGACCTCAGAATTTCAGTAGGTGAAAGAAGATGCAGAGCAATTTTCTGGGGCCCTGCAGTCCCTAGAGAGGTGACTTTGCATAGTTCAATATATTTAATGATACTAAGCCCGGAGAAAACAAGTGTTCCTAGCAATACGGATTGAGTTTGGAAATCAGTTTCCTCTCAGTTTCCTTATTATCTTTTACCTTCTACCTCAGTGCCTCACTTTTGGTTCGTCATTATTCACCCCATTCTTCACTAATGGAAGGTGGGGAGAGTCGACAGTTATCCTTTAACTGGAAGGGAACTGTCATTTTGATACTATGCTGGTGAACTGTTGATGCTGTTGTTGTTTTTGGTGTGCATAAATGAATCTTCCAGAACTGTTAAATCAGTATTTTGATTCCATATAATTTTAAGCAACTGATTTTCCATAAATTTTAAATGCCGGGAAAATTATTTTCTATACATTAATTTTGAAAGCTGAAATATATCTAAGGCTAGTTTAAAATATTTCGTCTTATTATGTTACTGTTCAAGTAAAAGAATCTGAGGACGCACTTTGCCTCTATTTTTCTTTATTTCATTTTATTATTTATTTTTAGTAGAAAACTGGGTTGTTTTCATGAATAGGAGGAATATTAAAGGGAACTATGTGAAAGCCCATGCTTATTCACGTAATAAAGTCAGAATGTAGGTAGCTGAATGGATTTTAAACAGGGTTAATAGAATTTTAAAGAAACTTAAAAAAATGTTTGAATTGTCAAGCTCTTAGTTTATACTTAATAAATACTCAGCCCATTCATGGGCATTACAACAGTGAGGAGTTTATATATGCCAAAATAACATATAGGCTTTTGCCAGTTTATCTTCAACTTTTAGATATACTTTATCTCCAACCTTTTGAAATAATTGTTGTTGAAAAAGCACCAGTATTAATTAAGCACAACTAGCATCACAGTGTCTCATTTTACCCAATTATGGGCAAATAAAGGGATTACCCTTTCAATGTTTTCACCCTCTTCTTGGCTTTTGCTTTTTTTGTTATAAATTGCTCTCCCTCCTCCCACTCAGCCTTTGGCTAAGACTGTCATGGAATCAGGACTATAAAAGGGCATAAACATCAGTGGCTTTTTGCTCATTCTTGGCACCCATCTTTATTTGCACACAACTTGTCTGCTCCTTTATCAGATTACAGCAGCAATAGTACCTTAGCCTGAGCTAAGTGCTGACTTAAAGGGCACAGGAGTCAGCACACTGTTATTAGTGCAGATTTTAGCCTTGGAAACTGTGTGAGGTCAAACTAAAATAAGAAAGGAGAAAAATCACAGAGTCAGAACTGCTCAAGTATTTTCATCAAAGGCAAGTTGAGTAATTCCTTTTTATGTTGATGCTCACGAGGACAGTATTAGAAATAGATTGCTGACTAAGCAGACAAAATGTTATCAAAATAGTTGAGGAACGGATAAAATTATGTATGAAAGTGGTGAATCCCAGTGGCTCTGATGTATTGGAAAATAACTAGGGAGGAAAAAGGAAAATTAGACGCTAAAGAGTGTAACCGGATACAAGCAGTGTTGGCATGTAGGTGGTTAACTGAAAGAGCTTACTGGAAGCTCAGACAGCTGGGGAATCCTGATTTAGTAGAGCCTGAAGGGCAGGTCAGGAGCCATATGCACAGCTGCTGAAGAGCTAAAGGGTTCCTCTGGATTAGGTGTACATACCCCGTCTCTGAGGGACTATGTCAGAGAGCACCAAGTGTTATCACAGAGTTTACTTCGCTCAAGCCTATGGACTTTGCAGTGTTTTACTTTAAATGTCTGGAAATAGATTGGCTCTCTAAATAAATCCAGAAGTAAACGTATCAAAGGAAGTGAGTACGTAAAGTTTATATTGTGTGGGTTTCGGTGACCACTGTTTAAAGAAGGAACAATTATCCATTCATCGTTATTCATTCATTTAGTCGTGTAACTAGTATATATTGAGTGCCTACTTGTGCTAGGTATTGTGCCATGCTCTCTGGAGATAATATTCTAAATAAGTGAACTCATTGAGATTAGAATTTAGGAGAGAATACACACACACACACACTTTATTTATTTCCCATTCCGGGTTTTTTTTTTAACTGGAGTATAATTGCTTTACAATGTTGTGTTAGTTTCAGCTGTACAATGAAGTGAATCAGCTACACGTATGCATATATCCCCTCCCTCTTGGACCTCCCTCCCAACCCCCTGCTCATCCCACCCATCTAGGTCATCACAGAACACCTAGCTGAGCTTCCTGTGCTTTATAGCATGTTCCCACTAGCTATTTTACACATGGTATTTATACACACTATTTAAACTTCATTTGGGATAAGGGCTACAGAATAAAGCACACATTGTTAGAAGAATGTATGACAGTGAGACCTAGACCAGTATTAGAAATTGGGGGAAGGACTCCTGAGAAAAAGACCTTCAAAGTATGACAAAGAAGAATGAGGTTGGGCGATAGTTGTCCAAGGGAAAAAGAGGGAAAATGTGACATTCAGAGGGAAAAACATATGTGAAGGTATAAGTTAGTATGAGGGAAGAACTAAAAGAAGGTCAGTTTTCCTAGAGTGTCGTAAGTGAGGCAAAGTTTGGAGCATGCAGCTGAAATAGTGGGCTGGGGTCCAATTGTTCAGAGCCTGAGACCTCATGAGAATGATTTTTTCCTGTATAATAAAATCAGTGGTCAGCCTTTTAAAGGTTTCAGGTAGGGCAGTGATATGACCATGTTTGTGGGTTTTTTTTTTTTTTGAAGAATATTACTGTGTTTTGTGAAGAAACGATTAGGAGGTGTTAAGAGTAGATGAAAAAGGGCTTCCCTGGTGGCGCAGTGGTTAAGAATCTACCTGCCAATGCAGGGGACACGAGTTCGACCCCTGGTCCATGAAGATCCCACATGCCGCAGAGCAACTAAGCCCATGTGCCACAACTACTGAGCCTGCGCTCTAGAGCCTGTGCTCCACAACAAGAGAAGCCACCGCAATGAGAAGCCTGTGCACTGCAATGAAGAGTAGCGTCTGCTCACTGCAACTAGAGAAAGCCGGCGCACAGCAAAGAGGACCCGACGCAGCCAAAAATAAATAAATAAATGTATTTTAAAAAAAGAGTAGATGAAGAGCTATCAGTCTGAAGCTATCAATCTGGTAGCTTCTCCAGGGGCAAAATAAGGTGATATTGACTAGAATGGTGACAGTGGAGTTGAAAGAAGTGGATTGATTTAAGATTTACTTAGGAGATAGGGTCAATAGAAATTAGTATTGAATTGGATGTGGTGCCCTCCATGGCATGTAGAATTGGGTGGATAATGGTGCCATTTATAAGGAGAAGACTTGAAGAGCGCTGGAATAATGGGAAAGATTGGGGATAAGTAATAAGTTTTTTTATGCAGAGCATGGGTGCTGTGGATCTGGGGATGTGAAGCCTACAAATGAAGTCATTATTGGGGACTTAAAGTGTGAGCCATAGAGAGTGGATGAGACTAGGTAGAAAGATCATATAAAGGGTGAAGAGAAGGAGGCCAGGAATTCAATAAGGAAGACAAGAACACTTCAGAAAATCATAGAAGAGGCATCTAGAAAGAATGATGAAATCCTAAGGAAAATAATATTTCTGTAATGAGGAGTGTCCCATTCCATCTTCAGTTTAATGACTATGAATGAGGAACTCGCAGTACCAGGTGTCTTGGTTTCCGCAATCTCTACCATCTATTTACCCCTAATTGTCTCTCCCGCATTGGTATTTCTATGAGATATCACCAAAATGTTGCCTTAGTAGAAAAGCTTCAATAAATATTTAAATTGTATAATGTATTCAGCTTTTTCCTGTACTCTGCGCTTCCTAAAAATACCTTCTTTGGAAACCCCATTTCAACTGACTGCTGTATAATGAAATGAACCTTCAGTGTAAAACATTTATCATAGTCTGAATTTCAATTGCTCAGTCAGAGTTGTTAGGCAATATGAAAAATCATCCTTCAGAGAATACAGAAGTGCCTAGATATGACAAGGTAAGTTTGCACTTTATTTAATGCTATTTTAGTTAATATAGATGTTTATTGGAGCAACGTCTAAAATTTCTTGAGAACCATTAGTAAAATTGATTATTCTTAAATCTGGAAAAAATACTTGGAAAGCATTGACAATTCAGTTTAAATAAAACTAGAATTGTACTGAAGAAAGAGAAGGTACTTGAGTAATTGAAATTTAGTCATGGATGAGTATAATGTACTTACCAGTTAGCTTTTGGGGAAGTAAGACTAGATAGAATATTAATATGATATCAAGCAGCTTTTTTACCATTAGGTTTTTACTAGCTTGTAAATAAACAGTTGAACACCTGCAATGTTCTCTCTGCCTTTTATGAAATTACAGCTCTGTAAGTCAGAAAAAAATAGACACACACACACACACACACACACACACACACACACATAAATACCACTACTGTAATATGTCAAGAGAGTTATAAACCATGGTACAAATCAGCCATAAATGATTACTTATAGATTATGTGATTATGAAAGTTTCATTGAAGAATCCAGCTTTATAAATAGGCCTTAAAGTATGGCGGAAGGAGCAATTATTCATCAACAAGAATCAACAAGGCATTGATATATCCTACATAAATAGCTACTGATAGTCCCTTGTATGTGCATAGCAATATTTCTGGTTCACCTAGTCTTCAGAGATAACATTTAGCATTCATCAATGCTATACCAAATATCAGGCGTTTCTCTGAGTATATTACATGTATCTCAGCTAATTCTCATTACAGTTCTGGGAGGTAGGGGATAGAATCATCCATATTTAACAGATGAGGATACTGAGGTACAGGGAGCTTAAGTAATTTGCCTACAGTAGCTCAGCCTGTACATACTGGCGTCAGGATTTGAATGGTGGCGGAGGATTCAAGGTTCTTAACCAGTTAACTGCCACAGCTTCTCAGATTTTGATGAAGAGGGTCTGTCAGAGCTCTAGAGGTGATACAACAAAACATAAAATGGGAAGAATCATGCTGTCTTCTAACAAGAACTAAATATGTTCCATTGAGAATGTTCATTAAAAAAACTCATAAAACTTGTGTGCCCTCAAAGACCTGGCATATTACAATTTCTTAGATAAAAACTAAGATGTCCTGAAAAACCTCATATCCATCCTCTAGACCTTCTCAGGGGGCTATCTATGATGATATCCACAATAGGTCACTTGTTTTACTGTTTTATTCCTACCTCAGTCTTTAGACTGTGTGAACTCGAAAGATCAAAGAATAAAACTAATGTCACCCTTGATCTGCAGGGTGTTCCATCTACAGCAAGTTCCTCAGAAGGATCTCACTAGATGTCTTTCTGATTTTATTTCACTTGTACACAGGCCACTGTGCTAGATGAACAAAACACTAAGGACTGGGCCCACGTGAATAAGATTCAGTACTGTGAGCAGAAATAATTTGGCTTTACTAATATATATATATAGTCAGTAAATATTATTAAAACTAAACTGAAATCAACTCTTCCACTTGGGAAATATAAAGAAAACTACAGCACAATTGGGGAAAAGTGGGAAAACAATTTGTTATATCCATATTTTGCCTCCCAACTATAATAGACAGCTATAGTTTGTTATTTTATTCCTTAAGGGGCTATTCGTCATTTAATTTTAATATTAAACATTAGTGGTAACTATATTAGCAATTTTTTGGTAATTTTTTAAGAAAATGGTATTATAAATGGAATTATCATACTATCAGAGTAGTATGATACTAATACAAAAATAAAACAAGGTATTATCTTTCTACTTTTTATATCCATCAGTTGAACTAGATATTGAGATTTTTTTTTTCCTTAAAATGTTATACTTTCAGTTTTTTCCTATTCAAACTTCGCCTGACTTAGTTCAAGTGAAGTAAAGAATGTCATGTCACTAAAACCAATTGAGAAAAATTTTTTCTCTTCTTTCTTGAACTTGAAGCAGTGGTCACTATTGACCATTTTCTCCCTTCTTAAAAATGTTGTCTTCCCTTGAGATCTGTGCATTGCACTCTCCTGCGTTGGTTCCCATTTCTTTGGGTGTTTCTGTTCAGTCTACTTTGTGGGCTCATTCTCTCTACTGAACCTTTAAACAGTAGAATTCTTCAGAGGTCAGTCCTAGCAAGTTTGTCTTCTGACTCTGTAATCCCTTTCATTGTCATTGCACCCATGCCTGTGGTTTTATTAACACTTATGTGCAGAAAACCAACCAAGTTATACCTCTAGCTCAGATTTCTCCAATGAATTCCAGAACTGTAATTTCAATTGCCTCACTGGCATCTCCATTTATATGTGACAAAGCCACCTCCACACTAAGTGCCCCAAAGGGAACTTTCCATTCACCCAGAACTGTAATTTCAAGTGCCTGATTGGCATCTCCATTTGTATGTGACAAAGCCACCTCCACTCTTAAGTGCCCCAAAAGGAACTTTCCATTCACCCCACAAAACCTGAGCTTTTCTCATTATTCCCTTTATCAGTGAATGATGCTACATATCCATGCAGTTTTCACAAGCTAGAAACCCATTTCATCCTTGAAACTTTTAACTCTCTTGCCCACTTACGTCTAATACTGTGCGTTTTATCTCCTAAAATTTTTTGATCCACTTCTCTTCATTTCCTCTCCCATACCCTAGCCCAAGCTGCCCCCTCTCACTAGGAATACAGCAGCACTTTCCTTTCTGGTTTCTTTGTTTCACCTCTTCCCCATGCCCTCTAATCTATTCTCTAAAATTCATCCAGTCAGCTAAGTTTGATAATATCAGCACCCGCATAATGACTTTAGCAAGTTCTGTTGGCTACAAAGAAAGCCAAAGAAAATAAAACAAGATCTAGATACTGTTTTCCTCTCCTGTAATGCTTCCCCCCTGCCATACCACCTTTCTGGTTTTCTTTCTGTTCCTTGAATAGGCCTTGCTTCTTTCTGCCACAGGGCTTTTGCACATGCTTTTCTTTCTGTTCCCTCTCTTTTTCACCTAGACAATATCAGTTTTCCTTACCAGCCACTCCCTCTGAGTAGACATCAAAATTCCCTGAGTAGATAAAATTTCCCTACCATGTAACATCCCTCCATAACATATAGCAATGTTGCAATTCCCTATGTGTATATATGTGACTAACTAATGCTTATCAATCAGACTATGTGGTAAGTTCCATGAACCCAGCCACAACAGTTGTTTTTGCTCACCTTTGTTTCTCCAGAACCAGGCACATGAATATTTTTGAATAAGTGAATTGGTGTTTAAAATTTTATTGCACACTATTATTATAGCCATTCACATATAAGAACATGTTATAATAATGATAATTTTATTGCAGTTTATGAAAATTTGAAATGACAATGAAAGCACTCTAATTCTTGTTGAAACTTAATGTGTATAAATAAGTATTGAAGATAAGGATTTTGTCACTGGGTTTTATTTCCTTCTTAAATTCCCCATACTCCATTTTACTCTAGAGTCTTTTGGTTCTTGGTATCATTTTGTTTTGTTTTTAACTGTTTTCAACTCACGTAGATTTTCTTTCCTTCATCTGTCTTTGTAAACTCTCAGTGGCACTTGTCAACGTTAACTGCCTCCTTCATACCTAAGATGTTCTTCCTTGATTCTACACTAGTCTAGTCCTTTTCTTTTGTCTCTTATATTTGTTCTCTCCTTTCCCTCTTCCAAATTGCTATCTGTGGATATTCTGGGGAAATAAGATATTTACTTTTTGCTCTTACTTGGCTAGTCTATCTCTTGAAGAAGAGATCCATTTTCTTTTTAACCTAAGAGCTTGAGACATATATTTGAGTATAAAGACGAAGTAGTAATTTCATTTTAAGATGTTCTAGAGAAGAGACATTGACTACTAAGTGATTTGTCCTGAGGTGTAAAAGGTGGGGAGGACTTAAAGGCAAATTGAAAACAATCCCTCAGAGAAAGGGCAAAAAGACTTTTGCAATGAAAAATAAATTACACTGTATAAAAATACATTGTTAATAACAACATTCCCAGTTTATAAGGGAAAGGCAACTTGCAGCCAAACACAGAAGGAAAAAAAAACCTGTATTATCTCAGTCATAAGTGCAATCTCAGAAAGTTGAATGAGTAGAAGCAGAGAGTAGAAGGGTGGTTACCAGGGTTGGGGAGCTGGGGAGAATGTGGAGATGTTGGTTAAAGTTGCAGTACATAGCATGAATAACTCTAGAGATCTAATGTACAGCATGGTGACTATTGTTGATAATACTGTACTGAATGCTGGAAGTGTGTTAATAGATCTCAGGTGCTGCCATCACAATGGGTAACTATGTGAGACGATGGTATGTTAATTAATTTGACTGTAGTGATCATTTCACTGTGTATGTGCATATCACATCATGTTGCACAGCTCAAATATATAAAATTTTTATTACAAATAATTTTTTTTAACTGACAATAGTACAGCAGACAAGGATGCAAAGAAACTGGGCCTCTCAAACAATGCTGATGGGTATGTAAAATGGTACAGCCATTCTAGAAAACAGTCTTGACAGTTTCTTCTAAAACTAAACATACAATTACCATACAACCCAGCAATTCCACTCTTGGACATTTCTACCAGAAAATGGAAACTTAGGTTCACACAGAACCCTGTATATGGATGTTCATACCATCTTTCTTGTCAGTAGCCAGAAATTGGACACAACCCAGTGTCCATCAGTGGGTGTATGTAGAAGAAACTGCAGTGCATCCATATCGTGAAATACTATTTAGCAATAAAAAGAAATGAACAATTGACATTCTGTATGATGGATCTCAGGGGCACCACACTGAGTGAAAAAAGATCAAAAGGTTGCATACTTTGTTATTCCTTTTATATCACATTATTGAATAACAGAATTATAAAGATCAAGAACAGAGTATTGGTTGCCACAGGTTAGGAATGGGGGGTGTTCTATTTTAGGGGTGCCACAAGGCAGCCTGCGTCTTGATTGTGGTGTTCGTTATACGAAGCTATACTTGGTAAAACTGCATAGAACTACACACACACGCACGCACGCACACACACATACACAGAGGGTTACAAATGAGTGCATGTGTAACTAGTAAAATTTGAATAAATTCTGTGGATTATACCAATTAACTCCCAGTTTTGACATTGTACTACAGTTACCTAAGGCGTCAACATTGGAGGAAGTAGCTTAAAGGTTGCATAAGATATCCCTGCATATTTTGTTTCAAATTCCTATGAATCTATACTTACTGCAAAATAAATTTTTTAAATACAGTTGTTAAACCTTTAACAAGGCCTCAGTGTCTTAAAGGCCAGTGTGTCATCACCAGACCTAATCAACAAATAAGTTACAAATTAATAAATCCACCACTCAGGGTACAGGCAAAGGATGGTTTAATGCTAACTCACTAGAATGCAATCCATTTCTATTATACAGGAACATGCATCACTTATTGAACAAAATGTCATTGTGATTTAAGCCTTGTTCTAAATGTCCTACCTTGTGAGATATTGTGCTTCACGTTGTTTATGACCAAAATGCCTGTATGGAAAGGGCTGGCATTTCAAAAGTTAAGCTGGTCCATGGGCATAGAAACAGGACAAGGCCTAAGACTACTTGCGTTTTCAACCTGACTCTACCTACCAAGCACAGTAAGCATGGCCAAGCCAATACTTATTATTTATTTATACAGTGCCTGGCACTGAGCTGAGCATGTCTAATACTGATTGTCCTCAGTAATAAACTAGGAATAATAATACTTCACAAATTTACATCTTGTTGGTATTAAAGATGGGATATATGAAACTGCTTAGTGAGTGGCAAAGGTGTGGGGAATAATTTTTTTACTTTGTATTATTATAGCTATTAATATTAATGAATCACTCATTTATATATAATCCAAAGATATAACAAACTGTATAAACAGATACATAGATCAAAAGAGAGTCTCTGTGTCTGTGTGTTATGTGTGTGTGTTTATGTATATGTATAGGATCTCCTTGCTTTAATCTGATCTTAAACAAATCTGTCCTTCTGATTGCTTCCCAGTCATGTTTCACAGAAGATCTTACGCCTCTAGCTTAACATCCTTTAGAGAATCCTCTAGCTACAGGGTGAAATTCAAGCCTCCAGCGCACAGGACCCTTTATAGTGTAGTACGTGCTCACATTTCTCAACTCTTTATCTGCTGTTCCTCACCATGCACACTTCTCTTTAGCCACAAAATTGTGGTTCCACAAATAAGTTATGTAATTTCATACCTATGAGTTGTTGCCACTTCCTGGAATGTTCTCAAAAAATGCTATCACCACATATCGCCCACTAACAATCTCTACTCATTGTTTTAGTGCTTGCTTATAGCACCTTGTTCAAAAGTGTTCCTGACTACGCTAGGTCAGAATATAGTACCCCTGTTCTATGTTCTTAGTGAAAATTGACTGGAGATAATTCGATGCAAGTAATTATATCCTCTTTTTCAAAGTCAGGCTGTCTCTGATATAATTCCTTGCTCCTTGAGAGGAAGGTTTGTGCCTCTTATCTATGGGTTCCTTGTGCCTAATTGTTTGGCGACACATAAGTGAAAGATTAAATACCACATCATTTGTCTGACTGTTATTTAGTCATCAAATCATCATGTGTTTGAAACTCAGGCATCCAGCCTGAAAAAGGTTTATGTTTAACAGTGAATACTGGCATGTATTATTATATTCCCATACACAGTATGATAACTAATGAAACAGAATAGGATAATCCTTAGTACATTATTTTTTCCTGAGTGCTCAATGAATTGTAAAAGTTGTAAACCTCAGACTAAAATGTTTGTTGCAAAATCTAGATCATTCATGCAATCGGAAGTGTTTTTGGTTTATCTCTGTAATTTTTTTTCTTAGTGTCAAAAGAAGTGTCAGAGTTAGAAAAGAAGCCCAGCTTGTGGGGATTCCTTTGAGGGGCTACATCTTTGGTGATATCAAATTAATACCAAGCTGTAGAAATGCAGGAAGGGTAGAAATTCTGAGAATCACTTCTGTTCACACATTAAAAACATGCTGGCACATATATACAATGGAATATTGCTCAGCCATAAAAAGAAACGAAATTGAGTTATTTGTAATGAGGTGGATGGACCAAGAGTCTGTCATTCGGAGTGAAGTAAGTCAGGAAGAGAAAAACAAATACCGTATGCTAACACGTATATATGGAATCTAAAAAACAAACGGTTCTGACGAACCTAGGGGCAGGACAGGAATAAAGACGCAGATATAGAGAATGGACTTGAGGACACAGGGAGAGGGAAGGGTAAGCTGGGACGAAGTGGGAGAGTAGCATTGACATATATACACTACCAAACGTAAAATAGATAGCTAGTGGGAAGCAGCCGCATCGCACAGGGAGATCAGCTCGGTGCTTTGTGACCACCTAGAGGGGTGGGATAGGGAGGGTGGGAGGGAGACGCAAGAGGGAGAGGATATGGGGATATATGTATACATATAGCTGATTCACTTTGTTATACAGCAGAAACTAACACAACATTGTAAAGCAATTATACTCCAATAAAGATGTTAAGAAAAAACAAAACATGCTGTGTCTGCAGTTCTTTGATATGGGCACAGGAGCTTTAAGTCTCTGGCTGGGTGTCTGAGGACAAATTGCTGAGGAAGTGAATGGTTGGCTTGGCCTATCTCAAAGACAAGTGTTTGCTTCTGTTTGAGCTATTGTTGGAGTTTCCCTGAAGGGACTAGAACGGAATGTCCATTGCAGGGAGTATTCAGTTTCAGATAGCTGCCTTCCTTGAGCTCATTTTCCACCCTGAGGGCTGGCCACAAAGATTGGAAATCTTTCATCTGTTTTAATCAGGAATGGAGCTAATTTATAAAAGGAAAGTTAGTCGCTAGGTAACTATGTGCACAAGCAAAGAGTCCCATTACAAGTATGCCCAAACTCAAGGTGAGAAATGTCTGGTGAATGACTCAAATGTGGAATTCAAGGGTCTCCTAAAACAAAAATAGCATCTACTGAGTCCATCTAACAGCCTATTTATACTAATTAGGTGGAAGCTTTTGTGCTAGAAATAATGTTTATAAGTATTTTCTTGGCAAGTGACTATGAACTGTATTTTGTGTATTATGTTAACATACTATTCATGCATTACAGAAATCCATACATCAGGTGTACCCAGGCATTTTATGGGAAAAACTAGCTTGAGAGATAATAATGATTTGCTGAAGCAGTGGGCCTTCTGACCTGATTTTAAAATGAAATTGAAAAGTAACTTTTTCTTTCATATTTTATCTTTGAGTACATTATTTGTATTAAAAAAAAGTTTTTATGGGACATCACGACAACCTATTTTAACTTGGAAAACTTTAACCAAGGAAAAGACATGATACAGGCTCATTTATCCATGATAATTTATGATGATAGCTCTATGATTAAATTTTCTTAATGAAGGCATACATTACTATTGTATTAAGTCTTCAACTAAAATAGATTGTATGTCCAATTTTTGATCTTCATATGCCAAAAGTAAAGAGCTACCCAACCAGAAAAGAATCTAGGCCTTGAATAATATGTTGTACCTAAATTAAGCTTATAGGCATTATTCTGGCTGGGGATTACACTACAGAAATGTGGTATACAACTGAAAATTGAAAATACAGACTATGAATGAGAAATAGAGGAGAGCTGTGTTCCAATCCAAGACATGTAGAAATCAAGTTGTTCATTGAACAGTTAATTTGCATGTATCCATTACCTTTTATAATGAATGATAATGATGAAAACATTTCTTATATATAATTCCTAAAAACAGTGTGGTGAAGGAGTATATTACCATTCCCACTTGAAAAATATGGTAACTGAGTCTATATTATTGGTATTATAATTTTATTAATTATATTTTCTCTACTATTAGATTACTTCCATCTGGCTATTGCAAGCCATGTCTTATATGTGCTTATGTTCTCATAGATCTTAGAATATTATCATACACTAGGAAGAAGTTCAGTAAATGTGTGTTGAATTCATTCATTCATATCCAAAAGTGATGGAAAGAGTGATCAGTTGCCCATAAATTTCTTTTGGCCTAAACCATTGGATCATGACATCTAATATTTTAGAAATATAGTATAGAAGGAATCTCAGATAATTTCAGAAAATAGAATTATGCACATATACACCCAGAGTTCTCAAAAATGGCATAGGCTATTGATTCAGCCTACAGTCCAGGTATACAGTGCATTTGAGTTTTGCATGTCTATTTTAGTTGTTCACATTAAAATGTTGTACCCAGACATACATTCCGTTTTGGAATCTTGAGTACTTAAACAAAAACATACTCTCTATAATAGAAGTATAAAAAGAATACTAATCAGTTAATATGTCAAGTATTTTTCCAATTGCAGGAAACCATTAAAATTGTATCTATACAGTGTAAGTGTAGTGTATCTTTTATCAAGAACATAATCGATTGCTATAAATATTCAAATACTCAAATACTTATCTGGTATATGCTTCCATTAGCTTCAGAGTTCTTTCAAATGTAAATTCACGTGGATGTAAAAGGGGATTTGGAGCTTGTATATTGTGAGAGAGAACATCTGGCTTTCAAGTCTATACTTAGAATTCATTTGGACCCATTTTAGAGAGTTTTTTTTCTTTAAGATGAAATCCAGCTTTCATGTCGTATGTATGTGTGAATATCTCTGTGTGTGAGTGTATATATGTGTGTGTGTTGTCAAGAAAGAAAAACACAGCGGCCCTATGTGTGTTTCTTAAAATAAGGTATTCTGCACCTAAAATAGTTAACTTCAGAGATGTGAATTACTTTTTGTTAGTGGATATGATTTTAGCATTCCCTTAAATCCATTCCCTCTAAAAGGAAGAAGAATCATCTACTGCTTAAAGATAATTTTAAAGTAAGCACAGATCATTGCTATGTAAACCAAAATTTAAACAGAAGGATTTTAAAGCATTAGGACATATTTCCTCTCCAGCCAAAATTTAAAAACTGATGAAATTTCAGATCTCAGTAAGTTTAATACGTGCAGACAAAATGCTCGTTTAAGTGTAAAATCTGTATATCTAATTTCCAAGGCCAAGAAATAAGTAATTTGAAATTAAATCACCACCTATTAACAAGGCATTAGTGACAAATATTATCTTAATGCATCTGTTACTTTTTCTGAGTTAGGTGTGTATTTCTTGATATTAGTAGTCAATTTATGAGTACAAATATGCATGCAGCCCAAGAGCAGCGCATTCATTACATTGACTGCAATTACGAGCATGATTTTTGACATCTCATTCTTTGGGAGAATGTCATTTAATGTTAATTGGAATGAATGTGAATGTGTTCACGTTCTTAGTTAATAAATTTGCTCATAGAATAAAATCTAGCATGTTTGGTATGCCTTGAGGATCAAGGTTATTCCTTTAAACAAAAGGGGAAAAAGGGCCAAAGGAAGTGAGATGGTATCTTTCACGCTAGTTCCAGCATGAGTATTTTGTGGAAAAAGAAATAAAGCCTTCTTTACATCTTTAGATGTAAACAAAGTGTGTAGTTTGGTATTCCTCCTTCTTAATTAAGAGAGTTTTATGCCTGTTTTTCTTCTGTTGCACTTAAATTCTTGCCTTTAATTCACTTGTCTAGAGCAGCGGTCCCCAAACTTTTTGGCACCAGGGACCAGTTTCGTGGGAGACATTTTTTCCACGGATGGGGGACAGGGGTGGAGGGGGTGATGGTTCAAGGCAGTAATGCGAGCGATGGTTCAGGAGGTAATGCGAGCAACGCGAAGCAGCAGGTGAAGCTTCGCTCCTTAGCTCGCTTGCCAGCCACTCACCTCCTGCTGTGCAGCCCGGTTCCTAACAGGCCGCAGACCTGTACCGGTCCACAGCCTCGGGGTTGGGGACCCCAGGTCTAGAGGACTTTTGCTCCCAATAGACTGTGAGTTTTACACAGTGACTCCTGTTGTATCAGTTGTGCTAAGCAAAGTTCCTAGCGGTTGATGCTTAATAAATGATGACTGAATGGATGGCCCTAGCATGGCTGACCTCTGATGTCATCCTTATTTGGTTTTGGTTCTGGTTCTGGTTCTGGTGTGAGTGGTGGAAAGAGAAGTGGCTAGCTCTAAGCAGTACTGTATATTCAAACAGGTTTCTGGTGCTTACTCTATACATTGCAGTAGCTTAGACAATGGGTGAGATAAAATACTGAAACAAAATATGCATGGTCAGGGAGTATTTATGCATCTTGAAATTTTTAAAGGAGAAAATTCAGATCCCCTTTCTAGGTGACTGGTAATATCTGTGAAAACTCTTGCAAGTTATAAAGTACCATGAAAATATAAGAGATTTCACATGAAGAAAAAACTCATTGACTTCTTGGTTCATTTAGATCTGTGATACTGTAGGTGGTTGATTGGTCAAACTTTCTTGCTTAGATGAGATACACTATATGATCCAACAAAATTTTCCAAAATATTTAGGGGCTCCTTCCTTCCTGCCTTCCTTCCTCCCTTTCTCCCAGCACATACTGAATTTCAGGCAACATAGAAAATATTACATCACAGTAAATGTAGAAAATGTTACAATTTAGAACACAGTAATTGTAAAGTCGAGGAAAACATAGTTTCTGTCCCCCCAAAAGAGGATAGAATTATATAAGTAACAAGTACAATGAAGTATGGAGATTGCTATGATGTAGGTTTATACAAGTTGCAGCCGTAGCATGTGGAAGGGAACACCTTAGTCTGCAGGGAGATCCAAGAAGACTTTTCAAAAAAGTGGAATGAATTGGGCTGAGGCTTAATGGAGGAAGAGAATTTGTCAGGACATTCAAGATAGAGGGAACGGCATGTACAAGAATGTGGAGTAACTGTAGTGTATTTAGGAAATTAAATAAGTAGTTATTTGTCAGATCATAAACCCAATGACATGGCACAGCCGAAATACAAGTTAGAGTCATATGCCAGTGAATAACGCTGAGCAGGGAATTAGTACAATCTAATATTTACACTTTAGTCCTTAACGTTTGGAGAAGACTGTGAGACCGTCTTGATGTATCTTGAATTGGAGCAAAGTGCGGGGGCAGTATAACCCCCACAGTGGTCTTTAGCAGTGGTTTTTAATAGCAGTGGTTTTTCATCTTGAGCCTCCATGGGAGTTACTTGATGATCATCAAAACACAGATTGCTGGGCTCCGCTCACAGTATATCTGAGGTGGGGCCCAATAATTTGCATTTTTAGAAGTTTCCAGGCTGATGCTTAGGTCTCTGATCCAGGGACCACACATTGAGAACCCCTGACTTAGAGCACTGAGCCTAGGTTGCACTTTAGAATCACCTGGGGAGCTTTAAAAATTGTGTGCATATTTATAACCCTGCTTTTCGACCATTTAAAGTATAACTGAAAAACACACCAGAGGCAGATTGTGTTGAGCCACTGTTCTGGAGGCAGGTATAAGAAGGTTGTGGTTATATCCCAAATAAGAGCCTTAGTAGGGAATTAGGAATGGAAAAGCTGGAATGCAATTGAGAAATATTTAGATATTTAATTGGTAAAACTTATTAATGGAATTTGACTAGGTAATGAGGAAAGAGAGAAGGGTTACAGAGAAAAAAATGTCAGTATTGACGTCCTAGTTTCTGACTTGGGCAAATAGAGGTTTATACTGTATATATTTGTATTTATATCCTTTTAGAAATTGCCAGAATGCTTACATGTATAGAAAAAAACAATAATTTTTAAATGTCCAGTCGATTACTTTAGGTAACCTTAAAGACAGAAATTAGACCTAATGTTTAGCCATTTCCTTCAGGAGGGTTGTATAGTTACAAATTGAGCTCACAGAAGCACAAAACACGTACACACTTCATCATAGTGCAAAGCCCAGCATGGGGGGACAGGGTGGTGCCATTTATAAATCCTGTCAGAAGACTGGGTTTTGAATATAAGACAGACTTTATAATAATAATATGTTATATAAAACAGTTCACATCCTGTACTAGAGGGATGGTGATACCATAGTTTATTTATCCTGGCTAAACACAAAACAGGAAGTAGTGTCTTCCAACAGGGAGAACAATTAGAATAATCATTAATTAGGGTATTTGCAATTCCTTTGTGAAGGACTGCTCTTTGTTAGATGAAATAAAGCTCTCTGCTTTGATTATAGTTATCATCTTGTGAAAATATTGAATGAGTTTAGGTTCCTAAAGGAAATTAGAAGTTAGGTAAAATTCACATTCATCTCACACTGAAAGATACTGATTAGTACAGATGAATATAGGAGAACTTCATTCCTTCAAAGAGATTATTATTACAGGTGACAAGCTTAAAATTGACCCTAACTCACAAATTGGAAAATATTTTTCGCTGCTATAGACTGCTGTCAATTCCATGGAATGTGCAAGGTCATGTGTTATCTGGACCCAGCTTACTACTCCTTCTCTCACCACTCTCCTTACCTCCTATTTCTAGCCCTTTAGCCAGAGGGTCCTAGGTGGGAGCCCCCAAACGCCATGCTCTCATGTTGTCAGGTCTACATTTTCTTGAAATGCCTCCCCCTTTACCCCTCTTCTCCTTACCAAAAATCTTTATTCATTTAAGCTGGATTTCCATTTCATCCCCCGAGAAATCCTCTCCTAAACCCTTCTCCCCAGTCCCCTTCACTCCACCAGACAAGGGGAGGTACCAGTTCAGAGTGTTCCCATGGCATAACTCTTTTAAAATGCACATCTTTTGCTATATTTTGTCAGTTAATTTATTTTAATTTTAGAATTTAAATTCCTTGAGGACAGGGACATGTGTTTGATTTATCATTATTATGGTGGTAGTGTTATTTTATTGTTGTGCTCCCCCCACCCTGTACCTAGAAATAAGCATAAGGCTTAGAACATAAAGATATTCAGTTAATGCTTTTTTAATAAATAAGTGAATATCTAAAAGCATATGAGGAACTGAGTCCATTTAACACTCTCATTATAGTTAATCATCTTTTTGTGTTCTAGTATCAAGAATATATATATCTGTGTGTGTGTCTCTCTCTCTCTCTCTCTCTCTATCTATCTATATATATATATCTGCATCTGTGTGTGTGTGTGTATGTGTGTGTATGTCCAACAGGAAAATGGGAATGATCTTAATTCAAACACAAAACATTCTAAATGGAGGATGATAAGTATATTGTCTGTTCGTTTGCTAGGGCTACCATAACAAAATACCATGGCAGATTGGGTGGCTTAAACAACAGAAATTAATTTTGTCACGGTTCTGGAGACCAGACATATGAGACCAGGGTGTTGGCAGGGTTGATTTCTTCTGAGGCCTCTCTCCTTGGCTTGTAGATGGCTGTTTTCTCCTTCAGTACACACTTGGTCTTTGTTCTGTGCATGTTTCTGTCCTAACCTCCTCTTCTTATAAGGACACTAGTCATTTAGATTAGGGCCCACCTTAATGACCTCACATTTAACCTCAATTACCTCTTTAAATACCCTATCTCCAAGTATAGTCACCTTCTGAACTACTGGGGTTTAGGACTTCACCATGAAATTTAGAGGGACACAGTTCAGCCTGTAATAAGAAACCATGTCAAAAAACAGTTTTGAGAGCAAAAGAGATTGGCCTCTGAGTGGAATATGGGGAAAAGGAAGATGACTCAGTTCTTTGCTGTTCTCTTCTCACTCTTTCTGTGAACCAGTCAGATCCGTGGGAAATGGTTTTGTAATCCCCCCTGCTACAAGGATTCAGTTGCTTGAGAGGGTTTTTTTTCCCCCTGAGTTAATGAGGACTGTTGGAAGTGTGGTTGTAGTGCAGATGAATCCTTTGTGCACGAGACAATTAGCAATTTGGAACCACAGAGCAACAGAGGGCAAAAGAACTGTAGGAGAATAAAGAGAAGGTGGTCAGAAAAAGAAAAAAATGGGCTAGAAAAGTGGAAAACAGGAGAAATTAAAAACTGCTTTGAGAAGACTGAAGATTTTAAAAGATGATATAGACAGATAGATGATAGATATGGCTAAAGGAAACCCGGTATTTGGTCTGGTTTTGCTGTTTCACTAGCTTGACACCCTCTGGTGAATAACACAATCATAGACCATAACAGCCGGAAAAGACCTGGAGAATGTTTTCTAAGCCCTTATTTTACAGATATCAAAAGTGAGATTCCAATTCTCATAGCTAGTTAGATACAAAGCCAGAACTAAATAAAACCCAGGTGGTTCGTAGCTGATGATTTTCACATCATACCACTCTGCTATATAACTGTATAGTTAGAAAAAGTCCGTGGTATATGGGTCAAGGTGGTATCTTATACTGCTTTCAGAGTTTCCACATCTTCATACAGAGTGATAAGTTCATTTGATTATAGGTTAAATATTCAGTAATTATATATGTATATATGTAATTCATGTATATGCACATATAGAGTGATGTACAAAAAAACATATATATGTTTATAGAAATCAGGCCTGGTTATTTTAAAAAATTATTTCTGTAGCAATCGTCTATCTTCCGGTTTTCTATATATGCAGAAAAAACTACAACAAACAGAATTAGAAAAGACCAGGGAATTAGTAAGTCAAAACTATCACTCCCAGAATTAAAATAGATAAATTTCAAAAGCCCCATAACTGGGCCTGTGTGTATTCATCCTACTTCATGTTGTCCGCTACCCATACACCACACTTTCCAGCTATGCTAGACTATTTTAGTTTTCTGGAAAATGACATCCTCACTCTCATCTCTGCATTTGTACATACACTTTGATTTGTCCCTTTCCCCTCTTGTTTGCACAGTAAATTACTAAATTTCCTCTAACTAAAATTCCTAAATTTCCTCTGGCTTAGACAGACTTGAATGTAGCCCTATTGGTGCCTTACATGTATCTCTAAAACAGAAGTTACCGTATTCTAGAAATTACTTTTCCACTACCATTTATTACCATTTTAATAAATCCCTATTCACAGAATGAAGAATGTAAACCCTTGGAGGCCAAGAAATGTGGATGCAATATTGGGAAAGAAATGTTTATGGAATGGTTATTATGATTAATATAGATCTTTCCACTTACTGGAATAAATATATTTTTGAGTCATGTCATTACTCTGAGCAACAATATTGGTGGATACTATATATTACAAGCTGTGTAAATCACAGAAATATTCTAATGTGTACACAGATTTAGACATTCAGTGATGTTAAATATATGGTCAATTGTTACAGATTACTTTGGAAATTAAGTAGATTCCATTTTAATAAGTTTTTCCTCCATAAACTATACATCGCTAAGTTCAGCTTAAGCTATTTGAGTGTATAGCTTTCATATCAATTTGCATGATGTGCATGTTTAAGATATATGGAAATGAAAACAAAATCTTGTGAACAAAAAGTGATCAGATTTTTAAAATTTAGCCATAATATCTTTTTTTCCTTAAGCTTTTGGAATATTTTATTAGCATTATTATTAGAAAACTGTAGCTCTAGAAGATAAATCTTTGGAATTGTTGACTTGGAGACAAGTCAGAGAGCCAAAATAAAACTTCACCTTTAATTAACAGAAGATTTATATAGAGTGAGATTATACTGTAGGTTATTTCAGTATTTCTAATTGCACATCCCAAACTTTCTCCAATTAGTATTTTATTATAAAATTTTAAATTCTATTTTAAATTTAGTTTAAGATGAGAAGAAAATAGGCTTCATTGTAGAAAAATATTGTAGAGTATTTCATTTAGAAGTTCCTGGACTAATATCATGCTGTTCCTAGCTTCCTGAAAATCCTGGTTTAACTTTTTTTCATATAAACATTGATCACAATTTCTTTATTTATGACACTCACGTGGAATGCCTATGCTTGTGGGTTTTTTTGTTATGGCCTTTATTATGTTGAGGTAGGTTCCCTCTATGCCCACTTTCTAGAGAGTTTTTATCATAAATGGGTGTTGGATCCTGTCAAAAGCTTTTTGTGCATCTATTGAGATGATCATACGGTTTTTATTCTTCAATTTGTTAATATGGTGTATCACGTTGATTGATTTGCATATATTAAAGAATCCTTGCATCCCTGGGGTAAATCCCACTTGATCATGGTGTATGATCGTTTCAGTGTGTTGTTGGATTCTGTTTGCTAGTATTTTGCTGAGAATTTTTGCATCTATATTTATCAGTGATATTGGTCTGTAATTTTCTTTTCTTGTAGTATCTTTGTCTGGTTTTGGTATCAGGGTGATGGTGGCCTCCTAGAATGAGTTTGGGAGTGTTCCTTCCCCTGCAGTTTTCTGGAAGAGTTTGAGAAGGATGGGTGTTAGCTCTTCCCTAAATGTTTGATAGAATTCACCTGTGAAGCCATCTGGTCCTGGACTTTTGTTTGTTGGAAGATTTTTAATCACAGTTTCAATTTCCTTACTTGTGATTGGTCTGTTCACATTTTCTATTTCTTCTTGGTTCAGTCTTGGAAGGTTATGCCTTTCTAAGAATGTGTCCATTTCTTCCAGGTTGTCCATTTTATTGGCCTAGGGTTGCTTGTAGGAGTCTCTTAGGAGTCTTTGTATTTCTGCGGTGTCTGTTGTAACTTCTCCTTTTTCATTTCTAATTTTATTGATTTGAGTCCTCTCCCTCTTTTTCTTGATGAGTCTGGCTAAAGGTTTATCAATTTTGTTTATCTTCTCAAAGAACCAGCTCTTAGTTTTATTGATCTTTGCTACTGTTTTCTTTGTTTCTATTTCATTTATTTCTACTCTGATCTTTATGATTTCTTTCCTTCTACTAACTTGGGGTTTTGTTTGTTCTTCTTTCTCTAGTTCCTGTAGGTGTAAAGTTAGATAGTTTATTTGAGACTTTTCTTGTTTCTTGAGGTAGGCTTGTATTGCTATAAACTTCCCTCACAGAACTGCTTTTGCTGCATCCCATAGGTTTTGGATCGTCATGTTTTCATTGTCATTTGTCTCTAGGTATTTTTTGGTTTCCTCTTTGATTTCTTCAGTGATCTCTTGGTTATTCAGTAATGTATTGCTTAGCCTCCATGTGTTTGTGATTTTTATGTTTTTTTTCCCCTGTAATTACGATTTCTAATCTCATAGCATTGTGGTCAGAAAAGATGCTTGGTATGATTTCAATTTTCTTAAATTTACTGAGGCTTGATTTGTGACCCAAGATGTGATCTATCCTGGAGAATGTTCCGTGTGCACTTGAGAAGAAAGTGTAAGCTGCTGTTTTTGAATGGAATATCCTATAAATATCAATTAAATCTATCTGGTCTCCTGTGTCATTTAAAGCTTCTGTTTCCTTATTAGTTTTCTGTTTGGGTGATTTGTCCGTTGGGGTAAGTGAGCTGTTAAAGTCCCCCACTATTATTGTGTTACTGTCGATTTCCTCTTTTATAGCTGTTAGCAGTTGCCTTATGTATTGAGGTGCTCCTAAGTTGGGTGCATATATATTTATAATTGTTATATCTTCTTCTTGGATTGATCCCTTGATCATTATGTAGTGTCCTTTCTTGTCTCTTGTAACATTCTTTATTTTAAAGTCTATTTTGTCTGATATGAGTACTGCTACTCCAGCTTTCTTTTGATTTCCATTTGCATGGAGTACCTTTTTCCATCCCCTCACTTTCAGTCTGTATGTGTCCCTAGGTCTTAAGTGGGTCTCTTGTAGACCACATATATATGTGTCTTGTTTTTGTATCCATTCAGTGAGCCTGTGTCTTTTGGTTGGAGCATTTAATCCAGTCATGTTTAAGGTAATTATCGCTATATATGTTCCTATTACCATTTTCTTAATTGTTATGGGTTTGTTTTTGTAGATCCTTTTCTTCTCTTGTGTTTCCCACTTAGAGAAGTTCCTTTAGCATTTGTTGTAGAGCTGGTTTGGTGGTGCTGAATTCTCTTAGTTTTTGCTTGTCTGTAAAGCTTTTGATTTCTCCATCGAATCTAAATGAGATCCTTGCTGGGTAGAGTAATCTTGGTTGTAGGTTCTTCCCTTTCATCACTTTAAATATATCATACCACTCCCTTCTGGCTTATAGAGTTTCTGCTGAGAAATCAGCTGTTAACTTTATGGGAATTCCCTTGTATGTTATTTGTCGTTTTTCCCTTGTTGCTTTCCATTATTTTTCTTTGTCTATAATTTTCGTCAGTTTGATTACTATGTGTCTCGGTGTGTTTTTCCTTGGGTTTATCCTGCCTGGGACTCTCTGTGCTTCCTGGACTTGGGTGGCTATTTCCTTTTCCGGGTTAGGGAAGTTTTCGCCTATAATCTCTTCAAATATTTTCTCAGGTCCTTTCTCTCTCTCTTCTCCTTCTGGGACCCCTATAATGTGAATGTTGTTGCATTTCATGTTGTCCCAGAGGTCTCTTAGGCTGTCTTCATTTCTTTTCATTCTGTTTTCTTTATTCTGTTCCTCGGCTGTGAATTCCACCATTCTGTCTTCCAGATCACTTATCTGTTCTTCTGCCTCAGTTATTCTGCTATTGATTCCTTCTAGTGTATTTTTAATTTCAGTTATTGTATTGTTCAACTCTGTTTGTTTGTTTTTTAATTTTTCTAGGTCTTTGTTAAACATGTCTTGCATCTTTGCCTCCATTCTATTTCCGAGGTCCTGGATCATCTTCACTATCATTATTCTGAATTCTTTTTCTGGAAGGTTGCCTATCTCCACTTCATTCAGTTGTTTTTCTGGGGTTTTCTCTTGTTCCTTCATCTGGTACATAGCCCTCTGCCTTTTCATCTTGTCCGTCTTTCTGTGAATGTGGTTTTTGTTCCACAGGCTGCAGGATTGTAGTTCTTCTTGCTTCTGCTGTCTGCCCTCTGGTGTATGAGGCTATCTAATACACCAGATGTGGTATTGAGCAAGTATTTGAACTCTGTGTGCCCATTGCTGTCTCCCATGAATTCTATAACAATAAAGATCATGTCTTATACATCTTTTTATCTCTAACAGCAAAATAGATCTCAGTTGTACAGAAAATACAGAATTGAGAGTTTGAGATGACAGAATAAGAAAATGTAGTAGATGGAAAACATATATGTAGTCCAGGCCAGACTTATAGAGGAGGTGGCTCAGAATGAGCCAGGAATTCAACAAAGAGAACCAATATTGTTTAGTAATGAGTGGCTGGTAAATTGTGGGAGTTGAGGAAAGGGAATAGTGATAGCAGACACCCATGATGGCAATCCTCGAAGAAGGCTCTATGGAACACTAATTATTCAATGTGGGATCCCTCTGTTTTTCCCCACCCCTCAAAAAAAAAAAAAGATTTCTTTAGTCCTATAAGTTAGGAAAATGCTGTCTACTGTAGAGTTTCACAGTGTGTATGCAAGGTGCTTTGGAATCCTGCAGTAAAGATAAATTTTTAACTCAGTTTCCCAAACTCATTTAACCATGGAACTCCTTCCGCATACAGTCAATAGAAGCCACTGTGTCTAATGTTTTATGAAGCATATTTTGAGATTCTTAAAAAGAGCTAATCAGCCTTGATAATTGGGAAGATGATGGTAACATGAGCAAAAGCAGAGAAACCAGGAATAGGATCAAAATTAGAGAGCAGTGGGGAGATGGTTGTTTGTTTTCAGACATTAACTGGAAATTGTTGATGTGCTATCCAGGTGGGTGTATTGTACAGGCATTTGGGATAGAGGACTGAAGCTAAGAAAAGAGTTAGAAATATTTGAGAATCATCTACGTGGGGTTAATAGTAGTTGAAATTACAGAAGAGAAGAAGATTACAGAGGGAATGCACATACTAACAACAAAAGGATAAGAGAACCCTGGGGGAGTACAGATGTGTGCGCCTCATTTGATACTCTTAACCAGATCATGAGAAATGCTCATCCCCATTTTAGAGATGAAAAAACTAAAGCACACAGAGTTTAAGCAACTTTCTCAAGGTCACATCATTGTAAGTGGCAGACATGAGATTTTGACCTCTGCTCTAAAATTAGCTCCTGAGTTTGAGTGTTTGCATGTATACACACACACACACACACACACACACACACACATATACACACACATATATGTATATACATATATATATATGTAAGTAATACATTTTAAAAATATTTAAAAAGTTTTTGTAGAGGCATAATGACCATATCATTTTATCGGATTTCCTCTTTTAGTTATGTTTTTCTCTGAAGTACAATACATTTTCAGTTACTGGCCCAAGAGAAAGACACAGTATATTATTTTTGGCAAACCCTTCATTCATGAGAGATAATTATGAACCAGGTTGATCTCTGAACAATACTGGTTCCCTGAGAATAAATTCTTGCAATTGCATGTGCCATATTGAATTTGGGTTGCAGTTTTGGGGATAAAAATTAAAATAGGAAATAAAATATCAATTTTTCTTCTGTTATTATTTTTTTACTTTAGGCATGTAAAATTACATTTATAGGGACACATTAAAATGCATTTTCTAGATAATTATTTCACATAATTTAAGCAGTCATTTCGAATGACTTTGCATGGAGATAAAACAGTTCTATAAAATCAAGGTTTGGCTTTGCTTTTGTTTGACCTAGATTCCTTATTAATTTTGTAACTGTACCCTAATTTTCAGAATCATAGTTCATATATAAATGTTCATGTCAGTTCACAACAAAACATTTAAAAAAAAAAAAGAAAAGTGTTTTTATTAGCGTTTTGACAGCAGTACCTAAGAGTATAATATAAATGGGTGCATGTACTTCAGTTTACAAATTACAGAGAGCTATGAGGAGAAAGCAAGATTTAACATAGAATAATTTCTTTCATTAAAGCACAGCTTTCCACCTGGAAATGACACAAACCGATTGAGATTATGCTAGCACACAGCAACACTACGTGTATGCACACTCTGAGACATATTGGTCTTCTGCATCAGTGTTCAACCAACGTAAAATAATGCACACCATTGAATATCAGACTTCCCAGCTCCCTTTCCTGGCTTCCTTTAAATTATCAAAACACAGTTGTCAGTTTCTTCCTCCTTTCCACATCGATTGTTTTACCTGCCACCCTTTATATTACAAGCATTCACTTTCCTCTTGCATTTCAGCACAGTGATAGCAATGACCATGACTTAGAGGCTTAGTGAAGTGAAGGACATATCATGAGCAAATTAAATCCACTGTTTTCTTTATGGAAGCAGCTGCAGAGTGTTTCTGATTTTTTTCCCCTTATTTCGGTGTAGGTGCTAAGAAGGAAAATTTCATGGCTTCAAGGTCGAGAGCTAACTGAGACAGAAACATAAAAACAGGAGAGGCACCATGACAGGCACCGAAATGGAGACCTTTGAGCAAGATGATGAAAGCCACAGGTGGTTTGGGGACCACAGGAAACAGAATGTAGGGTTGGGGTGAGTAGGCAGGCAGATGGGAGGCCGGTGGAGCCCGGGTTCTGGTGGTGGTGCTGCTGAGCTTTGGCTGAGCGCCTACCCCAAACCTAAAAATAGCCAGCCTGACTTTTTTGTAGTGGCAGCCAGAGGCGCAGCTTTGTGGGGACTGGCTGTCTTTCTCCTTGCTTTTGACAACAAGCGGAGGTGGGCCTGAGTGTGTACACCTGTAGAAACAGCAAGTGCTGAGTTTAGTTGTCAACACTGCTGAAGGTAATTTCAGACTGTCACCCCAATCGATCACTTGGACCCTAGGAAATTTTTCTTCTCTCCTAAATCCCGCCACCTTGCCCATAACATACATATTTCTCGAGCTGATTTTAGAGTGATTGTCACTAAAGGGTTTTTTTTAAATTATCAAAGCAATAATACCCTGTTTAAATGGCTAACTAGAATTTTATTTACTTAATTTAGTAGAATTTAAGAGCTTTAAATATACCTTTGGAAGCACTCAGGAAGTAATACTTTCAGTCCTGTCAGTATAAAGGTAGACTCTTGCCCCTAACATCATTGTGTAAAAGTATCACCTCTACATTCTTTATATTCTAGCATCTGTAGTTTGAAACTAGGATTTGGATTACATACATTTCTTTCAGGAAAACAAAAAACCTCATTCTTAATGTCTTTCAAATATACTGTAAATTAAAACACTGGGTTTTTGTTAAAGGTTCAGATTCTCATCCTTCTTTAAATGATTATTGTTAGCCTTACAAAATTATTTTGAGCACAAAAATTTAGTTTTTCATGGCATGTTTTCCTTAATAGGCTTCTTTCTCATACAAACAGGTTGTGTGAATTAAAATGCAAATACTAGTTAATTGTTGCATCTTGTAAATGTATTAAGGTCCAACTGGTATCTTTATACAAATCAGGAAAATATTCATTCTATAATATCAGTTGCAGAGTGGTTTTTTCACTCTTCTCCTTTTCTGCTTGCTATTATTAATGTGTGATTAAATCACTGTTTCATAAGTTTGCCACTTTAAGAACCAGAAATCAGAGAAGTAGTTTTAAACATTTTTATTGTATAAAAGCAAGTATCTCTTATCAAATGAAAATAAGTACAGTCCTCTCTATGAATCCATCAAAGATATGACTTCTGTTTTGGAATGTGTTCAGGGTTTTGTTTTGCGATTTAAATTTTTTTCCCTTTCATAGATACACATTTTGGGGTATATGGTTAGCTGACAGTATTTTCCATAGTAATCAGTGGTTTAACTGAAGAGGATAATTATTGCATCTGGGGAATACACATTAGAAACGTTTGGCATTTCTGGTTCATATATAGGTGGAGAAATACTCTACCAGATGGGTGCTTATTTACTTATTTATTTTCCTGTCCAGAAATAACAGGCAATGTGTGAGACAGTGTAGAAAATATTGGGTTAGCAGTCATAAGCAGGATCTCACAAAGGTTGAATGGACCTAATATGCTGAGAGTTGTGTTTTTTTAAACAACTTCCAGTACATAGTATTCTTTGAAACATCTGCAGATTAATGTTCATGCCAGAGGGAATTACATTTTTTCAAGCACTTTAGTCATTATAATAACTCTGCAGATAATTACAACATACAGCAAGTTTTGAGCACTTACTTTGTGGCAAATACTATGGTGAGAGCTTTAAATACATTATATGAGTACATTCTTAGGACAGGCCTGCAAGGGAGCTATTACTACTCCCATTTTACAGATAAGGAAATCTAAGTTAGAACTAGGCTTACAAACCCAGGCCTCCTATTTCATAGCCCTTGCTGTTATGTACCACAGCATGCTACCTCTCTGGGCTCACTGTTAAACCTAGACCATGGTTTACTAGCTAGCCCCTATAGTTACCTATGTTAAACTAAACTTTTGGTGATGAGCACACTGTAGTGTATGCAGAAGTCGAAATACAGTGTTGTACACATGAAACTTATATAATGTTAAAACCAATGTTACCTCAGTACAAAAATTGGTACCCATTGTCCGATATAGAGACCAGTTATATTTTTTTATAGCTGTTATTTCTCAGGCCTAGGATTATAAAGATACCAAGGTGAATCTAACTTGCTTCCAAATTTAAATGCCTCCAATTGTTCATTCATCAACATCAAATGACTGGGCCCAGTGAGTTCAGATTTAAGAAAAAAATATTGGTCATGTAATCGAATTCTTCACTTTTCAGAAAGGAAACTGAGGTGCTGAAAGTTTAAATAATTGGACCAATTTCATTTTTAGTCAATTACATCATTAGAATCTATGTCTATCTTTTAATCTCTATAAACCTACACATAAATACATAAGTGTAGGTCAGAACTATTTCAGTTATAAGTGACAAAAAAGCAGCAAACTAGTTTAAGGGGGAAAAAGAAGTAGCTTTACTGACTCATAAGTAAAAAGTGAAGAGGTAGGACTTATTTCAGGCACAGTTAGATTCATGAGCCTAAGTAATGCCATCTGGCCCAGTATGTCTCTCACCCTCTCTCACCTTTGCTTTCCAGTTTTGGGCATTCTCTGTCAATATGGCATACATATTAGTCTCAGGCTTATGTGATTGTACCTCAATTCCAACAGGAAACAAAAACATCATTCTCCCCAAAGAAGACCCAGGATTACTTTGATTGACGCTCATAAAATCACCTACACATTCCTAAACCAATTAACAGTTTGGGAGTACAATGTTCCATGGGCTTGTTCCATCATATCCCCACTCCTGAAAGCAGGAGTGAGGTAGGCCCTACCCAACACCATCAGAGAAGAGCAGGGGGTAGGCCAAGACAAACATGGTAATGAAGAAGAAGGTGAAATGTGTAGTATGCATAATAAAACTATAATTCACTGTATGCCCAATACTGTATGTATGGGTGAGAGTGTACTCAGTAAACCTTATAGATACAAGAAAAATATTGTGCTTTCAGTCATTTCAAATAGATACCCTGCTATCTTTGGTAATTATTTCTGTAGTCCAGGAATATAGGAACATATTTGTTCATAAAGAAAATATTTGGAGATAGAGTAAATTGTTTGGGGAAGTTATTCAAATGTTAAATTTATATAAACAGAACCATGTTTATTTTCCCTTAAAAAGTATGTGGTAAATATGATTACCCCAGGAGATTTGTTTGTTTGATTATATATTACTTAGATGTTTAAACAGGTGATGCGTCTCCTTCAGAATAATTAACAGTGTAGAAGAATGATGTGGTACTTTTCTTAGGTGGTAATACATTTCTTAGATTGTAGTAGTTTCAGTATGCTGATTTGCTTTATTTTTTGGCTACTGAAACATTTGTTTTAGAATTTTTGTGTTATCTTCTACCCTTTATTCAGTTTCTAAATTAGACACATAAATGTAGAAATTGTATAGTAAAATTTCTACAGTCACCCACCTTTTCTGTTAAGTTTGTCATCTAGAGACCCAAATTACTTTTCATATTTCAGCATCTAACACTGATTACTCTGATAGTTACATTAAATCCCCCATTTAGCACCGATGTAAGTTAGTGTTTTAAAATTGCCATCCTTTGAAAGTACATATTTATTATCTAATTTCAAATATTTATGGTTCCCTATTGATGATTTTGGATAACTTCAGACTGTACTCCAATTTTCCGTAACTATTTATGAAGTCAGTTTTTCTACCTTGTTAAGATTTTAATGGGATATAGCCTGTGTATTAGAGTATGAAGTAGCTTTTAAGGGTAAAATTTAATCATAGTTCTGTCTCCTTATTTAAAGGCTACAGGCATCAGTCAGTTTGGCAATAGGCACTATTTGGCTGCCTAAGGGTCCAGTGACTAACCTTGAGTTGAAATCTCAGATGCCTGCATCATGTGACCCTCAACATTCTGTTTTTATCCCAGTAGTAATGAATACCTTACATTCAGAGAGACCAGAGTGACTTAGAAAAGAGATTTGGTACTTTTCAAAGAAATGCAGCACTAAAAGTTTCATGATGCTTTTCACTTCAAAACAAGCAGAGGATCTTTATTCTGGTAGAGCAGTCCAATTTAATTTGCACCTGTGTGATGAAAATGTGCTACACATTCGCATTAATTTATGAGATTTTTGTCGTTTGATTTTTATTTATAAACCTTTTTATTTAAAATGAATGACATGGTATTTTGACAGTGTGGTTTACTCATTGTATGGGAGAAATTGAGGTACAGCAAAAAGCGATCATGGTAAATTTTACATTTTTAATTAAAACAAAATATCTGCATCAATTAGAATCAGGTTTGGCTGCAAGTAACAGAAAACCTGAAATAGTGGTGGGTTAAGTAAGAGAGATTTATTGCTCTGTCACAAGAAACAGGTCCAGTTGTAAGCAGTACATTGCTGGCAGAGCAGGACCATGGTCCTCAGGGACCCAGGAACCTTCCATCTTGCTATGGTGCCTTCCATTCTCAAAGTTACCTTATGGTCTAAGATGGCTGCTGGACCTACAGTCTCTTTCCAGGTGACAAGAAAAAGGAATCCAGCCGAGTAAAAATAGTACATGTTCAAGCTGAGTCAGCTCCCTTTGAACAGGTTTCCCCTAAGTTCCACTGGATTCTTTGCCTACTTTCACTTGTAGTACACTATGTGAAAATAGTCAAATTCATTCTTCTGTTGCAATTGGTGTTGAAAGTTTTGTTTAAATCTCTGGTAACAATACTTTTGAGCATTCTGATTTCCTTTCTCTGAGGGCATAAATCCATGTTACTAAGTTGTTACTAAATATGTGTGAATCGTAGCTCAAATTTTCTATAAAATTCCAGTTTGGAAGCCTTGGAGATACTGATACATCTGTTCAACATTTTGCCCGATAATCTGTATGAGTTTTTCATCTAAAGAAGCCATAAGTTTAAAAACATTTTTAATACCATGAGACCAAAGAAAATATAAAATATTTCTCTCTGTATACTGTCTTCAAAACAAATTGGTTCTCTTTGCTGGCACTAGTGGGCGCTGGTGATGTTCTACCAAAGTCCCCTTTACCAAGTCAGTGCACCCATCCCTTAGCTGCTGAAAGTGCTGGCTGCTCACAGCGACCTCCTTCCCTGGAGAATTGCCTTTGCCCTAAAGGGTGCCATGAGCCTGAAGGCCACATGTCCCTCATCCCGGGTCAACTTGAAGCCAGTGACTAACAGGTGGGAGGGTATGAAAGCCCAACCCCGTTGCCACAAGGTGGGACCAAATCTGTGCTGCAGTTTGTGCTCCAGAGCACCCGTTGGGATCATGTTGAAATTGGTCTCCAACTAGAATATCATCCTGGTTTAGTTTTCCCTTCCCCTATGCCAGTCCCTTCACACCCTCACTCTTTCAAGCGCTTCCTCAATATATCATTGCTGCAAGTACCCTTGTCTCGAACTCTGCTTGTAGGAACTCTGAAGTAAGAGTCTTAATAAGAAACCAAAATTACCCGAACATACCTGTTGCTCAATGTATGATACACTTAAAACCTTATCTTAAAAAAGAGGGGTGAGAGAGAGATTTTAGTATAGTTGAAACTATTCAGGAGACTTATGAAGCCTTATTTTTATGTCTCCATCCTAACTTCTCTACCTTTGGGAATATAGTGGTTCCTTCTGGTTTGAAATGTCTGTGATTCTGTACTCTGTTTTGCACATAAAAGGTTGCTCCTGGAAAATAATAACCTCACTGACAGCTTTTGCCATAACAACTTGCACAGAGTAAATGCTCAAAATATATCCATAACATTAAATTGATCCATTAAAATTTATGTTCCTTTTTTGGTATCCTCTCCATAGTTCTGCAAGTATCTCTGTTCAAAGTTGGGAAATGACATGGACTAATAGAAAAGGAAGACAAAAATTGCATGAGCATTTATATATATATAATATATGTGTAAGTGTATGTATCTGTGGAGGGTATGACATTGAGGATTCAGTTTGAGGTCCTAAGTTATTGATTTTTTTTTTTTTTTTGAGGGAGCAGGTGGTAAGGGCGAGGGTTAGTTAGATATGGATAATAGGGAATAATGGTAAAATAGCCTTTTGCTAGAGAAAGTATCAGCAAGTTATAATCTTATCAAAACTATCAATGCCATACAAGTGAAAATGAATGACGTTTGTCTTTATCATTCCCCTCCTACTCACTACTGTCCCTCCACTCACAAATGCTGTTCATCAACACTTAACACACTCTCTCACACACACGCGCGCGCAAACACACACACACACGCTTTTCTGTACTCATCTTTCAGTGCCTATGTGCCTGTTCTCTGGTGAAGCTATGAATCCTGTGTAGGTAACTACATCTTTTAGATACTTCTAATAGCAGGTTCCTCTTGTTTATGTCAACTCTCTACCCTATTTCATCTGAGTTTCTATTTATACAAAATATTTGTTCTTCTGACTCAGGGGAAGTTTCAGGACACAAACTTCTTGACAGCCTGAATTAGTGCAGGTCCAATTCAAAAACAGAAGCCTCCAGATTAGAAATCTTAGAGCTAAAAAAGTGCTGAACAGAAACAGGGTGTGACACGGACTCATGCAAAACTAGACTAGGTGACAGAGTTACTCATCACACAAGAATCTTGGCAAGGGGTGAAGTGGGTGTGGAGAAGGGGTTGGCTTGGCCTGAGTAGTTGAAAATCAGGAGCGTTAGAGAAAGAGTTCCTCTTTATAGCTGGAAAGACACAAGGTTGAAGGCTGCACCTTGTTCCCAGCTTATGTGCAGGAAGTAACAGATGAATGGATAATAAGTAATAGTAATAAGAAGATTTGTTATAACGATTATGGGGGAAAAATGAGAGTTTGAGGGGTAGCTGTTTAGAAGAGCTGCATATGTGAGTAGTATTAAATAGAGAGGGTGTCAAGTTCATAAATGTAACCTAATACAATTCTAGATCTCCATCAGCTCTTAAAAGTCTACAGTTCTTGAAAGTATGCAATTCATACCAACATTTAATGGATAAAGAAACTGAGGCCTGCGGGGTATTAAGTGACATGGCCAGGACTTCAGAACTGTTAATGGCAGTATCCAAACTCAGCGTGTAGTAGTGGTGAAGGTCCCTCCAATTCAAATTCTAGCTCTCCCATTTATTCACTGCATAATATATATGCACCTCAGTTTTCACATCTGTAAAGTAAGGATAATCACCCTACCTTTGTCATAAATTCTGATTCCAATAATGTGATTATAATAGAATCTGACATCATTAGATACTCATTAAATGCAAGCTGTGTTGTTGTTACCCTTTGTTCTTCCTCAGATGCTCTCTAAGATGACAGCATCAAATGGCTGGTGCCAGTTCTGCCACTTAATCATTTTAAGACTGTAGACAAATTTCCCCATATCTCTGAGCTTTTGTTTCCTCACCTGTAAAATTCTGGGAACAAAACCAGCCCCTTTGCACCTGGTTTCAATGAGGATTAAATGAGATAACTTATGAAAAAGTCTCCGTATATAATAAGGCCTGACACATAATATGCAGTAAATAAATCACTAAATTTGTCTTATATTTATGCCTTTCAATGAAAGTTAACTGTAAAACAGAGCAGAATGAATATTTGTTCATTCACAATAAAAGATAGTATGTTTCCCTGTCTAATCAACGAGGAAACTGCGACTAAAAGAATTTAAATGTCTTTCTCAGAACTATTAAGAGGCTAATCCATATTTCAGATGCAGGTATATCTGATTCTAAAGTCCATGTTATTTCCACTTCATCGTACTACTTTCCTATATAGTGCGAACAGTATTTCCTAAATCATAATATTGTTGTGACCATTGCACGACAAAAATATATAGTGCATAATATAGCAGGTGCTGAATATATGGTTCCTTTCCCTCCTTCCCTAGGGGAGAAATAGTTGTTCCTCCTGTGTTTAGCTCCTGTATTACCAGCCAAGTTCCTTAAGCACAGTTGGAGGATATTGGCCTCATGGTGTGGAATTTCAGGCAGCCATTTTGATTTCTGTACTGAATCAAGCTCTCCTCAGCTCTTCAGTTCTCTTCCAACTATAAAAGGTCTTTCAGTTGCCCCCACATGGATTGATTTCAAAGCCACAGTAGATAGAACGCACTTCTGTGCATGAGAGCCAAGGTCTTATAACTTCCACAAGAAGGGGAGGAGATACGGTTAAGATTGGAGGCCACATGACTCAAAGCATGGCAACCTGAGAATATTTCTGGCTACTTTTTTTTTTTTCAAAACAGATCAATAAACATGACAGAATTTCATGCATGAATTTCATAACAGGGCTTTCTCAATTTTATGTTAATATTTAAGTGATCATCTTTAATGCCCATCCTTTTTCTTTTTCTTCTTTGAATCCTACCCTAAATTATCCCATTTTTTTTTTTTTTTTTACTTTTTCCATATTTTAAGCTTAACCTGATTTCATGAGAATCATGAAATTTAAGTCTTAATTCTTTAGTCAAGTCCTTCTTGTCCATCCCAATACAAACTGTTATCTCCTTCACCTAAACATCTCATCTGCATTGTTCACCTAGTTGTTATACTGCATTAAGTTAATATATGCAAATATAAGCCTTATAAATCTAGACACGCACAGTCCAATTTTAGACAGATGTCACATTTCAGGAAAACAGGAATGAAAAGAAAGGTTAGTAATCCTGTACTTAAATTTCTTAAAAATTTTAAAGCAGATATAAAAGTCTTCAGCATTTATTTCTCAGTTTTCTGGTTCCTCGTATTCACAGGAGACTTTCATTTTCCACTGAGCAGGAAACTCACCATTTCTCACTACCATTCCTTACTTCAGTAACTTCCTTTTTCCTGACCACTCTGCATATGCACAGAAGATGCATTCGTAAGAGGTGAATTTCAAAACCATTAGCAGTCCCTTTGAGAAGTGAGACGTCTTCTGCTTGTCTTGTTTTTCCCTTGATTGTCAGCTGAGAGAACTCTTGTCATTCCCTCATTCCCAATTCTACAGGGTTAGAGAATCTAAAATGTTATTTTGATAGTTGCTGATCCTGTTATATATGTCAACCATTTTTATATGTATATATAATTCCACGACTAGAGTTTAAGGTCCTTAGAAATAGGGGCTAATTATTATTCATCATTGTAGCTCTTCTCCCTCTGCCCTCTTATTTTCCGACATAATGTCTTGAATTTTTAGCACTTTGTACATTAAGCAGTCCGCAGTGATTTGGTGAAATATAGAGCAAACTGTATGAATTATCTGATCTTATTGTGCTATAAAACATAATAATAGAAACCTAAATAGACTGATAAATCATGACTTTTTCTTTACTCTTTGGAATATTTTACTGATATTAATTCTCTTGTTTGGATTGTGAAGTTCTTCTGAGAATTCCAGCATCTAATAATGTTATCATTCCATCAAGCTTATCATTCTTAGCTGGTATTCTATTAAGCCGATATGAATAGACTACTGTTTATGAGATAAGATTATGTACTTTAATGTCTAGAAGAAGCAAAAGTAATGAATACACACATTCTACCATTGAGAAGATAAAGTACAATTTTTCATTCTTTTCTATTCTGTATATCTCTTACATCTGTGTATATTTTTGGGCACAAGACAACAATATAAAGGTTTCTAGTTATCAAGTCATAGACTTAGGGAAATAAAACACAATTACCTTTTTGATAAAAATATTTAAACATTGTAGCCATTTGGCCAATATTAAATACATTTATATTTAAAAATTAATTAGTGGTTTTTAATTAGTAGATGATCGTGGATCCTTTAAAGAAAATCAAATGTGAGCACTAAGTCCAACCTCTAGATAATGGTATATATATATATATATACACATGATACTTTTGCTTATATTTTAGGAGATTCAAAGACCTCTGGGCTTCAAGTTAAAAACTTTTCCTCTAAGTAAATTTAGAGACCGAGTTATAGAAAACTAACTAAATTGACGTACAGACTGAGTTGTAGAAAAAAATAGTGTGTTGAAATAAAGTTTTGGACTAATTAGCATGTTTAACAGAGATACAGGCTTTACTGAATCTTGGTTTTTTTCTGTGGTTTAAAAATAACATGTGTTACGTATGATATTTGAACTTGTGATTTCTAAAGCCCCTTCTTAGTAAATTGTTTTTATACCTTTGAAGAGGAATGATGTTGATCAGATCTATCCTATGGCAAGTATCTAAATGTATATACTCTCAGTCACCTGGTGACTTCTCTCTTTTAAAATTATTTATGGTGCATATTCTGGGGGGAAAAAAGTTATTGGTATATGCAAGTGCATGTAACATTTAACATTATGTGATTAAGTCCCTTTGGTAGAAATATAGTCAACTTTAGACTAATCATGTTTTTAGTTCTTGGTGAAATACTTAGTACTAAAGTGTTAAATGCAGAGTAAGATCTTAGTGGATACTACCTTGAAAGTGTAGTCTCTCCCAATAGTGTTTACTTCATGAAAGCTGACTCTTTTTGGCTGTTTGAGAAACCAGAATTGTATAGGTATATGTGGGGGTGGTGAAGGAATGGTGAGGACCAAACCACTGTTTCCCCTTGTTCTAAATTCTCTCCCTTATTTATTGTTGGTTGGTGCATGCCATATCACCAATATAATAAGGCACTACATAAATGTTATTTCACTCTCCTACCACCTTCTGTCATTTCTTTCTTCTAATATGTTCTTACTTTCTCTTCTGTTTCATGAACAATATCCAAATATCTGTCAGAAAAAAAGTGTATCTGACTATTCTAACTTGATAAAGTTCTACAGAAAATTACATGATTTATTTCTTAATTATTTTGCACTATTTACTAAAAGTACAAGATGGACGGACATTTGAGGGATCTCTGTGTGGAGGCATAATCACATACGTAGGAGGAGTTGATTTTAAGGGATTAAGAGAAACCTATGAATAGATTTAAAAAAAAAAAAAGGAATCAGGACAATATGCTAGACTGTAACCAAAAGTGGAAAAAACTGTGAAAGAAATAGCTTTAGAGGTCTCAAATCTGCTTTCAGAATGCTGGGATCTAGTTTTCGTAAATTAGAGTTCTCAATAAATGTAGGACAAGTCCCAGCTGTACCATGGCATTAACATTAAAAGTAAGACACATCTTGTGTCTACTTTTCCCTTAAATCCCAGAGGTTTCAAACAAGAGAGTGGGTCAAAATAAATTCCCGTGCCACTTTCTCTTCCCCAATAAGCAGGTCTCATCTGTTGTATTTTCGTTTTTTTTTTTTAACATTTTTATTGGAGTATAATTGCTTTACAATGGTGTGTTAGTTTCTGCTTTATAACGAAGTGAATCAGTTATACATATACATATATCCCCATATCTCTTCCCTCTTGCGTCTCCCTCCCACCCTCCCTGTCCCACCCCTCTAGCTGGTCACAAAGCACCAAGCTGATCTCCCTGTGCTATGTGGCTGCTTCCCACTAGCTATCTATTTTACATTTGGTAGTGTATATAGGAAGGTAGTGTATTTCCATTTTGAGGCATTTAGACATCTGAGAGAGATAGTTTAAAGAGAAAGTACTCAATCCATCTGGTCTGGGTTTTCCAAAATTACAGAAGTTATTTCAGTATCATTAAATTTGTTAAGAGTATACAACAAAATCTGGAGAACTGTGACTCATTAGTGAAGTGATCCACTAATGTGCACTTTGATGCCTTAAATATGAACTTGCATGTTCTTGATTTTTTTTTCAAGCATTTTTATCCATCTTCTTAACTGAATCTTGGCCCTTCTTTAAAGATACAATTTTCCTGAAACACCTCAAGTTCTTCCAAACAAAAAATCAGTATCATTGATAAAGCTCTAGAAATAATGACAGAAATAAAAAGATGGAGACACAAAGCACCAATATCTGGAATGAAACTACAGATTCTGCAGTCATTAAAAGTATAATAAGGGCATACTATGAGCAACTTTACAACAACTTTACCTAGAAGTGGACCAATTTCTTGAAACCCAAAACTACAAAACTCAAGCAAGATGACATAGACAATCTGAATAACCCTATAACCATTAAAAATTGAATTTGTAACTAGAAAACTGAAAAACAAATTCACTCTATTACTGCGAATATCTAAAGAGAAATTAGCAATAATTTAAATGAATTTTAAACGCTATGGAAATCAGTCACACGTCTATGTACTGAAAGTGAGCATGCAGAAACCAGAATTTAACACACAAAACCATTTACAGTAATTCCAAAGAAATTAATTACATAAGTATACACATAACAAAATATGTATAGGACTTATATGTTGAAATTTACAAAATAATGATGAAAGAAATCAAAGACCTAAAGAAATGGAAAGGTATGCATTGTTTAAGGATTGGAGTGCTCAGCATAGTAAAGATGTAATTTCTTATCAATTTTATCTAAAGATTTAATGCAGTTACTGTTAAAATCCCAACAAGATTTTGTGTAGACATAAAGAAGTGTATTCTAAAATTTATGTGGAAAGTCCCTAGAATAGGTTAAAAGCATGAAAAAGAAGAATAAAGTAGGAGGAATCACACTACCCCATATTAAGACTTACTATATACCTATAGGAATCAAAACTGTGATACTGACAGGAGGATAATCACATAGATCAATGGGACTGATAAAGAACCCAGAAATAGATCCACACCAAAATGCCCAACTGATTTTTCATGAAGGTGCAAAATCATTTCAATGAAAGAAGGATAGCGTTTTCAACAAATGGTGATGGAGCAACTGGGCATCCATAGGCAAAACAAAATGTACTTTGATCTAGAAATCACACCTATACTGCAAAAATTCACAGAGTAGAATGAGATAAATCTCTTTTATACATAAACCACGTCTATATTACCTTATCTGAGATGGCTGATATTGTAGACACTTGCCATTTGTGGCTACTGAGCACTTGAAATGTAGATAGCATGAATTGAGATGTGCTGTAAATGTAAAATACGTACAGGATTTTGAAGACTTAGTATGAAAAAATAATATGAAATATTTCAATAATTTTATATTATTAGATCTTGAAATGGGAATCTTTGGGATATGTTTGAATAAAATATGTCATTAAAGTTAATTTTACCTTCTTTATATTTTTAATGTGGGTATTAGAAATTTTTAGATTACATATATGAGTTTCATTATTTTTCTGTTGGCCAGAGCTAGTGTACTGTATAATTTCCAGTTTCAGTTTCTTTATATTTGAATGAGAATTAAAAGATATCTGTGATGCAACCTGCTTAGAGAGCTAAAGATTTTTATTATTTTTATCCAAGTTTCACATTTGTCTGGCCAAATATTTGAATCTTTTTTGCTATTATATTTATTGATTATTTCTAAAATGTTCCATTTAGTTTTTGCGTAAGTAAAAATATTTTGTAATTATATTCATTTCAACAATAAATATTGAGTATAATCTATTGTAGTTACTTGGGGATTACAAAGCCCTTGTCTTTGTGGAACTGAAATTTGTCAGTTGATAATCTTAACTTATGTAGCTGTAGAAATAAGTATAGCTGGCTTAATTAAGTTGGCTTGGGTACATAATCAACTAGTGGGACCGGAAGCTATGTGCCTACCAGAGAGTTGAGTATTATCTAAAAGAATCATCTTAACCTTAGGCATTAGCCAGTGTGTTTTCTAGAAGAAATACAGAGTGTTTGTTAATTTAGCAAATTGGATAAGTAGACATTGGTTATATGGAGGTCTGTTCAGAGCTCCTCCTGTGTATTTTGTCCTATTGACTGCTTTTCCAACTCCCTCCCTAGACTCCAAATTCATCAAGAGTTTTCATTTCTCATTGACATATATGCCAATGATTGGTAAATAATAAGTAGCAAATAGACTATCTGATGAATGAAATACTTTGAGAAAATATTGTCAGAGTTTAAGCCAATCAATAACATAATTCAAGCCAGATCCCCTAACCTATTAAATCTTGACAATTGACTTCAATCTTTAATTTGTATGTCTGGACATTGCCTGGAAGGAAGTGTCCATCTTTGTTCAGTCCTTTAAAATGAGCATTTGAAATTGGTTTATACTGTCATGTAGACATTTTTGTTGTTGTTTAGAAATATATTTAATGGGATCCTTAGACTGGATTCAGAGGAAAAGTAAGCTGTCATCCAAAGATTGTTAACCCCATCAATAAATTGGTAGCTCTAGGGCATACAGAGCACTTGTATTGTTTCAGTGGCCTTAGTGTCCAGTAAATTTACTCCAATGAATAGTAACTAAAGCAGTTTTCTTGACAGTTACATTTTCTAGCCATTGATTTTCGTAAATGTATGGCATTTAGAATTCTGAGAGAGCTTTAAGTAAGCTTGAGTTCAGTTGAAATGGTATGAATAGTGATTTGGTTTTCCTGTTCATTAGATAATATAGGCATTTATGTAATTAGGAGGTTCCAATAGTCTTAAGGGTAGATTGGATGAAAAACAAATGTTCAAAAGCCTTTTGTGAATGCAAGAAAATCAGTAGAGGCGGAAAAAAAAACTGTCTTGTAGAGAGTTGAAGAATCTATCTTATTTGGAAATTCAAAAATATTCAGACATTTGTGTGTTCTTTGCCAGTTTTACTGCTCATACAATAACCCCTTTTCTATACTGCCTTTTATTTGAAATCCTCAGTTCTATAATTGATTATATTTCACTTAGGAATCTACCTGCATCCTTCCTGCCATCAGTAATACTGGCCAACCCCCAAGCCAATTCAAGGCATCATCAATATATCTCGGTGTACTGTGTTTGATCCTGTAACTTTTCTGACAATTTTGATAGTTTCTCCCTCATCTTCATTTTGTTTTCCGTGGTTCTTTTTCTAGCTTCCATTTACCTGTTTTCTTTTCCTCCTCAAAAGGGCTCATGTGGGTTGTATCTCCCTGACAGGTTTATTTACCTTCTTGATGTTTCCAAATATGGTAAATTTAAATCTATCTGAAGACCTAAACTATCTGAATTCAAGTTTATAAGAATCAGCTGTGGGCTTCCCTGGTGGCACAGTGGTTGAGAGTCCGCCTGCCGATGCAGGGGACGCGGGTTCGTGCCCCGGTCCGGGAAGATCCCACATGCCGCGGAGCGGCTGGGCCCGTGAGCCATGGCCTCTGAGCCTGCACGTCCGGAGCCTGTGCTCCGCAACGGGAGAGGCCACAACAGTGAGAGGCCCGCGTACCGCAAAAAAAAAAAAAACAAAAAAAAAACCAGCTGTATATCAAGAATTTTCTAGGATTTAATTTCAAAGCCATCATTCAGGGCATGGCTTATGATCCAGACCAAATACCTGAGCCCTCTACTCTCTCAGTACTATAATGTGGAAAATGAAAGTCAGAATTAAGACTGGGCAGTGTTGTAGGATCCTAAAGTTCCTTATAATGGTAAAAAATATACAGTGAATAAAGTTACTTCTATTTTTTTATTATTCAATACTATTATGACAGTAATTGCCACACTGTATGTACGTTTATCTTTAAATATAATCCTAGTTTAATCAGACAATTTCATTTCAGTACATTGTATAGAACTCTGGAAACTTAGCAATAAAATATTTAAACACTGAAGTACATACACGCACACACAAACACACACACACACACACACACACACACACACTCTCCTCTTCCTCCACCAATCTTTCTCATTATTTTAGAATTTTATAGCCATGGTCTTACATTACAAAACAGAAAGAGTGCTGTTTGTTTACCTGTCAGATTATTTCTATCAAGCCACTAATGGGTACTTACTTTGTGCCAGGCACTGTTCTAAGCACTTTGTAAGTATTAACTTATTTAATCCCATAAAACTTTTAAAATAGGCACAATATTATCCTCACTTCACAGATAAAGGAATTATGACACTGGGTGATTAATGAACATGCTCATTTTCACACTACTCTGAAGTGGTAAATGGAAACTAACTCTGGGCCATCTTATTCCCAAGTCCCATGCTTCTAATTCTTTGGCTCTGCTATTTCCATACATGGTATCTCTATGAGAAGTTTCGGTCCCCTGTGCTTAAAGATAAATTTAATAATTAAACTGTCTTATTTCTCTATATTCAAAACTTTATCCCCAAATTATTTTTGCATGCCAAATACATTTAAACAGGTTTTCATTATACAATTCTTCTTCTGAGTAGAAATTGGCCCTAAAATACAGACAAAAAAATTATATTTAAGCTGAAATAAAGTTTAAAAAATGTTTCTGAGTGAAGGGTATATGTGAGTACATGGTTTGATTTTTGAAACTTTCCTGTAAATCCAAATTTGTTTTAAAATATAAAGTTGAAATATTTCAAAATAATATTAATCAAATTGAAAAATATAAATTAGAGCAGTACTACTTAGTGCACAAATTCCAGGGCACACCATTCACATTATATTCTATATGAATGGTGCTCCCTGAGGTTGTGCAATAAGGAAGACCTAAAGTAAAGTAATTTACATTAAAAGCTGTAGAAGAATAACAACAGAAAAATAAACTGAACAAAAGACAGTAATCTGGATTACACCTCGGTTTCCATAGTCATGTTTTTGCTGTTTTTCATTAGAAATTGTTCAAGCACTGTTTCCTACCACAGTAAAAATGCTCAGGACCTCTCAGAAATCGATCATTTGTTAATATTACCAGTACCTAATAGGAAGGCAGGGACAATGTTAGCCTCATTCGCAGATGTAATCTCAGAGCCAAGACAGTACCTGGTGTACAATGGGTACTTAATTTGTGGACTGGATAAGCAAATCAATGAATAATGGATGATGTTGGTGGTGCTTTTCTACTTTAAACTATTTTCAAATACACTCATATTCTATTAATAACCTTCTACATTTATTTGGATAGGAATTTATTCTTTCATTTGATGGAATAGTAAAAGGCAGCATAGTCTCAGTTACTCATCCCAGTTCACCCAGTGAATACAAGTATGTATATGCATGTATGTGTATATATATGTGTGTGTGTATACACATATATCTATACATGTATACACATACTCAGAAATAAAGCCCAGCCAAGACTTGTAGACCAAGGTTCCTTTTACTATACTACTTTGAACTGAAAAGAGGAAAAATCATTGAGAAAGGCGTTTATTTAAAAGTAGACATAAATGTACAAACCAGGGAGCACAGTTTTCTAGATACATATTCCATAATACCAGGGAAAATAAGAAGTACATTCAGTGAAATAGTTAATAGAATAGTGACCTGAAAACTTCATAATTCAAAATAAATCCATGTTTTCAGAATTTAGAAATTGAGTATTTTCTTTGTTGAATTCATCTGCATGTAGGAAATTATGCTGTATTTTTTACTAGATGTTTTAATTTGCTTTAAGAGTATTGAGGGCTTCCCTGGTGGCGCAGTGGTTGAGAGTCCGCCTGCCGATGCAGGGGACACGGTTTTGTGCCCGGGTCCGGGAAGATCCCACATGCCGCGGAGCGGCTGGGCACGTGAGCCATGGCCGCTGAGCCTGCGCGTCCGGAGCCTGTGCTCCGCAATGGGAGAGGCCACAACAGTGAGAGGCCTGCGTACCGCAAAAAAAAAAAAAGAGTATTGATTACTATTTGGAAAGGGAAATATTTCTCGAATTTACCTATATTTTTGGAAGAAAAATTCTGTTCATCTCTTTCTCACATCTCCTCATATATCTTATTTCCCTTTTAATTTCCTGCAAACTTTTCTTTCCTGTTAAATTATTCCTTTCCCTTTCTCAGTGATGACTGATAATGATAATGTTGAGATATGTTTCCTTCTAGACTACCATCCAATCTATATCAATCACGCCATCATGTTTTTAAAATCTGGACTCCACTACTGAGATCTCTCCTGGGCTGTTATTCCTGTATCTTACCATCTCCCAATTCCCATGCTAAGCGCTTTTCATTCCTTCATCATCCTTTTCAATCAGTTCAGAAAGCTGTTCCTCATCTCCCATTCTGTTGCTAAAAACGCCATTAGTCACTTTCAGTTACCTTCCTTTCTTCCTATGCATTAAAACTTCAGAGTTTACCTTATCCTCAATTTCTACCCTACTACAGCTTTTTTGGTTTGACTTTTAACATCGTATTATCCTGTCCTGTGTGTTTTCTTTTCATGACTCTACTCGATGCCCTTCTTCTGATGCTGTGACCACCTTCGTTATAGTTTCTATGCAAGAAATGGCATTGTTATTTACAAAGTCTTCTCTTTTTTCCTTTGTTTACTACTTACTTTGTTCTGGTATTTTTTTTTAATTGAGATGAAGTTGACATATAACATTATATTAGTTTCAGGCATGCAACGTAATGATTCACTATGTGTATATATTGCAAAAAGATCACCACTATAAGTCTAGTTAACATCTGACACCACACATAGTTACAGTTTTTTTCTTGTGATGAGAACATGTAGGATCTACTCTCTTAGCAACTTTCAAACGTACAATACAGTATCGTTAACTATAGTCAGCATGCTGTACATTGGTACTTATTTTAGTGTGTTTTTTATAAATAACTAGAGTAACGGAGGTTAAAAAAATCACATAGATGAATTGTGATCCTATGTTGTTCCTTGGTTGAGAAATATTTCATTCCTGAATCTTATTATTTGTCTTTCTCTAAGTGCATTTTCTTCATACTTCTTTCTCTTATTTATATTCTAAATGTGTCTTTGTCTAATTTAGGTGGAAGAGTTGGAATTATTCATTGTTAATAGTTATGAATCATACTTCCTAAAGATAGACATGTATTATCAAAAATGCTGCAAGAAGGCAGCTAGCACTGTCCCCATGCATTTTCCACATTTCCTCAGGCCACAGAAAAGGTCTCTAATAGATATTATTGATTACTGGATGCTCTAAGATTAAGGAGGAATAAAAAGTGATCTGCTTCTGTTGCAGAAGTTTAAGGGAGTTTCCCCTGAACTTTTTGTTCACACTTCCAATTACAAACTCATAATACAGAAAGAAAATTGTGATTTTTATCATGGAATGCTGAAACCCAAACTGACACGTAGGAGGAAGGAGCAGAAGTTCTGTGGGTTTGCCGGGATGGTAAGGACATGTTGTCTTGAGAATTACTTATTAAAGCCAGTGAGTTTATTAGGATGAAATAGAAAACTACACACTACTAGTCAATTGTGAATTTAGTCGCTGAGATTAATCCCCTTATAACTCAAAATTTGCAGATTTAAGCAATCACTTCTCCAGATTTCCTAATATCACATTAAAGGGATGTTTAATAAGTTTTTAACTTAGCTAAGTTTGGATGCCAAATTAAAAAAAAAAAAAAAGAAAGCAAAGCAAAGAATAACCTCAAGTGCCAACTCTAATTAATTGGTAGTATCTTCTTGGACTGAAATGTTGAGAAGGTCCCATCTGGACTCGGTAGGCGAGTGCAGTGATCTATTAGCCGTGCTTATCATCAGCCCAGGAGAAGGAGGGCAGGATTACTGAGTATCTGTGGACCCTGTTGTGCTAGGAGAACGTTTTTAGTATGTAAGGTTTGCATTTCAGCCCTGTAAATTATTAATTGGGCCTCTTATCTTCTCATCTATCCTACTTTCTTTTTGATATCTGATTTAAAGATATACTATGAAGATAATGTAGTAAAAATTACCCCGCGAAAATAGTTGATATCTCTAAATTGTAGATACATGATACTTATAACTTTGGTTGTTTGTTTTTACAAAATAAGCTAGGGGATTTATAAACTACTGTATCACTAGTTTTTATTGGGTGTGTTCATTACTGATAATATAAAGGTGAATTTATTGATCTCAAATTGGTCAAGGATCAGGACTGATGATTTCAATTAAAGAGTCTTATCTCTAGCAAGTAGATAAAACTTAAATTGTAAAGCTTCCAAAGATAACTTAAAACTTAGGAATGACCAGGTTTTTACAAATTTAGTAGTCAGTGTGTTTCATTAATTTATTTCTGGCAGCTCCAGATGAATTGGACACGTTTTTGCCTACTCTTTGTGAACAATTTGCTTTATGCATGTTCTATCCATTTTGTACATGTGTGGAACACTCTATCTTAACTTCAGTTAATTAAATGAACTTTAAGGGCATAGACCAGCCTTGATCTCTAACAATTTTCGACTTTCAAGCGACAAAGTGACTTTTGAATTATTGTACAAAAATTCAATATATAAAAGTAAGAAGGAATAGTAACTACAGTTTTGGCTGGAGGACCATATAGAGGAACAAAAAACATATGGGTTTCATTTTGGCAAATGAAGCAAAAAAGTTATTAAGACATGCAATACAACAAAAAAGAACTCACAACATTTAGCAACAGATTGGCTGTGGGTAGCAGAGGCTCATAAGAACCTGACAACAACTTTCTAAGCTTTTATCTTGGAAAACACATAAGTGAGTTGATTTGCACTTTGTATTTTGGAAGTTGAAAATGTTTTTACTTTGAAGAACTTTTCTTTTAACCTTCAGTATATCACACTTTAAGTTATATGACTATATCATTATGAATAAGGGGAACAGTGCAGTCCTGAGGACATTTCTCCTAAAATGTGTGTGTATTTTTAAATGGCCTCTTTACTGACGAGGCCTCATATAAACATCTATTCCACGAGGGTTTTCTTCCATCATTTTCATATCTGTTATTGGCCTGACATATCACAGTGTTTTATGTGAAGATAGAAATGTTATGAGTTCCTTTTAAAATTGTATCATTTTTTGAATCTATATTTGGAGAAGCCAAGGGAAGACGAGAACATTTCTTTGCCGTCCGTGTACCAGAGAGTCCAGCAGAAGTGGACTTTCCTTCAGTTTATTAGATAATTTCAAAATGTCAAACTTCAATCAATAGTTTATGATGTTGCTAGACTAATACAACAAATAATCTAATATAGTAGGTCATTTTCAGGAGCAGTAAAACTTATTATTATGGTACTAAAAATTTTTGGAGCACAAACACATGACATGGATTTCTTACATAAGTTTATAAGCAATGAAAATTTTCTAGAAAGTTAAATGAGTGAGAATTTGAAAGCAGCCTAAAAACAGAGGACTTCATAGTGACTTAGATTTACTCAGCATAGAACGGTCTATATCTTTTAGGTCATGACTCTAAAAATAACCAAAACCAAACAGTGTTTGTTTTCTGTTTCCTGATTTTTTTCTCTGATTTGTTGCCACTGTTCTAACAGTGGTATCCTGACTCTTCCAATCCCTCAGACCCCACATCTTAGAGTCAGTTTCCAATATTCTTTCTTCTTTTTCATGTCAATTCCTATCAAATCAGCATTTATGTTACTAACATCTATTCCCTCTCTTCGTATTCTATTTGCTATTATCCTAGCAATGGATTTCATCTCCATTTTCTTATCAATTCTTTCTCTCCCTTTCAAAGTATCCTGTAAGATTATTCTTTTTAAAATATGTTTGAGTTCTGTTTTGTCTATACTCTAAAGCCTTTACTGCATTAATTTTAGTATATATTTAGCAGTTAAGATCCCTAATCATTTTATCATAAGCCAGTTATTAAAATGGTCTTTGATATTTGAATGACACTTGATAATTTCAGAGTTTTCACATAGTTATCTTATTGGCTTTTCTATAAAAACCTGTGTGACAGATACTTTTTATAACCTATCTCTTATCAAAAAGGATTGTAAGACTGAAATTTTGCCACTTGCATATCTAGCAGCTGTAGCTGTGGGATTTGAACTCATACCCTCAGAGTCGAAGACAAAGTTCCCAAACACCTTCCCCTCTATTTACCTCTCATTGCCCAAGTCACTTACTTCCAGATTCCCCACCCAAAGACTTAGTGTGTCAAGGCTCATTTTCAGCTCTAATTCCTCCATGATGAGAAAAGAGCCTTGCAAATTAATTTTGGAAATATGAATGGAAAATGACTTAGAAACTGAAGAACTTCACAGCCTTGTAGGAGGAGTTCCAGGAGTAAGTTAAATGTTGTTGACTAAGGAAGGAAAAGGAAAATAATTTGGTAAAAATGATGGAAAAGAAGTAAACAGCAAAGCCTGGTGAGGTAAACTCTCTCCATGCTTGGCCATAGTAGTGACAGCCATAGAATCCAGGATAGGTTTTGTGAGATGGGAAGGAGGAATTGCGTGGTCCGGCAATGAGAGATTAAAGGGTGTCATGGGAAGGATGCATGTTTTGGGAACAGGTTGAATGCTGGTTGTCACTTGTTAGTCACGTCAACATGACTGTGTTATTAACCTTCTCAGCCTCAAGATTTCTTAGTGGTAAAATGGGAATAAATGTATCACTTTCTAGTTACTAAGACACAGCGTATGTAAAAAGTTTTGTGTAAAATATATAATCGTAAATAGCAAATAATTTTCTTCTCTCCCAGTGTTTGACAAGTTATTTAAACCCATCAGTTCCTCAATCTACTGTTCTGTAAAAATGGGGAAAATAATAGAACTTACATCTTGTAGGATTTTTGAAGATTAAAGGAGCCATCATATCTAATGCCCGTAGAACAGTGCTCAATAAATGAAGTCAGTGATGTGGTTGATTGATACAAATCAGAAGTCCTAGGGTGTTCTGAGAAACGTTGTTTAAGTACACTGAGACTCAATGTTTAATCTGTAGGATGAGGTCAGTAATTTTCCCTTTAATGTTTTGCTTAAATGTTAAATGAGATAGGTGAAATGCTTTGTAAGCAATAAAATACTATGGCAATGCAAAATATTCTTCAATATCAAATCTGTCATAAAATTTCAAAGTCATAGGGCCTCCCTGGTGGCGCAGTGGTTAAAGGCCGCCTGCCGATGCAGGGGACGCGGGTTCGTGCCCCGGTCCGGGAGGATCCCACATGCCGCAGAGCGGCTGGGCCCGTGAGCCATGGCCGCTGGGCCTGTGTGTCCGGAGCCCGTGCTCCGCAACGGGAGAGGCCACAACAGTGAGAGGCCCGCGTACCACAAAAAAAAAAAAAAAAAAATTTCAAAGTCATAAAGTATTTGAATAAAAGAGAAATTTTAAAGCCAAGGTTGGGAATTTAATTCATTTATCTCTCTCAAATCTCAATATCAAAGAAAACTAAAAATTCTCAGTTTTATCTTTAAATCTTATCATACCACCTTAAAGTTTGCTAAAAATCTATTGTCTCTGAGTTTATTGGATCGTCACAGGCAGGGAAGACAAATGTTATCATCTAGATTTCACAGAATGAGTCCTGTATGCTATAGATAATAAACTCTTGATATCTACCAAACTTCCTTTGAGAGAAACTCACATTTCCCCTTGATAAATAGGGTCAGATGTTAATATTACATTTATGTCTCCTTTACAAGGTTGCAATCTAAGATCACTGGAGGTCTTAAGAATCCTTCTTGGCTTTTGAATAATAGATTTCTGAAATTGACATTGCCTTACCAAACGTATTTACTTTAATGGAATGTGTTTAAGGATGCCATGTACCCTGGTACTATTCTTCACTGCCCAGCCATGTTTGGCTGGGGTGATGGTAGTCAGGTGAGGCTGAAATCCAGCCTTCCATCAAGGCGTCCAAGCCACATTCCCTAGCATGGGGCTATGTTTGCCCTACCTTTCTTCACCGAAAGGCATTGTCTCTTTCCAGACCGGCCCTGATGACTGAGTCTTATCTTAGTGGGTACCTTTCCTCACATTCTCCAGAGGTGGGCCTATTGTTGTCACTGTTGTTTTAATTTAAAAAGATCATCAAGGTGACATGCATAGAAGTTAAAAAAAATATACAGGAATGGGGCGTAAATGGTTTAGTCAAAACATGAAATACATTTCAGATACAATGGGAATAATAGGGTTTGATATGGGATTTAGAGTTGGGGAAGTGGAGTTTCAAAGGCAGAAGTCAGAGACATTAACCATGTCAGCCCAAAGAAGGCAGGGGTAGAAAAGGTAAGTTTGTATGAAGGTCTGAGAAGCTGGCCCGCTACGTCTGACCACGAAAGGGGTGCTTTTGTGGAGGCGTGTGGAAGCTACTGCTTCTACAGGCCTGCACCTAAGCACCTAGTGGTGGGCTTGACACGATTATTGGTCAGACGCATTGTCACATGCAGAAATATGAAAGGAATATGGGAAGTTAAAAATACGAGGCGTAAAAACTACATACGTAAGAAGTTGATTTTATTTTTAAAATTGTAATAGAAAACAGGGGTAAAGATTGGGTGACAGGGAGGTGGAACAAACCCACTCTCTTGGTCCATTCGGGCTACTATAATAGAATAACATAGACTGGGTGGCTTAAAACAACAGAAATTTATTTCTCGCAGTTCTGGAGGCTGGGGAGTCCAAGATCAAGGTGCCTGCAGATTCGGTTCCTGGTGAGGACCTGCTTCCTAGTTCATAGATGGCTGTCTTCTCTCATATGGTCCTCACATGGTAGAAAGGAGGGAGAGTTCAATGGGGTCCCTTTCATATGGCCAGTAATTCCATTCATGAGGGCCCTCCCCTCATGACCTTACACCTCCCAAAGGCCTCACCTCCTAATACCATCAGATGAGGATTAGGTTTCAACATAGGAAGTTGGGGGAGACACAAACATTCAGTCTGTAGCACCCACTAAGGTGCTGCTTATTCTGAATGAGAAATTCAGACATTTTTTACTGTAATGTTGAAAAAGTTATGGAACTTCACTAAGCCTGTATCTGTGAAGTGGGAATAATAACAGTTATATTAATGTTATATCAGGCAGTATTGGTAAAATGTTTCATATATGGTAGGTGCCTAGTGAATGTTAGTTATCAATTTTGGTTGTTATAATAAGTTATTGGAGGGTGAACATGATTGGAGATGTGACCTTTGTATTTTAGGCATGTGGGATATTGAAGTGGTAAATTTATTATTAATTTTTTTACATACTTTTGACACTTGCTTCCATCAGTATTTTAAAATATTGATATAAGCAGAGAATTCATCTCTTCAGTATAAGAGAATATGTCGTCATGATCACTCAAGCAATATATCATCACTCATCTGATATTTAAAATGTCAGTTTGATTGAGAAATGAGAGTCCTGGGCAGATGAATGTGATTTAAATGTGGTTTGGTTTATGTACAGACAAAATGGTTGATGACCAGGTTATAGAGACTGGACAGACCCAGGGCTAGGGTAGTTCGCTGGGTTCCTGGGGCACTAGGTTTGAGCAACAGGTGTGAGGTTATTCCACGTTGGTCCCCGACAGGTGTGTTCCATAACAGGTAATAGGTACCTACCTATGCCTGATGTTCAAGAGCAGTTGATGAAGGCCTTGGGACCTTGGGGTAGGAGGTAATGTGAAGAAATAGAGCAAAGTGCTAGAGTTATTATGATTGCACAACTTCTCATTCTGAGTATGGCCAGTGGAGGGTCAGAGTGGTGGTCTAGGAAGATAGGATCAGGAAGTGAAATGAACTGTTTTCATTTAGGAGTTCAGACCTGAGAGAACTGAAGGGGAAAGCAGTTTATTAGAGTACAAGGCAGAGAATGAGTCCTAAGGAACAAAGCAAGAACTTGGCAAGAAACCAGAGCCACGGCAGGTTTCTGATGAAGCTGGCTGTGCTGGGCCTCTCATTTGCGAGGCTATTCAGGTTGGCACATGACTGAGCATAAAGGCTAGAGAGCTGCAGGCTACACAAGGTGAGCAAAGAATTAATACACTACAGAGTGTTTAGAACATGAAATAAAAAGACAATTTCTGCATGTAAATCCAAGCATTTTGAGTGAAATACATAGGCCATCATTTTGTGTGAGGTCATGAGGTAATGACTTTTTATTATCATGGTTATGCTTAATCTAAATGAATTATATTTGATTTCTTTGTACTTTTAGTGATTTATTCCTCAATATGACTTCTCTATCCAACAAATCCACTCCTATTTACTCTTTGGCCTCCCCCTGCTTTTATCAGCTACTGCTTTTCATTCAATAAGTATATTTTGCTTGCCTGCTAAGTTGGATGGAAGGTTGAATTGAAAATTGAGAGATTGACAGGAAGCAGTTGATTGAGGACTGTGTTACCACATGGACTGGGTTGGATAAAACCCCCCCAAATTTATGTCCTTCTCAGAACTTCAAAAATGTGACCTTGTTTGGAAATAGGGCTGTTGTAGATATAATCAGTTAAGATGATGTCATCCTGGAGTAAAGTGGTCCCTTAATCTACCATGACTGATGTCCTTATAAGAAGAGAAGAGAAGGAGACACATAGGGAGAATGCCATGTGAAAACAGAGGCTGAACCTTGAGAGATGCATTTGCAAGCCAAGGAACACCAAGAAATGCTGAGGATCGTAGGCAGTACCAGAAGCCAAGAGGAAGATGTGGAACAGATTCTCCCCTAGAGCCTTCAGAGAGAGCGTGGCCCTGCCAACAGGCCAAAATCCTCATTTTGAATTGGTAGGTTCCAGAACTGTGAGAGAATACATTTCTGTTGTTTTAAACACCGTGTTTGTTACCGCAGCCCCAGGAAACTAATATACCGTGGAAAGAAATTTAAATATCATAGTATTAATTTATCTATAAAGAATTTTAACTGCCAGAGCTACTCTTCCATTGAATATCAGTTTTATGTATCTTTTATCATGTAACACATCATTAAAGTAATAATTTTAAAGGATGTAAAAAGGAAGTAATAGTTCCTTGAAGGTACCCAAAAGTTTTGATTTGTGGATCAGGCCAATACTAGTAAGGCATTTGATAGAGTTTCTCATAGTATCCTTCTATGAACTTAGAGCAATGCATCAACTCAATACATTTCTTACTATATATTTGGTGATTGAGACTTTGGCCTAGAAGGGGCAGATTAAGGTATATTAAGATACACTGTGAAAAAATGTAGGTGCATGTTAAATAGAGAAATGAAAATATACAGAGAATTGCCCCAAAACAATTGATTTGTATTTATCCCTCTTCTTAAGACACCCATTCTTCTCTGCCCTTTTAAAGTAAAATCTGTTTTACCGATTTTCCCACAATCAATCTCCCTGCCATTGTTTAGGCTAAATGCAACACTTCTGTAATCCAGTTTAACGTGTACCACAGGCATGGAAGTTCTATGTAAAGTCCTTGGAGACAGATACCCTCTTTTATTTATCTTTGAATTACCAAGCCCTAAAATATTTGTGCCCTCGTAGAGCTGTTTCTTGAGATGGGACATCTTTGTCATCAGTTCATAAATCATACAGTGCAGTGATGTAAGTGCACTCCTTAGCTTTTCTGACCATTCAGAAAAGCTTGCATTTAATAAATAGCATTAAAAGAAATGTATTCCTTTTCCACTGATGTTCACATGGAGAGGTTTTGGATATTCTCAGAAATGAGAAGGAATTCTCTTAGTTAAATCTGTATATATATTCTGTGCTATCTAAAACACAATGGATGCTTGTTGTTTCCTTTACCTTTAGTTAAGGCCTTCCTATTGCCAAGAAAAGGGAAAGAAAAGTAGATTGTAAAATATTCAGCCATCGTTAGCTAACCATTCTTTGCAAATAGGTAGCATATTTGCGTATCTATTTACCAGGGATTTTCATTAATGTTACAGAGAGACTCAAAGACGTGGAGGAGAGTGTTGATTCCATGTGGCTGCATTTCTTTAAGGCCTGAGCCTCCTGTGTTAGCATCTGAATTTGAAATGCTTATAAACATAGTACATCTCTAAATTGCAACAAAGATTGGTATTGTGAAGATTATTAATAGTTCACTCAACTGAAGGGGAAAGTAAGCAGCAGGCACAAAGGTTCTTGCCCTCCCAAATCTTAAAGACATCCATTTTAGAGAAAAGAAGAGAGGAATAATAATTTCATTAAAATAATAGAAAAGTTGAAATTATTGTTAGCCCTAAAACAGGGTAGAGATATGTGAATCTATGGGAAGAATTTTAGAAAATCAGCAGAAGTCAAAGTTAGGTTTTGAATTGTACTTCCGGAATAAGGACATAATATGTAATCAGGCCATGTCTCTGATAATTATGTTAAATTAGATGAAAAAAATCACATGGATAAGAAAATGTAATTAAATCACTCAAAATAATAATGTCATTGTTTTCACTTTCTTTTAATAAATGAAAAGTGAGGAAAGATATCCTTTTAAACTATACGTGAGCAATTCCAGTATCTTCTCAGAAATGAAAATTGGATTGTAATATGAGCTTGTCTTTGACCATGTTCTAAAAGGCTAATACAGTGAGTTGGCAAAAGACCCCATGAACAGAGTCCATGTATAAAGGATCAAATAAACACAAAGAAACTCCTACAGACAAAAGTCAATGTAATTGGCAGCAAGATTTAAGGGGAAAAAATTAGGACCAGGGAAGACAGAACCAGTTTCTGCCTCCTTGTTTTGGTGCTTTCTCATCTAAGGAAAACAAACAAACAACAACAACCAAAGGGGGGAAAAAAAAACAGGATAAATGAAACATCTCACCTTTGTGGCAGGAGGTAGAAAGATTCAGGATTATTGTTTATAAACTTATTTCAGGTGAATTAAAAGACTAGGGAGACATTTCTACTTTAGAAGTTCTTAGACTTAACTTTGAACATTGCTGCTGATTCATTTCTTAGAGTTTTTTAAAGCATTATTTTTTTTTTCTTCTAAAGTTACTAATGCTCAAAGGAAACTGAATTTTTAAAAATATACTTACCTTTACTTTTTGTCAATTAGATGCATTGTTTGCACAGTATGACCTACTTAGTACTGAAGATTTTTGTGCCTTTCTACAGTCCTTTTTCATTTATTAAAATGAAAGACATTATCTATGCTACCTTTTAGAAATTCCTGTGGATTTGAATTTTCAAGAGTATAGATGGGTCTTGCTTTGTGCAGAATTGATGGATGAAATTTAATTTTACATCAAAGGTAAAAAGTGGGTATTAATGTGGCACACAGCTTTTAGCAAAATTCCTTTAAGCAACAATTTTCATACTGTATTTTTTTACCTATTATATATTTCAATTTTATTTATTCTTAAATACTTTTAAAGAATGTCTCCGTTAGACTGATTCAAGTATCCCTGTTTTTATACATTTTCAGTTTTTTTTTTTTTTAGTCTATAGTATTGTATTCCTTTTGGAAAAAATTGTGTGGTATTAAGGTAGTAAATAAAAATAGAAAGAGTTCAGTGTTCATTGAGGGAAATAGAGTCATTTTTGACCACATATTCTTTTATCTGAAATATAAATAATTTATAACTAAAAAAGGTTTATATCTGAATCAAGTGTACATAATGAATACAACGCCATCTACATTCGTTAATTGAAACAATATGGAACTAATTTTTTAAGCTGTGAAAATTTTCCCTTGCACAGTTTTTTCTAATGTACCGCCTTCTGTTTTCTCAATGGGACTGTTGCTTTTTAAATTCTCATTAATTCCTAAACTATACACTAATTTCTTTTCTGTATATTTGCTTTAAGTGACTATATATTTGAGAGAAAGAGAGAGTGGGTTTTCTGGTGAGTTACGATAGTAATATGATTGCTGGATAAAGTAGCTTTTTACATTTGGAATGACCATAAAATGGTAATACATTTAACCCTTCTCTGTGTTACAGCAGTATATCATAAGGTTTTCTGTATGTGAACCTAACCTCTCTCCTACAGAGAATTTTTAAGTAGTATATTCCATGCATAAAAATTTTCAGTGGGCTCCAATATACTTTAATACATAAATACATAAAATATAAATGCCACAGTTCTTGAAGAAGAAAAACACATCAAAAAACCCCTGTGTAGCTCTCAACATGCTACTACAATTTTCTCATTAAAAAATAGAAAAAAGCTAATAACTGTACAATCCTCCACTTAAAATTTTAAAGCCTAATAATAATACTTAAAAAAGAAATCTCATACCAATGCAAGGACCATATGGTAACTAGTATAGTGAATCTATTTATCACTTTTTTCAAAATTGTGTTAAATTTTTTGATAATTTTAAAGCTTGGTCTGTTGTTAAAATGTTTACAATTGAAGGTTATTGGTTTTATTCTTTCCTTCATCCCTTTATTTTTCTGGCTGCATGGCTTGGCATGCAAGATCTTAGCTCCCCAACCAAGGATCAAACCCGTGCCCCCTGCAGTGCAAGAGCCAAGCCTTAACCACTGGACCACCAGGGAAGTCCTCCATCCTCTCTTTTTTAATAATAGTTCATTTCAGGAAAATGAAAATAGTGATAGCTAGCTACTTGTTTAGGTCTTAATATGGACCACATCCCATGCATGACTTTGTTTTCATTTTTCTTATTTAATTAGCACACACTTAAAAGGAAGTCTTACCAATTTCCTTTTATAGGTAAGGAAATTGAGGTTCAGAAAAATTGAGTAATCTTCTTAAGATCACAGTTAAATGATAGAGCTAGGGTTTGATCCCAGACAGGCTTTATATCCAAGCTCTCAGGATATTAAGTTGCCTGAGGCCAGAGACCATGACTTCTGTCACTAGTATCTATTGATACGTATCTCCCATATCAAAATAAAACCTCCTATTCACTATTCAGATTTCATGGATATTTTGAATTATTTTTGTGTCTTTTAAAGAAAATACATTCTGGAATTTTAATAGCAAAAGTAGATTTGGTTCCTTTAGCTAAAATAAAAATCAGGAGCAATATTCAGTATAAATATATTATGGAAAAAATCAGCTAGCAGCTAACATGTACAGGATGTTTGGAGACACAAATAAAAATGAAATGTATACCTTTTGCCTTATACTTGTTGACTCTGGTATTCAGCTCTAACTCTGACTCCAGAGACTTGTAATAACATGTATTTCAGATGGGAAAAGCTTTGGGTTACCTGGGAAAGTGTAGCTGAATTAAAAAAAAACACTTTCAATTTAATCTAAAGGTACTTGGTCCATCCCTTCAGAAGTACGTGAATAGAGCTTTATCTCAACCCACTGGAGACTGCCAACTCCATGCCAGAGTGCAGCATGACCCAGAAAAGCACGCTGACCTCACTCTGTCACTGGTCTTGCTCACAACCCCATGTTCTTCTTATAATCTGAAATACAGTTTAAAAGGCTTAGTGTTTTGTTCACTGTTTTATATGATGTCCCAAAATTGTGCTTCAGAATTATCTATCCCTCTTCTGTTATTCACTTCAGAGTGAAATCCTTCTTACTCCACACCATCCGGGCAGTAATAATTTGATATGTTAATAAATTGCCATATGTCAGAAGGATGTAAGTGGGATGGAAATTAAAAGTGGCAGGGTAAAGGGATTCAGGAGTTCCAGGGGTCATGATGGATCTCATTGAGCAGGTGAGATTTGAACAAGACTTCAAGCTGTGGGGAAACTGTTCCAGGTAGAGTGAACAACTAGAAAAAAGGCTCTAAGGTGGGAGGGAGTGTGTTTGATGTGTTCTTTCTATAAAACCCAATTGAATTTGTGGGGGAAAAAAATCAATAGAAGTGTTTTTTCAAGGCAGAAAGTAGTACGTAGTATCATAAAATTAAGGGGGATTAGGGTACAGATTAGAGACTTGTACATTTTGGTTTATGCTCAGTGGACAAAGAACATAGAAGCATTTGCAAACAATCTGGGAGATTTCTTTAATGGTTCTATAAGATCTCCCACAGGAAGGCCTAGTTTTTGTTCTTTAACCCACTTTTACTGATATTTTCCCCCACATATTCAATTGGGTTTTATAGAAAGAACACATTTTTTATTTTATACTCATATTTCATTTAATTATGTAGTGTATAATTATATTTTGTCATTACATACGTAAGAATGGGGGCAGTCACACTTGACTCTTTATAAGCACAGGTTCTGATTGTCTCTTGCTGTGTAACAAATTAGTCCAAAACTTAGTAGCTTAAAATAGCAGTCCCTTTGTATATCTCATGTTTCTGTGAATTTGGGCATGGGTCAGCTGGGTGATTTTTCTATTCCACGTTATATCATCTGTGATTATTCAGTGGTTGTCAGATGGCTGTCAGGAGGATCCAAGACAGCTCTACTCACATGTCCAGTGCTTTGGTAGGAATGACTGGAATACTTGGCTCAACTAGATCTACTGACCTAGTACTTATGGTAGACTTAGGGTATTTGAGCTTCTCACATGGCAGCTCAGAGTCCAAGAGTAAATGATACAAAAGACAGGAAGTGTTAAGTTTCCAATCTCTTAATGCCCGGCCCTGGAAAACAGCAGCTTATCTCTTCCACCACATTCTATTAATCAAAGCAGTCACAGAAGCTCACCCACCTTAAAGAGAAGAAACAAAGACTTCACTTCTTCAATGGGAGGAGTGTCAAAAAACAGTTTCAGCCATCTTTAGTCCACCAAGGTGTACAATTCAACTCTAATAGACAGTAGCTTTCAGCGGGTCATCTTGATCCATCTGGAGATCCTAAAGAGGGAATGGAGAGTTTTGGTTTATCCAAAAATTTTGGAAAATGAAAGTCTGTTAAGACAGATTCTATTGTAATTCCACTCATTTTTTAAAATTTTACTTTATCCTGTTTATAATTATCACTTGTGTTTCTGTCCAGACATTTTAAATCAGAAAGGTGCAGTATATCATATAGGAATGAACATCCATCTAAATATAGTATAATTATAAAAACACTTACTTTAATCTCTAGGAAACATTCTTTTTGTCTGTTTTCTAACTTTTAAGTAAACCCATCACTTTTTAAGTTTAATTTTACTATATTTTAAGGTTTTAAATACTTTTCTGATATGAAAAGTTCCCAGATTGGGATGCTTGGTTAGATTATACACTGCAATACATCATCGTGAAAAATATAGGCAGTCAGGTGTTAGAGATTCTATTCCATCTTCTCACTGGCTTTTTAGCACATCTGCTCCATTTAAAACTATGGCAGGGAGGTGTGTAAGATTGAGCTGATTGTTTCTAGGAGTTTACTGTGCTTCTTTCAAAACTTTGTTTTTCAGTAAAGGCAATTGCTCCTTGAGCAGTACTGGTTGTTCCACACCCACTAATTATCATACAGCCATTTAAAGTTGAAATGGTAATCAAACCAATGAAAGCCCAAGATTAGCTGCATTCCTTCTTCATTTCTAGTGGAGAGATTCATCTGAATATCTATAAAGGATTTTGTGGTGCATTCTCTGGCAGATGCAGTAAAACAAATGCAATACAAACTTTTAAAATACAGCTTTGAATTTTACGTTGAATTTTAAGTTGGACATATTTTAATTTTTACAATTTAATTATAGGAGTCGAATGATCTTAAAGGATCATTCTAGTTATAAATAGAATATGAGGATTTGAGTTTTATTACAGAAAGAAAAATCTATTTTAAATGGTAAAATTTATACTTTTTGCCCATCAGAAATTACTGATTGATGCTTCTATTGAAATTATTAAGATCTAAGCATACAATGATACTTGAGGCAAATTCTCATTTAAGGAATGGCATACTGCATGACAGGTTGTGAGGTATTAAGAGATAATTGCATGCCTGGAAGGTGTGGTGAATCATATGAGCAAAGGCCAAGAATATCCAGAGACCAAATTTCACCGTCATTTCAAATATTACTCCCTGGTGTGTGTTATTCTACTTAAAAATTGCATACTTGTTGGTTGTAAATTTAAGGACCAAAAACACCATGTTAAATTAGTACTTTTTAAAAATGTGTTTAACCTTTACCAACACAATAGAATGTATTCAATTCATAATTATAAATATTATCAGGGCTATTGAATAGGGGGATATGCCAAATACCTTTCTGGACCTTCCGTTTGAGATAATCCTGATTGCCCGCAGAATGAAATGCATGCTATGAATCAAAGAAATGTAATGCTGTATCAAATAATTATGTTTTTGTTTGTTTGTTTTTTTGCGGTACACGGGCCTCTCACTATTGTGACCTCTCCCGTTGCGGAGCACAGGCTCCGGACGTGCAGGCTCAGCGGCCATGGCTCACGGGCCCAGCCACTCCGCGACATGTGGGATCTTCCCGGACCGGGGCATGAACCCGTGTCCCCTGCATTGGCAGGCGGACTCTCAACTACTGCGCCACCAGGGAAGCCCTAATTATGTTTTTATTTATATGTATTTTGACATCCTTATGCATCAGAAAGAATTCATTTTATTGGAATTTTTTTTAGTCAAAATGCAACCCCCTCTCACTTTTCTTGATTTCGATATGAGACCACGGTATTTCACGATAGACAATCAGGAAAATAACAGATAAGAGAAAGGAGAGAGGGAAGAAGAACATTTTAAGGTTTATATTTGTGTTCAATGAAATAATACATCTGTGCTCTCCCCTCAGTTCTTTACTCATCTAAAGGTAGAACTGCTTCTGCAGGTGGAATTAAAGTTAATTATCTATACCCAAATACCCTTAGTAGAGGCTCCTGTGAGCACCTCACTCCACTGCTGAAACAATAACAGGTAAGATCAAGGGGGACAGACAATGACAAAACAAAAGTAACTTGCCAATTGACAACTATGCCTATGAGCAGAGCCTGTGTTTAAATCCTACTCCTACATTTTAAATTTCATGGTTCTGGGAGTTTCTTAAACTCACGTGCCTTAGCTTTTCCATCTGCATCTGTAGAGGATATTAATAGTATTTATATTTGTTAGGAGGATTACATGACCTAATGTATGAAAAGTGCTTTGTAAATAAACAACCCAATTTAAAAAATGGGCCAAAGACATTAACAGACATCCACCAAAGAAGATATACAGATGACAAATAAGCATATGAAAAGATGTTCCACATCATCTGTCATCAGGGAAAGGCAAATTAAAATAACAATGAGACTTCACTTACACACCTATTAGAATTGCCAAAATCTTAACCGCCTACAACACCAAATGCTGGCAACGATGTGGAGCAACAGGAACTGTCATTCACTGTTCATGGAAATGCAAAATGGTATAGCCACTTTGGAAGACACAAAACATTATCTTACCATACAGTTCAGCAGTTACACTTCTTAGTGTTTACCCAAAGGAATTTAAAATTTACATCCATACAAAAACCTGAACACAGATTTTTGCAGCAACTTTAGTCATGATTGCTAAAACTTGGAAGCAACCAAGATGTCCTTCAGTAGGTGAATGAATAAATAAACTTTGGCACATCCAGACAATGGAATATTATTCAGCACTCAAAAGACATGAGCTATCAAGCTGTGAAATGACATGGAGGAACTTTAAGTGCATAGTACTAAGTGAAAGACGCCAATCTGAAAATACTACATATTGTTTGATTCCAAGTATATGACATTCTAGAAAAGGTAAAGCTATGGAGAAAGTAAATAGATCACAGGTTGCCAGGGGGCAGCGGAGAGAGAGAGATGAATAGGCAGAGCACGGAGGATTTTTAGGACAGTGAAAATACTCTGTATGATACTGTAATGGTAGATAACTGTCATTATATATTTGTTCGGACCCATAGAATATAAACACCAAGAGTTAACCGAAATATAAATTATGGAATTTGAATGATAATGTTGTGTCAATGTAGGTTCATCCATTGCAACAAATGTACTACTCTGGTGCGGGATTTGGTAATGGAGGAAGCTGCATGTGTAAGGGCAGAGGGTATATGGGAAATCTCTGTACTTTCTGCTCAATTTTGCTGTTAACTTAAAACTAAAGTTAAAAAATAGTCTATTAAAAGACTTTAAAGGACTTAAGAACAAATATTAAAATTAAAAAAAAATTTCAGTATATCAATACATTTATTCCCTTCACCTCCTGATGCTTATATTTTCTGAGTTATTTTGTCACAAAAGAAGGATAAATTGATTAAACAATTTTTTTTACAACTAAAAGAAGAAATGCTTTGTAAGGTTGCTGACCCTGAGTTAGTATTAATACATACTAGATATTTTTGGTATCAACATGTTAATACTCTGAATTTATAGAATTTTAAAAATTATGAGATTCATATGAAATGTCTAGAATGGGCAAATCAATCACGACATAAAGTAGATTAGTAGCTTCCAGGGTCTAGGAAGGCAAAGAACGGAGAATGACTGCTAATGGGTATGAAGTTTCTTTTTCAAGTGGATGAAACTGTTTTATAATAGTTAGTTGTGACAGTTGTGCAACTCTGCAAATATATTAAATATCACTGAACTGTACACTTTTAAAAGAGTAAATTTTATGGTATGTCAATTCTATCTCAATGACAGCATTATAAAAATTAATGGGAAGGGTGGAGAGACAAATATATTTTGTAATAGTGGGTTTTTTAATTTGTTTATGAAATACCTGCTATTTGTTAAGCATACTCTCTACTAAATATAATACATAAAATATATTATTATATAGATTATATTATATAATCATGACCTGTCATATATATTTTTATATTTTATATATATAATTTCTCAATGAAGCACTTATTACAAATAAACAAGAAACATATCAGGTAATAGTAAGTGCTTCATTGAGGGTAAATAAGTTGAGATAGTGACTGGGTGGTTATTCTTGTTTCTAAAGTGAAGAAAACTTTGCTGAGATGGTATGTCAGCTGAGGTATGATTGTCCGGCATGAATGAGTCATAGGAAGACTGGGGAAGAACATTCCAGGAGGAAAGAATAGCTAGTATAAAGACTTAGAAGCACGACTGCCTTTATGTGTTTAAGGAAGCCATGAAATAGAGTGAGAAATGGGGGAGAGGACTAGGGTCATAGTCAGCAAGTTAGACTGGAAGGAGCCTTTCTAAGTTTTCTCATATATGAAGTGAATGATACCTAATGTGGAGAATTGCCCTGGAATTTTAAAAACACATGAATAATACTTAGCATAGTGTCTCACACATGGCTGGAAGTAAATAAATGTTACTACTCTATGAATTCATCACTTACATGTAGACTGGCCCAATAGTGGGCATGAGAAATAGACAGAGATTTAAAGTATTAACAATGGTTCCTTGGGGCTTTAGGAAAACCCCTCTTTCTTAATCTATGAGGAAAGAAATAATGAGGTTTCCAGAAGTAACAAAGAAGAATTTCTTTAATAGAAAACAAATTGCAGATATCTTCATTATTTCCCTTACATTCCAAACCTTGGGATATCAGACTGTTTTTAGTCTTCATATTAATTTGTTTTCGTGTCAGATTGTATTTCCTTGCTAATTTTTAAGCCATCATTTTTGTATGACTTATCTGTGTTTTTTTCCCCTCTCTTCTTATTTTTCATAATATCGAGATAAATGTATACAAAGTTAGGAGTTAATACTATAAAAAAAGAGACTTTCTATTATTTGGTTAATTTTCTAAGAGGCTATATATATAATATATATGGATATATATTATATATCATGGATATAGGCAAAATATGAGCTACTATATAGAAAGGAAGTACTAAAAGACATTTTCTATTTTTTTAACAAATTCATTTATTTTATTTTTGGCTGTGTTGGGTCTTTGTTGCTGCAGGCGGGCTTTCTCTAGTTGCAGCGAGTGGGGCTCCTCTTCATTGCGGTGGCTTCTCTTGTTGCGGAGCACGTGCTCCAGAGTGCAGGCTCAGTAGTTGTGGCTCACGGGCTTAGTTACTCCGCGGCATGTGGGACCTTCCCGGACCAGGGCTTGAACCTGTGTCCTCTGCACTGGCAGGCAGATTCTTAACCGCTGCGCCACCAGGGAAGCCCAGACGTTTTTCTCTTTTATTAAAACCATCAACAATAAGGACTTTGACAGTAGTTTTCTTGGCAAGGTTATCATCAGCCCTCTATTCTAAATATAAGGAATAAAAAAGACTTCTAGTTTTGGGACATCGTGTTATGTTATCCTCTAACTATAGGAAAATTGAAATTTAGATTGTTCCAAATCTAGTGTGACCTTAAACTAGTCATTTAACCTTTCTAAGGCTCAATTTCCTTATACATAAAATTATTATAATACTAATTACTTCAAAAGATGCCATAAGAAAAGTATTCAGGACAGTTTCTTTGACATCCAATATCGATAATATAACAGTATCAATAATATAACAATCATCGTCACTATCACTACCTTTCTCTTTATAAAATCATAATGCTAATGGACCAAAAAAATGTAATTCTAGTTAAAAAATCAAGTTTATATTGTGTTCTACTTAATATATATATGTAAAAGAAAAAATAAAGCATGCGTCTCTATTGCAACACCAGTAAACAAATATAAAAAAAAACAAATTTTCTGTTTTGTAAACCTAACCTTGGTGATTTTTTGTTTTTTTTTAAGATTATGAGTTCTTTTTGTTTGTTTGTTTGTTTTGGCCGAGCCTCTCAGCTTGGGGGGATATTAATTTCCTGACCAGGGATCAAATGTAGTCCCCCAGCAGTGGAAGCACAGAGTCCTCACCACTGGACCACCAGGGAATTCCCCTGGTGATTACGATGATAATAAAAATAATCACTATTAGGTTACTTTTCCTGTGATTAACTTCTCTTTAGGTACTTTCCCTCTATTAATATTTTAAAATATTTCATAGCTGAATTATTTGGAAATGACTACATCATTTCACATGATTCCCAATATTATATCAAACATTTGACTCCAATTTGTTTAGAAAACTTGGGACCCCCCTCTCTTTCCTTCAACGATATTTGTGAGTGGACAAACATTGAGGGCTATGCTGTAGCAGGCACAAGAGATGGGAAAAGACACTGTTTAAATTAATAGTACCATAAATTTTCTTTTTATGTTTCCCAACCTCATATTTATTGAAATGCATTAAATTACCTCAGACATCGAAGGATACAGCATTCAATTTATAATAATCTTTATGGTTAACTTAATTCCATTAACCTCATCTCTGAAAGGTGGCAAATTAAGGAGTGCAGAGTGCACTTTCATTTCTTTGGGGAATGCCGTGAGCTACATAGATGATTGCTTTCTGGTTGTTGGGGGAGGCATCCAAAAATTAGTCAGTTAGATAATAAAAAAAGAAAAGAAAACAAAAAACTTTGGTCTGTCTCACACAATAGCTCTATGCCATGCTAGATGACATCGGATGATGATGTACTGCTTGCATCACTGCAGTTCTGTTTATTTGAAGTTAAAAAATGACTAGTTGGCATTGCCACCATTTTAAAGGGCTAAATTTTCATTTTCCAACCAGATTTGACCTTAGCAAAGGTAATCTTTAAGGATTATTTAGGCATTTCAGTTTGAAGAGTTTATGTTCTTCCTATAAAAAAAAAGTGGGTGTGTGCGTGTGCAAATTTGTGTATGTAATACGAGATTTTAGGTCCTAGTGTTGGATAATTAAAAGTTGTGTTTTTATGGCAGTAAATTTCCTGTGTTGTGAGTCACTTTTCGGGGTATATGTACTGTTTAAATCGGGGGTCCCCAACCCCCGGGCCGCGGACCGCTACTGGTCCACGGCCTGTTAGGAACCGGGCCGCACAGCAGGAGGTGAGTGGGGTGGAGGGGGGCATGTGAGCGAAGCTTCATCCATCGCTCCCCAGCCCTCGCATTACCGCCTGAACCATCCCTCACCCCCCCACCCCCGCGTCCGTGGAAAAATTGTCTTCCACGAAACCGAGCCCTGGTACAAAAAAGGTTGGGGACCGCTGGTTTAAATGATACCCGGAATTAATTTGGTGGATTCACTGCTTGCTTGTTTTACTATGCTAGAGAGAGCAATTAGATATATGTCGAGTTTGTTGCACCTGTAAAACTTTACTTGGATGTGATAGTAAAGAAAGTGAAATAATGTCATGAACCTATGAAAACTCTGCCTAGTGGGGTTCTATCAAGTCTCTTTAGTAAAGTTTGCACAATTTCAGCTCGCCAATCACATCGCTGAGGCTCTTTTACTTACTTGAAGCTCTTTATGACTTCTGAAAACCAGATGTTTACAATTTTTTAAATGTTGTACTATATGGCCAGTCTCCATTTGTGCTCTTTATTTGTAGTATTAGTTTTGCATTTTGAGTGCATAAGTCAGCCTTTGGTTCGTACACATAACAAGGTATATATTTTGAGGCAACATCAGGAAATATGTAACAACTCATTTAAAATGTTTGATCATTAGCGAGGTCACCTTGAGACTACTAATCAAAAGAATCGAGTCGAGTTTCAGGCTGGTAAAATTTGCCGTAATCTTAAACGTAGGGCTGTATTCCTAATTCCAATAGGATGGACAAAGCCATATTATAAAAGGTAGTTTTACGTGCATGGAGTCTAGAGACAGACTGCTGACTTCGAATCTCAATGATGCTATTTAATAACTGTAACCTTGGGCAAATTACTTACCCTCTTTCTGCCCCTCTTTCTTTATTTTTAAAATGAGTAATGATAGTACTTACTTTGTAGATTTGTTGGAAAGATTTATATCACTTAAAAGGTGTACAGCACGTAATGCGTAGTATATGATACTTTACAGTTACTGTTATCATTACCTAGGGGAAAAGATACCAATGTCTGGAGATAGATATATATCTCCGGCACTGATATCAGTAACTTAAGAGGAGGGAACCACTAGCAAATCTGAACTTGGTGTAGGTATATCCAGTCTGTATGCCACAGCTAGTTTTTGTTTGACTCTTTTGTTTGTTTTTATTTGCCAAGGTTCCTTAATTCCTGTTGGAAAACCTTTTTGGGGTCACTTCCATTAGTGTTTGCAGAATAGTTTACTTATCTCAGGGGAAAGTGCCCATTAGCAGTACAGTACAGTGGTTGTCAGGAAAATCTATTAAATGGAGTCCAGAGAGTTCATCTCTGTAATTGTATAAATGTATGTTTCTCAGGGGCAGTGTTGAATTAGTAAATGGATATAAATCACAAAGTGCTAAAACTCGATGAGACCTTAAAAGCTGAGTAGTTCCAACCCCCTTATTTTATAGATGAGAAAACTGAGGCTCAGAAAACGGAGCAGTTTGTCCAAGGCCATAGTAGTTATTGTCTGAGATGAGGAAACTATCCAATTGTCTGCATGAATCCTAGGTTATTTCCACTAAAATTTAATCTCTAAATTAGTGTCTAAAAGAGTCCATTTAAAATAGCAACATTTTCTTCCACCTGAACATGTTTGCACTATTCAGAAAAACCTAGGAAGTGTGCTGGAAACCTCTCCCTTCCCTTTCAACCTCTGATTAAGACAGAAGCTCAAACTACACACTCTCCCTTGTAACACAATCCAAAATATTGAGAGTAACATGTGTGATATTAAAAACAAATTACCTACTTACCATATATACTGCCAATATGCTTGCTGGATACACCCACTTAGAATTTGTAGACATTAAACTACATTTCAGGGACCATCCCAAGATGTAATTAATGAAATGAACTGACCTCTGACTCGAGAAGGTATCCATGTTGACTTCAATACAGAGCAATAGCTCTTAACTATTGATCGTAAAAATGTGATATATAAAGGCTCTAGCTCTGCCCTTTCAAAAGTCACACAGAACCATTGTCCCTTAAAGCTGATAGGCACAGCGAGAAGCTGGGAGGCCAGAGGTTCCCACTGACACAAAGTATGTGCTTCCCTAATGGCTATTAATCTTCCAACGCAGACTAGATATTTTATGTGGGAAGGAGGCTGCTTGTAATTTCATGAGTAAGCCAGAGAAACACAATGAGGGATGATACTGTCCCTCTAGTTGTCAGCCTCCCAAATGGGAAATAAATAATAGCAGAAGGATAAATGTGGCTGAAAGCAGAGGTGAGAAAGGGAACCGTTAGATATGGGAAACATCAAAGAACAAGAAATAGCAACAAAGAGATGCCAGATGCCAACAAGAAAAGGGGAAATGTTATGAGTAAAAATGCTGAAGAATGGCTATGAAAAGGAGATGGGGGATGGTCGCAAAGGAGGCCTTGAAATGACAATAATCCGTTCCAGAATGAAGAGGAAAGGAAGCTTATTACTTTTCTCCAAGGCAAAAAAATACATTTTCTTAAGGAAAAAAAGTAAAACGAAGCTAGAATGGATTAAGGAATGGGGAAAAATAAAAGACAACTAGATGTATCCAGAAAGAGGTAGTAAAGGCAGTGAGCAGTGTTTCTGTCCTTCAAGCTGGTCAGTTGTGTTTATGTCTCCATCCAGCTGTATGGCGTATTCCTGGGAAATAGCTGACAAGGCTAGGAGTTAGGGATAGGAGAATGCTCTTGCTGGGAGAACATCAATCAACTAATTCCAAATGAAGGTCTGGCTGCCAATAAATAGCTGAGAGATCAGGCCAAGTCACCTCTGTCTGGTGTTTCTCCCTGTCAGAATAGGTAATGGTAATATTTATTCTCTCGAGCCCAAAGGACTTTTATGAAAGATAATTAATACATATATAAATGGAGGCAGTGTAGCTTACATGTTTAATCTAGTGGTTACAAGGGTAGACTCGAAGCCGAAGTTTCTGGGTTTGAAATCCAACTCCTTTTCATCGTATCTCTGTACTCTTGGGCAGATCACTTAACCTCTCTCTTGCTCAATTCATCAGTAAAATAGAGTTAATAATAGTGCCCACCTCATAGGGGTGCTGTGAGGAATAAGTGAGGAGTGATGAAGATCACTTAGCATAGTGCCTATCATGTATTAAGGACAATCTGAACTGTTTGCACTGTGTCGATGCTTTGGAAATAAACCTTTTATATGAGTGTAACACACTGCATTCATTTATAGTACTACATAGGAGTTAGAATTACTGCTGATGATAAAAAGTTCTGATGGCATCATTATCTCTGTGCCTTCATTTTCTCTTCCTCATGTCTGCCCTTTTTCAGTCATCTGTTACTTCATTGCAAGAGTCATTTCTTTTTGCCTCATTTGCTGAATATATGTTATTTATCAAGCAGTTATTGAGCACTTACTATATACAGGCACTGTTAGAAATATGAAGAGGTATAAGACACAATTTTTGCCCAGAAAGACATATGTCCAGCAAAAAGAAGCAACTCATTAAGAAAACAATAATAAGAAATGCTATGATTAAATTTGTGAACAAAGTATTTCATCTGGGCTTATTTGGATGCTGAGGGCAGACTTACCAGATATGTTCAAGTCATAGTCAAGTTTAAATGCTACTATAGTACATGAAACTTTCTTTTATCTCATATTTCACTTTTTAATTTGTCTTTTGCTAGTGAAACTTAAGGCTGGAATCTCACTTTTCCTCACTCTTCTCCTGTCATCTTCCCCCATCACTAAAACAAACAAACAAAACCCACTTTATTTTATGCTTAAATGCTTCTGATGATGTTTTCTCAGTATCTCATTCAATTAGACTAACTGTTCTCATGCAAAGTTAAAGTGGTTGGAAAACCTAGCATACTTTGTCTAAGTAGGTTTTATTTCTCTTGCTAGCACCCCATTTTATTCTGATAGTCTTAAGAGATAACTGAAAGATAGTAGTCACCGTATTTCTAATGAACTTTAAAGAGGAAGTAAGCCATGTTCCCCCCCCAACAGTAAATTCCTATAAATGAGGGTTAAGAGTTATAGTAAAGATATTTCTACAGGGGTATTTGTTTCCCTTAAGTGGTTCAAGTTTAATACATGTGTGATAACTTGGAAATTCTTACTCTTAATGAAATACAACATAGTTGGAGAACCATGTCTACTATTTCACAGGCAATGTGATGCTTCTGATGCCAGTAGTTCTTGTCTTTAGCCCCCAAGTGTGGTTCCCTTACTTATGTGTGAATATTACCTATGGAATCTGCAGTAAGCATTTTGCATATTTAAAGGAAACCAGAGTTATTTTTTTACAATAAAAAATAATGCATGTTCACTGTCCAAAGTAGATACAGAAAAACGCAATGAAAGTAATGGTTGCCCGTAATTTTACGATTCAGGAATAGCCAGTGTTAACTGTTTGCTACATACATTCCTATTGAGAACTATATAATGATAACTAACATTTATTGAGCATTTTATATGCACCAGGCAGTTTCAACGACTTTATATGTTAAATATTACCCATTTATGCCTGGCAACAATTTTATGATATAAGTACTGTTATTACACCATTTTAAAGATGAGAAAATCAGTGCCATAACAAGGTGCAGTAAACTTGTTCATGATCACCATGAACATGGAGCCAGGACTGTAACCAGGCAGCCAGGCTCAGAGCCAAGGTTTTTAACCACTAAGAAATAATGCCTTTTTAGTATAATAACATACATACAATTTTGTAAGCTGCTTTAATTTACTTAATATGCCATATGTTTCCCAGTGTTTTAAAATAGTCTGTAAAAGTATGATTTTTATTGACTGCCTATAAATCTATCAATTGATCGTACCAGAATTATTTTAATTCCTATTTGATATATTTGGTGTGCTTCCAATTTTTCACTGTGGAAATAATGTAGCATATTTTACAAATATTCTAAGCAGGTGTACAAGTTTTTGGTGGCATTAATATTTATTTAAATAAGCAGGTAATGGACGTCAGTGGTGCACATATCAATGTAAAACATGCAGTAAATATTTGCTGTACAATAGCTATGCTCCAGAGACAGTGCCAGGAGGCAGTAGGGAATAGAAACCTTTCTATTCATAAATACCTCCTAATCTAATGGAGAGAGATCCCTGTAAAACAGTGTGTTTCAGTAGAATCTAGATATGTGTGTTGAGGAATGAATGGCAGGTGATGAAATTTCAACACTGAATGGAAATATCCTATTAGGAGTTATGGTTATAATAACCAGGGTAGGCGATGTGAGGAAACTAGTGTTTTAAGAAAATATGTATGACAGCATTATAGAAATGAGGGGATTTGTAAAGTCCAGGGCTTTACCCACTTAGCTGGATTTATTTTATCATTTCTAGGGCTTTTGTGATGTTAAATACCATATATTACATTGCCCTTGTATAGGTGATGTGACATATGGTTATGCCCTTAACCAAATGGTGGTTATAAATACAAGCATCAGTTCTTTTGGCTCATGATCTCAGTCATAATGTACTGGGTTTAACAAATAGTTTTTCCCAGGCCTTGGAAGTATTGAAGTTATGAATGTTCTAGGAGATTTCCAGATAATCTCAGGGCCAAGTGGTAAGCAGATCATTCTCTGAGACTGGATCTTCTGCAGTGTGTCTGTGTTCTTTTTTTTCACTCTTAAGCCCCTGGCATTGCCTTCAGGGGTTACTGACTAGCATTTAGGCTGACTGAGTTAGAGTTAGATATATACCTCCTGTAGTTAATGGGTTTTATTGCCAGGAATATCCTTTTGCTTATCAGTGGGGAAGGTTTTTGCTTCTATTGCTGGATATAAAGGTGTCCCTCAATATTCCATTACTCAGTTCATTGAGAAAAGCTTAAATTTAAGGGAAGGTAGATTGGAGCTCTGTTTCCTGAAGGAGGCTGAGCAAAGTAATCGCTCCCAAGTTTGGCTCAAGTTCTTCCAGATGTTCACATTTATATGACAACCAAACACTTGGAGATATTCCATCTGGTGAGATTTCTGTGCAAAATTTCTTTATATACAATTCTAAAATGAGTTTCTGGTCAATGGATGTGAAAATGAACACTGATCATCCACAACAAACAACGAGATAAATTTTCATCCCGTTTGACTTGTAAAAGCAAAAACTCCTGTGATACTGAATATATCGTTTTCTTTTCTTTTTCAAACTTGTGACTCCATGGGAAGGACATGGAATCAAAGCAAAAGAACAGTATTACAGAAGATATGGGCCATGAAGAATTGTGCTTAAAATCATAAATAAACATAGACACATACACTCACCACAGTGATGTGATTATAAAAACTAGACGGAAGCTGGCTGAAGAACTGCAAAGGACTTGGCTTTCCATGAACTTAATGACTGAAACTAAAGTTCCTCCCCAGGAGATAAGCTGAAATCATAGCACAGTTTGAATAAAAGTATGCCTTTTCAAGGGTACTGCAGAACAATTATGGCTGGGATCCTTTACTCTTGAAGAGAAGGCACTAATAACCTCTTATTTTAAATCGACTTCCATCAAGCAATAATGCCTCCCAGCTTGCAATTTCAGGCACTGTATTGGGTAATGTGTTTACAGGCTGGTCTCATATTTCTTTTTGAAACAGGAGACGGGTAGCTTACTGCTACTTGGAGGTGACTTTAGGAAACACAGTTTTCAAGGTGGTAGTTTAAAAAATGTGATTATTGGGAATAATAACTCCAGAGACAAAGATTTAATGGGTTTACTTCCAATTTATTCAGCACGTCGCCAGGATATTGAAGTTCTAGTTTTAGATCTGTGCATTCAGAGTCCACCTTATTCCCCGATGTATCATATATTTAGGTTCTTACCGCCATGTATAGGCATTTAGTTTGCCTTCAACTCTCCATAGGAGTCTAACCTCTCAGAGTAATCATTGTAGCTGGATCTGTCACAGCTCTACTCCTTGCTTACTTATCATTACTATTTCTTTAAAATCGAGATATTGAAAACATACATTACTAAAAGGAAGAAAACACATCTCCAACACCGTTATGGTGTTTTTCAGTTCAGAGGCTTATTGTGTATGCATCATTTGATTTAATTTCCTCTAAAGCCTTGGGAAATGTGAGTTATTATCATCTTATTATTGTTGTTGATAAATAGAAGAGACTATTTAGCACTAATTCTGCATCAGGACCAGTGCTAAACACGTTGCAGTTGATCTGAATGATATCCTCAGGATGCTGGAATTAATATTATGCCCATTTTATAGATGGTGAAATTGTGTGTTAAATGACATGCCAAGTTTACACAGATGGTATATAGCAGAATTGCATTGCCAAGCTGTTTTGTAGATGGAAACTAGTGATGCCAAAAGTTTAAATAAGTTGCCCTAGGTTATCAAGTTAGTTCCTAATGCCTCTAACTGCCACCCTAAGTATTTTCCATTACACCGTTCTGTCCGGAGAATTGCTCCTACCTTATATGGTACTCTGGAAAGTAGACAAAGAAGCACCCCCCACCGACCCAGAAGAGGACTTATTTTTTAAGGAGGAACACTTTTTTCCAGTCCAACTCTGCCCTCACAAGGATGGGTGAGTAGAGCATGGGTATGGATTTCAACCCCTACTCATCCCCCCTTATACAAGCACCTTGGTGCAAAACGTAATACCCAGGGCCGTAAGTAGAGGCCCTGGCTGTCCTCATTGAAACTAATAGCTGGGCATTCCAAAATAATATCAAGAGAAATATACAAAAGAGTTTTCTATAGGTATGTGTTCTTAGAAGCAGCAAGGATACAAAATGTGTGCTCTACTAATTACATTTCTAATATGCTCACATTTTCCCTTCATCACTAACAAAAATGTTTAGCAAGATATAATCTGACAGCACTCATGCTAAAACTCCCCTGGAGCCCAAATGTATCGCTAGTTAAAATGACCCTCATCTTCACAAGCCATTGAAAAGGAGTTGAGGCTCATTTATGAAGTGGGTTTTAACCACTGGGTGATACATCGTGCTGCCGTTATGTCACCGAGCTTCGGAATAATTTTTTGTATTCATTTCAACTTATTACTATATTCCTTTTCAAAATCGATTACTTTTAATTATATAGCTACCCTGGGCATAAAGCAGATATTGTATAACTTGGATATGCTTTCCACTGAAGTACTGACATAGTAATAGATTTAATGTGCACCTAACTATAATAAACATTAAAAAATTGCATGAGTGTATAATGAGGACACTGATAGTCAAAAAAGTTTTTAAAAATGTCTGTGACTTGGGATGTTTGAGAAGTTCAGGAATTTTTAGCTTAGAAGATGTCTCATCAAACCTGAGAACCTTCTTGAAAACATGCAGCTGATTAACTTGAAAGAGCTTGGTCTAAAGACTGGTTCTCAAACTTTGGAGCACTACATGAAACTATAAAGGCTCAAGCCCCATCCTTGCTTTAATGAACTTAGGCCCCTGTGTTGTATATTAGCTCTTCACTTGATTATGAAGAGAGGTGTGTACCTAATTTGAAAACAACAGGTCTCCGGGCACAGATTCTCAAATTTGGGTGCACATTAGAATTGCTGGTGTCTCACACCCAGAGATTTCTTTTCTTCTCTCTCTTATTTATGTATTTGTTTGTTTTTTCTTCCAGTTTTATTGACATATAATTGACATATAGCACTGTATAAGTTTAAGGTGTACAGCGTAATGATTTCACGTACATACATCGTGAAGTGATTATGATTACCACAATAAGTTTACTGAACATCCATCATGTCATATAGATACAGCATGAAAGAAATAGAAGAAAAAATGTTTTCCTTGTGATGAGAAGTCTTAGGATTTCCTCTTTTAACAACCTGCATATATAACACACAGCAGCGTTCATTATATTTGTCACATTGTACATTACATCTGATTTCCTTGATCTGAAGTGTCCCTTAGGCATTAGGAGGTTTAAAAGCTCCTCAGGTGGGCTTCCCTGGTGGCGCAGTGGTTGAGAGTCTGCCTGCCGATGTAGGGGACATGGGTTCGTGCCCCGGTCCAGGAGGATCCCACGTGCCGCGGAGCGGCTGGGCCCGTGAGCCATGGCCGCTGGGCCTGTGCGTCCGGAGCCTGTGCTCCGCAAGGGGAGAGGCCGCAACAGTGAGAGGCCCGCGTACCGCAAAAAAAAATAAAAAATAAAACTAAAGCTCCCCAGGTGATTCTAATATCAGCAGAGTTTGAGAACTACCAGTCAAAGTCCTTGCTGCCCAATGTGTGGTCCAGCGACACCTGGGAATTTGTTGGAAATGCAGAATCTCAGGTCTCGCAAAGAATTACTGAATTAGAATCCACCATGTACCAAGATAGCCAAGTGATTTTTGTGCACATTAACTTTTGAGAAATATTGGGCTGGGGAGTCAGGCAGAGCTGGATTTTTAGCCATTTCTAATTAGCTAGGTGACTCTGGGAAACCTCTCTGAGCTACAGTCTCTTTGCCTGTCAAATGGGCATAATGGTTACCCTGTCAACATCGCAGGCTCGTTGGGGAGATTTGTGAATTGCAATACTGGAAACTCACTTTAGTAACTACAACACTGAAGGCACTCAGGAAACCTTGTGTCCCTCTTAAGAGGCAGAGTTGCTGTGACCTTTTTCAGCGCTGGTGGATAGAGGGCAAGTGAAGCAAAACACTGCCAGTGACCTCCATCACAGGCCTTCCTATTCTTGTATTAGTGAAGGTTCTTTGTAGGTGTGAGTTCAAGGTGATTTTCATTAACTCAAAAGAATAAATGCTTCCTAGACTCAAGTGTCTTCTTCTAAAAAAGTAAATCATAGCCACAATGTCCTTGCAGGTACCTTGGGCACCTTGCATTGTTGTAGAATGTGATCAACTTAATCATACAGTGCCACTATTCATACTGTTATCTTTAATTTTACCTTTTAGATCTCAATCTGTTATTTCTCTCCTTCTTGGCCAAGAGCTCATTTCTTTCTAGAAACTCATATATAGGGTTTCTTTTTTTCTCTTCAAGCCACTAGCTTCTGCAATTATCTTTTTCTTCTTAATTTCTTTTGCCCCACAAAGTATTTTCTCATTGTTCCTGTTCCACCCCGTGAACTAAGATATAGAACTGACTTGTCCGGTAAAGTGTGTACATCTGATTGAAAGGGTATGGCAGTACTTTCTTTGTAGTATAATCATTTGCACATTGAGAGGGAAATAGAAATGTCTAATGGGATACCAGAGAAGAAATACCCTCTGCTAATCTTTCTAAGCAGGACGACAATGAGTAATGATTACAGTTAATTAAGTTAGGCAACCTCCGTTTCCATTCACTTAGCCGCACTGCTAATTATATACTCATTCTACAAGGTTTCTTTAGTTCTTCTGTAATTTGGATGCAGTACTCTTTGTGGGCAAGGGGATACAGTACGATTAATGAGCTTTTTCCCACCAACACCTCCTGTTCTCTCTAAATGAAATTTCCACATCTGGAAGTTGAGAGTAGAAAAAGGAGCAAGGGGGGGAAAATCAGTCACATTTTCACTTACCTCCAGCACAGCACGTATTTATAATTGCAGAATATTTTATGGTAAAGAAAACGGTAACATTTAATTTCTTTGGGAGCCTTGCGAAATGGTGGGTTTTTTTCAAAAGGAAATAAGTCCACAACTTGGCTTTTAAAAATATAAATGACAATGACACTTTATATTGTAGGCGTTTGTTCACTTCAAATAATTGTATATTGGGTACCTACTATTTGCCAGGCCCTGAATCTATTAAGTGAGAAGGAGGTAAGCCCTAGCTATGATTCCAGGTTTCTTTACCTGGACTTCAATCATTTTTTTTTTTTTTTTTTTTTTTTTATGCGTTACGCGGGCCTCTCACTGTTGTGGCCTCTCCCGTTGCGGAGGACAGGCTCCGGACGCGCAGGCTCAGCGGCCATGGCTCACGGGCCCAGCCGCTCCGCGGCATGTGGGATCTTCCCAGACCGGGGCACGAACCCGTGTCCCCTGCATCGGCAGGCGGACTCTCAACCACTGCACCACCAGGGAAGCCCTGGACTTCAATCATTTTAACAACTTACTCTTTAAAGAAAACTGAGAGAATATGCAGCTCTACTTGGGTGTATTGTTAATGAAGCGCTTGAAAAAAATTAGTTTATGTGCTTTGATCAGATGGGGATTGCCATACTTAAGAGTTTTATTTTTAATCTGAAAATCCACTTCAATCTTATGCTCTGGGCAGGCAAGGCTGGCATTACACAAGGCTGGCACAATTCTGTACATTCAAGAAGCAAGATTTAAGGTTTAACTTCAAATATAATCTCGTGTAAGTAAGTTATTCATATTATTCCCTTTATTTAAAAAACGTCAAGGTTTACATGATGAATTTTTGCTTCAATCTTCAACAATCTCCATTTGCTTTAAGAATTAACTTCTGCCCTGTGGTTGTGTTTAGTTTAAGATTACTTCAGATTTTAGAATTGATTTTTAAAGGTATATCTGGAGGAAGATATTTGGCTGTCAAGTACCTTTATTTGTATATTTGCATAGGAAGTTCAAATGTGTTTTGAGCAGCACTGGGCATTTTTAGAATTGTTGTTTTTCTCCTAGCGTCACACAGGTGCACAACTTCACAAGTCCAGTCTCCTCTTTATGCATCCTCCTTTCTGCTTCTCTTTCATAACATCAGTTTGCATCCATGAGTACAGTGTCGAGTTCGCATGAAGACTAGACAGAAATACAGGTGTCCTCATAATAATCAGCTCCTTTAATTCTCCTCTCTGGTTTATGCTTCAGTCTCAGCGAAATCCTATATAAAGCAGGCGGCATAGTTATTACTAGAGGAACTGAGGTTACTGATTAGAAAGGAACGTAATCAGGTAGATTGAGCCTGCGAGGGAAGAAACCATTGCTGGGAGAGGGGAGTGTTTGCAAAACGCTCTCTGTGAATCTGTGAAGAACACCTCACTTTTCAGGGCAACCGGAGTGGAAGAAACAGGTGCAAAAAGATTGTGTGTTTGTCTGCTTTTGTGAAGCTGGTCAGAGATTATGTACCTGCTTTATCTGTGCTTGGCTATGACTCTACCTCCAGGTTTATCAGATCCCATAGAATGTTTAAGAGAAAAGTACCAACAGGGAAATCAGCAAAAAGCTTTCCTATGAAGGTGTAGGAAGCCACCGCAGAATTTGAAATGTCTGAGGTCTCATCTGGTGAGTAAAAGCTGCAGATAAATGCAACAGCCATTCAGAAGAATGATAAACGCCACAAGCATTCGGAAGCAGGCTTCCCCAAAGGTGACTCTTTTGGTCAATTTGCAACCTCTAGGATAAATTTGGATCACTCCTATTCCATGTGGCTTTCTCTAAAAGTTAAATTGGGGCTTTTGTAGTGAGGAGGGGAGGGAAGGGGTTTAACATCAAAGTACTGAAATGAAAAGGAGCCCAAATTCTACTTTTTGGGTTATGGCTTTTATGAACTTGATCTTCAGAAATCTAAAATTATCTCTAGTATGAAGAAACAAGAAAAAAAATAATGACCCAGACCTTAATCAGTAAACAATAATATTTCAAATTCAGTTTCTAAGGACCTAAACTAAATCCATAACCTCATTAGAAAACTAATGTGAAGAATTTTTGTCTTAGCAATAGAAACACCTATGTGTATATAGAGGTTTCAAGACATTTTTTGGTCAAAGAAAGGAAAATAATAAGGGTTTTTGTGAATAGTAATTTAGACATGGTCAGGTATGCACTACTTATTAGGAATCAAACTGGGCCACCAGTTGTAAACAATAATTATAGGCTGCCTAATTACCTGAAATATAGAAGAATAATATTAAAGATTAAACATTTATTGTTAAATGCTAGCTTTTAAATAAAAAGGTGTCATGATTAATCGTGTTATCTGTTTTTTTAAATTATAAGATAGCCTGAAATTCTAAATTAGCAAAAATTTATTGTTGGTCTATACAAACTTTATATTAAAAGTATACTAACTCCTAAGCTGTGATAATTTTATTAGAATTTAAATCTCTTGTAATAAGATTTTCTATCATTAGGAAGGAAGATGACTAATTTTGGGGGCAGGGCAGAGCCGAAGAAGTTGAGATTAAATAAGCCTTTTTAAGATTATGAGTATATATTAGGAAAACAGTCCAAAGTTAAAAAGTTTTTTGGATCTTCAGCTGTCCCATAGCTTGATTTATAAGAAAAAGCTACCCACTTTTGCAAGTCTTGTCTCTCGTTTGCTCTGATCTAAGTGGTTGCCATTTCTCATTTACAGATTGGCTTTGACTAATCTCTTTCTAAAGATATTTTTTTAATTTTCATGTTTGTGTTTTATTCATCAGACAGATTATCCTGAAGTGCAGAGGCCAGTTAATGGTTTGTGAGTTCAAGCTGAGCTGAATATAGCTAAGCTCTGTCTTGCTTGACATTTCATCAAAAGCTGTGTTGATTTGCAATGTTTACCGACCTATTTATTGAACCCTCACAGCTTGAACTATGCCACCAAGCTTGCTGACATGGCTGAGATAATCTCTAAATGCATGTACAAGCTAAGGAAGAAATAGAGAAACAGAAAAATAAGTTAAAAACAGTCCTTGACCTATTTAATAAATTATGCTTATACAGTCCTTGATTTATCAGATTGGCCAAAAAGTTCATTCGGGTTTTGCCATAAGATGTTAGACTAACCTGAAAGAACTTTCTGGCCAACCCAATATTTATCTATTTGATTGTTTCCCTTAAAGCCCCGTGACATAGTTTTTCTCTTTGATCTTCACAAAAACTCTGGAAGAAGATAGACTAGAGCCTTGGTTCTCAGCCTTGAGTGAGCATCAGAATCCCCCAGATGGCTTGTTATAACACAGCTTGCTGGGCCCCCACCCTCAGAGTTTCTGATTCAGTCCTTCTGAGGTGTGGCCCAAGAATTTGCATTTCTAAAAGGTTTCTCAGGATACACTGGTGCCCTGGTGTGGGGAACCACATGTTGAGGACCACTGAGGAGATGAGAAGGTTCTCATTTATGAATCAGAATCACCAAGATTCAGGTAGACTGAGAATTTGGATCATAAAGATTTATCCAGTTGATAAATCTTTATGAGCCAAAGGACATTCTTCGTAGAGGGAATGGGAGAATGGTGAATTGCCAAGGATGGCTGAGCTATCAATCAGAGGTTGATGGGAAATAAGAAGGTTAAAAAAAAAAAGTTCTCCCTGAAAGTTTACATTTTTGATGAAAAGACAAAAGACTTATGAAATTAACTAATGCAGTGCATACACCAGGAGCTCAGGGAATCGTCGAGGAATGAGATTTATGTGTCAGTAAATAGTAGGGAACTTCTTGTTCAATGAATGAAAAAAAAATTGGCTCATGTTCGTTGTTAGCAAAAAACCCACTTATTTTCTCTCAATCTAGTTACCAGGGTTCTCTCTACACATTGTTTAGAGAAGTTTCCCACTGCACAAGAAAATAAGCATGCATCCCTCACAAAATTGAGGCATTTGTTAAATTAATGGTTAACACATTAAAATATTCAGTACCTATTCTTGAAAATTATTACCCTATAGAAATTAGCAATAAAATTATTAAAGTTGGTTATTAGTTCTCAAATATGTAAAGAACCCATTTTTGATTACTCTTTTCATTCGTATTGCCTGAGATACCTCCCTAAATAAGGATTTAGTCTATGACACTTTTAACAAAATGAAAGTATGATCCATTTTTTATAAGCACTTGAGTCTGTAATGTATATCAACGTCTCCCCTTTTCACTCAGTAAAAATAAGATGTTTTCCAATTTACCTTACAGAAGCTACATTTTGGAAAATTAAACCATGACAAGACTGGATATTTTACTTAATTATAATGCCTAATAAAAAATTAAAATATATCTTTTAAGATACTAAGAACTAAATTGAAGCATTCAAAAAATTGTAAGCTTTGCTGTTTTTTAAGTTGTATGGTCATTTGTTACGGTCCATTTCTTCAGTAAAATTTAAGCTTTGATATATTCTAATGGGGTACAACATTTAGATTAAATTATAATATGGATAATTGACTTTTAATGGAATTTAATCTACATGTTCATAATGTAGAGTTGGGAGTGGGCAGGCCTTTAAGGAAGTAGAGATGTTCAATACAATCATTTTCTCAATTTTTTTGATTATATATCAAGAAAACCGATATCATCATTTACTCCAATTTTATAGTATATTCTTTTTGCCTGGTCTTACCTATCACATGCTACATATGTAGGGTACAGAAATCAATAGGGCTATGATCGCATTTTCATGTTATTTTAATTCAGATACTCTTCTAAGTTGATGAAATGAGGCTGATGCTTAGAAAGCAAATGTACCATGTTTCTGATATTTAAATAATATATCAAATGATTTATTTTGGTCTGGCTCACTTATTAGTTTATTATTTTTTACTTTTTCTTTCATGATTAAAGCAACTCATAGTTACTAAAATACCTAATATTTATGATAAATTATGGTTTTATTATGAAAATAAAACCATCTTTAATGTTGTTTTGGAGTATAAATTTGAGAAAAAGGGCTAGCACTGTACTCAGTCTCTCATATCCCTGTCTTTCATCACTGAATTCTTAGCACTTAATACCTGCCTGGAATGTAATGAGCATTCAGTAAATTAGCTAAATAAATGAAGGGATGAATCCTACAGATAACTTTCCCCAGGAAAAAAAAAGGGGTATTTTTATTTCAGTTTTTAATGCTATTTGATTTGGTTCAAATGAGTAATATTTATGACATTTTATCGTGATAGCTATTAGATCATTAACCGAATGTGAGAACAAAGGGCATTTTAGGTTTTTTTGTTTTTATTATGAATATTGAATTTCTTTCACAAACTCATTTGAGTCTTTCAGGATACAATCATCTATTTATTTTTTCAGTTTCCTAATTCCTCACGGTCAGGCCAAAATCATATTTCTTCAGACACACACACACACAAACACACACACACACACACACACACACACACACACACACACTCTTCATGTATTTTATTTTGGACCAGCACTTGAAATTGAAATGGAAGTTGAGGGAAGGGAAAGCCTGGAATGGTTGGATTTTTTCCCAGCCAATCAAAATTCAGCCTCTCTATTTTAGGCAGAGTGTTGTGAACATGGTTAAGAGAAGGAAAGAAAGAGAAATGGAAGAGTTGGAGGGAGGTCCCCACCTGTTTGTACCTTCTTAGGCAGCTTGAAAGGTGCCCAAAGCAGAAAAATGATTCTGCTTTGCTCTGCGCCATATTTAAGACTCAAGCCAAGGTTGAACATGAACCTGTGAAAACATTCTTTTAAATTAAACTCAAGCCACTTATAAAATAAAATATGTAAAGGGTTTTTTGTGGGGTTTTTTTGAAAGTTAAGAGTTAGATTCTGTCTGCATAATGAATAATGACTAAGGGGTGCCAAAGTTCTCACAAAATTACTGGGAAATCTAGACAAATCCCTTTCCAATAAAAATAAGCACCACTGGTGTCTAACAAGGCCTTTCGGAGAAAGAGTAAGGAGGAGAAACCTTGACATGTAGTTAGGGATAACAAAATTATCGTAGCTAGCTGCATTAAATTATTTGACTTAAAGATTGTTGATACAAATAATTTCAGTGTGAATTAAGTTAAAATATATATTGACTATGTGCCTTACTCTAGAGAGTATCATTTATCCAATAGATTATATTATTTAACTACCTTTGGAATTGGAATTGTTAATCATAAACTAAACCAAACTAAAAGTAAAATATACCACATGTGAAGCCATTCCAATGAATAAAACGATTTCTGAGTGAGCTAGCCTGCTGTTCAAATTTGTTTATGGTTATGCTTCAGATACTATTTGCCAAAATACAGACTCCTGCAAGCACAATTTTTTTTTTTTAATTTGGTTGCATCGGGTCTTTGTTGTGGCAAGCGGGCTCCTTAGTTGTGGCTCTCAGGATCCTTAGTTGCGGCATGTGAACTCTTAGTTGTGGCATGTGGGATCTAGTTCCTAGACCAGGGATCGAACCCGGGCTCCCTGCGTTGGGAACGTGGAGGCTTAAACACTGCACCACCAGGGAAGTACCCTGCAAGCACAATTTTTAAACACTTACCTTGGAGGTTTCCAGAACCCTAGAAACATTTCTGTTGCTTTAAAAAACAACCACAAAATAACAATTAAAAACTGCTTCTACTCAAGGCCATCTGTAGCACACATTGAAATATTCTGTAAAGAGGATTTCGAAACATAAATAGCTTTTTTGTTCAGGAATTTCCAATTAGCCTGTACTTAAGAGTCTGCAAATTTAAACAAAAAGTGAGTATTGAGTAGAGATTATAATTTCAACAGATATTGGCTTAGATTTGAAATTTTGGATACAAGTAGGAGGTAGTACATGTTGATAAATGGCAAGGTATTACAACTCATTTTAATACTATTGACCAACCTAAAAATATATAAAACACTCTTACACATTTTAGTCGACAGAGTAAAACGTTTGCAAATAGCATTCCCGAAATCAACTGAAAAATTTGGGGGTTTAATTTTCCAATCTTCAAATAAGGGGGTTGGACTAGATGATTTATAAGGTCCCTTTCATAACTCGTAACAGTAAAGTCTTTAAGGAATGTTTCAGTAGAGGGGAGAAATAAACGCCGTCCTGGAGGGGAAAGATGTTGATGGTGCTGATGCTCTGTTCCACATCTCCTTCCCGGCTTGAGTTCAGTGCAGTTCCTGGCTCACTGATCTCAACGGTTCCTGGGTCTTGCTCTGCAGCTCTGCCTGAGGGTTTACTGCAGCACCTTGACAGCTTGCTCTGCTGAAAACAGGAGTAAACCAGAAATTTGGGGCCAAGGGGCAGGGTGGGAGGTAAAGTCACCAGGAGCAACCTTTAACTACTAGGGGATGGGCATACTTGGGAAAAGCACCCCAGCTTCTTCATCATCTGGCGGGACAATTCTGAAGCCTGCTCTTCACTGCTTCTCAGAGTGGGAGGGGGGAGGGTTTGAACCCCAGTTGCCCCCAGTAGTAATGTGCTCATTAACACATCCTTTAATGCCTCCCCCCCCTTCCCAACCTCACTTTCTCCACCCTCTCACTTGTGCTTTCTGAAATCAATTGCTAGATAAACTACCTGCATCTTAAGTCCTCACCTTGCTGTCTGTTTGGGGAGAATCTAAATTACCACAGTGATAGAGATAAATTATTTCATGTGCGCAAAAAAAAACAGGGCAAGGGCACTTAAGATGACAGAAGGAGGGGGAGAGGACAGGAGCTCATAGCAGGTGATTTTGCTCCGTTGAGTAACTAAAGAACAGTCATCCATCAAGGCGGAGCAACAGTTGGAGAGGAAAGAAACAGTTTGTGAACCTGAAAAAGAGTGGGAAGGAGTAGAGCAGCTGCTATAGAGAATGTGCCAGACTGTCAAGATAGGTGAATAAAAGGTTCATGGAACAGCAGAGAAACTAGATCACATTATCCATATCTTTTGATTCCATCCTAAGTTACCCTTAAACACCCCAACTTGACTTTGCCACTTTTGCTTTTGACCCCTTCTGCTCCCTCCATTTTCCACAGAGTGTCCAGAGGGATCTTTTATAAATGGAAACCAGATTGTGTTGATCTCTGATTCAAGATCATTATTGTTCTGTTAGATCCAATTCTTCCCTCCTCTTTTGCAGTCTTGCCGCCCTTCAGCCACCCTGACCTGCTCTCATCTCTCAAATGCCAGTCATTTCTGCTATTGAGTCTGCCTGACGTGCTTTCCTCACCCAACCTCTGTCTGCTTTGATTATCACTGAATATACAGAAACAAGCATATTGTCAGGCACATTGTCTTAATATATATTTGCTGAATCCATGAATGAATAGCAATACTAGGCTTTGATTGATGGTGGATAAATAGTAATTTACTGAGGCACAATCTCTACATCATTTGATGTTTTGCTAGCAAAGAGAAGTAGACATTCGGAGAAAGAAGGTAGTAGTTATAATTCTGGATTGTGGAAACATATGTATGTATGTATCTATATGTATGTATGTATGTATAGTCTGAGGTGTTGTTCTTTGTATGTGACACAGAAGTGGTCAGTTGGAACCCAAGCTAGGCCGGACATCACACAGTGGATTGTGTGAAATGGGAGTGAGAGATGCTAACAGTAAAGATAACGAGCAGTTTAGTAGGTGAGGGGGTTCGAGTTAGTGTCGGATACAGAAGTTGTAGTTGGTAGTAGTCCTTTTAGTGGGAAGCCCTTCCAGATCAGTGAAGAAGCATGCTGAGAAAACTCGAACAGTAAATATAACATATTGTTGTGGATACGGAGATTGATCTAAATGAAGTAAAAGTTAGTGTTGTAAAGTGATGTGACACAAGGACAAATAGACAAGTTGGCTTGGTTAATGTAATACCCACGATGCAAGAAAAGCTATGCTGAGATGGCTCAGCAATCCTAATTGCAAGGAAATTTGGAGGGCAGCATATCAGGTTATTACATGCCAAAAATATTTCATTTTGGAGACTTTAGTTTTCTCATTAATTTTATCACTAATCCATTCATTTTCAAAATGTATTTTAGGATTTCACATCAGGTCGACTTTAAAGCTTATACGCAGATGAAGGTTTCTTTTCCTAGCACAGAGTAAGGCAGTTGGTCCTATTCTGTGCTTAAGAGTGAAGCAAGCTTATGTTGGCTCTGAAAGCAGGATTATTAAATAACCAATTACTATTCAGACCGTGTTACATTCCTTAAAACTACTCAAGCAAGAGTCTTGAACTTGTTCAACCTGAGCACATCTGATATCCACAGCCAAGTAGGGGATGTAAATTAGAGAGCTTCTGGCTTTACTAGGGTGGAATCAAGCATACCTTTTCGCCTTAGGACTCTATGACTAATGACCTGAATTGTCTAAATTTCAAGAGTAGTCCGTTCTCCAATGGTAAGTTTGTTTCATAGTTTCTGCTTCTGTTTTGTCCCATAATATCTGATGGCGCAAAGGATATTTTGCATACACATTTCAGCAAGTTGAGATAATCCTTTCTAAATGGATTTTCTTTCCATATTCTGTTAGGGTATGATTCCAGACCTTCTAGAAATGTTTTTGTGATAAAAGTTTCAGATTCTCAGTGACATGTGGAAATTATAGAAGTAGGTAATGGTTTTATAACCAGAACACGTGGGAGGAGGTATAACTCCCATGCTTATTTGTGTACCTTTGAGGCTGTCATTCATCCTCAGCGGGTCTCAATTTTCACATCTAAAACAGAATAGATCTTAAATGTTCTCACCACACACACACACACACACACACACACACACACACAAGTGGTAACTATGTGAGGTGATGGATATGTTAACCAACCTTATCATGGTAATCATGTCACAGTATATACACGTATCACATCATCATGTTGTATACCTTAAATTTACACAGTGTTATGTGTCAACTGTAACTCAACAAAGCTGGAAAAAATAACGAAAAACTGGCATAATAACGATCTTTTCCTGGCTTTCAATAATTTCAGGATCAAGTAAGATAAGACAGGGGAATCCCCCTGCTGTCCAGTGGTTAGGACTCAGCGCTTCCACTGCAGGGGGCACAGGTTTGATCCCTGGTTGAGGAACTAAGATCCTGCATGCCACACAGCCAAAATAATAATAATAATAATAATAATAATAATAATAAACATAAGTGCAGAAAAGTAAAATATAATGATAAATATGACTTACTTTTTAATAACAGTGTTTTTAATAACTATGTAACCAAAATTCGTGATCCAAGGCCTTTAGCTGATTGGCTGTATAATTCTCAAATCTACTAGAATCAGTTGAGTGATATGAATCCTCTCAGAATACTGTATTGACTATGCACTATTAAAGGTTTGAGGTATGTTGTCTTTATCTATATTCTCAGCATAAAATATTCTCTCTTACAGGCCAGTTCACTCACCCTCTCCTGTCCTGCTGGGCTCATTCTTTCTTTCTAGAATTTTCTGCCTCTGCTCATTTTGGTTCTAAAACATTCCCATCTTCAAAAATCTATTCGAGTGTTAAAGCTACCACAGCACTTTCTCTAACTGCTTCAAACCTCACTTCATTCTGTGAACTTTCATTCCACATAATCATTTCTACCCAGTTTCTCAATTTAATTACTTGGTAATTATTTCCTGTGGATTTTTTTTGATTCTGTAACTTTTTATAAAGTTCTTGAGAACAGGTGCTATGTTTTATATTCCCTTTTAAATACCCCAGTAGGTATTCTCCATGTTTTTGATTCATTGTTTACAAAACAGTAAGCACCAGATAATATATTTCTAAACACTATGTGAATATTGTGTCCATAGAAATAGTTCCTCTGATAACCATATATTTATCATATTTACCTATTCTTGAGGCACAGTCCAAAAAAGGGAACATTCCTCTGCTGAAATGCCTTTTGTTTGGGAGATCCCCTGTTTACACTTGTATTAAAAAGAAAATATCTGTCCCTTTGTCTGTGATGGAAAAGTGTGTCATTTCTGGCTTTGACTGCAGTATAATATGTTCTAGCTTTCTATCACTTGAGAAAAATTAAATATATGTGGAGTGAATATCTCAGAAGAAAGTATCTATTTGTTATGGTTGCTAAAAATAATATGGTTGCTTTGTATGGATTTCATAAATTTATTCAACAAATATGTAGTAAGAAACATGAATGAGAAAAGGCATGTTCTCATCATATAATCATTGTTGATACTGAGGTTGAGCTTTCCTATGTATTTTCACTGCTCAGGCTAAATGAAAGTGTGTGTTGTGGAATGAATGATTCCTGAATATCCAAATGAGGTGGGTCTCTCTTTGTCATAAATGTTTGCAGTTTTCCCATATAGTGGTTGCTATTAAGTTACAGAGTCTTTAGGAGAACTTTATGACATGGGCTGACAGGTCTGGCATAATTAATACCATTGTACCCCCCTGGTTTGATCATTCTTCCCTGGGAACAGGAATCTGGGGATGTCGAGGTTATGCTCTCAAATAAGTGAGTTACAAACACAGATCCTATTAATAAAACACGATTCGACTTTTTGAGTGAGCTACTGTTACACACCTATGAAAATACATTATGTATTTTTGCATACTAATGGCTTCTACATTTTATTTTCAACTTGATAAAATAAACTTGTTAATAAATTTGAGTCAGCAGGTTCTCACGTTACTGTTTCTCTTCTCTCGCTTTGCTTATGCTCTTCTGGTGGGATCTGGACTTTCATTTTAACAAGCTTACTGTACAAGAGACTTTTATTTTCAAAATAAAGAGTGCTAGAGGCAACTGTAGGTAGAAATACAAAACGTGAACATGCTAAAGGGTTTTAACTTCTACCTACACATTTCTTGGAGTAGTGTTTAAATTGTATTTTCAGGATTATATTGGCATGTATTCCAAACACACCATAATGGATATTAGGGGAAAACAAATATTGTACTTTAAATATTTCTAAAATATATTTTGCTTTGATCATGTTTCATAGAATTCCATTATATTTATAGCATAAGCTATGTTTTACTGTTTTGAAGTATAAATTTAAAGACTAAGGTGTCACCATTGGCAAGTTACTCATCCACCTGTGAGACTGTCTACTGTTTAGTCATTTTAAATTATCTAATATTCTGTAAGAGGCAGTTTACTCTTCTCATTGAATTACATAGGCATCATGTTAAAATGCAATATGTACATGTGGTAACTGCTTTTAAGAAAAAAAAAAGTCCATGAATCACTCTTGTAACAGTTGGAATTAAATTCATTAACCAAAATAATACCATGCTTCATCTTTTAAATTTTGCCTCCTTGGCATCTGGTCCTTAGTCTGTCTAATTGCATTATAATGGCTCTGTGTTGCAACAGATGCTAGAAGATTTTTTTTTTCAAGAATGATAATTTTGTTTCATATTTTGGAATACCTGCTTTGCAATTGTCATTTCTATTTACTAGAACGAGAAGGAGAACAAACCTGGTTCTTTCTTCACTTGAAAAGCATTAAAAGCTCAACTTTGTTCAAAGATCAAGAACTCTATATTTTTCACATTAAAAACTGTTTCTTCCCAATTAGCTTATTGAGTACTGCACTTCTGGTTCTGAGATCAAAAGTAATGATTAGCCATGAAATGACTGATAGAATGCCTAGAATTTTCTTTTTTGTGTGTGTGTAGTTAATATTCTTACTTTTTAAATTTATTTAATTTATTTATTTATTTATTTATTTATTGCGGTACGCGGGCCTCTCACTGTTGTGGCCTCTCCCGCCGCGGAGCACAGGCTCCGGACGCACAGGCCCAGTGGCCACGGCTCATGGGCCCAGCCGCTCCGCGGCACGTGGGACCCTCCCGGACCGGGGCACGAACCCGCGTCCCCTGCATCGGCAGGCGGACTTTCAACCACTGCGCCACCAGGGAAGCCCAATATTCTTACTTTTAAATGTTGAATGAATTATATTTATTGGCGCAATGCAATGAGCTAGTCTCTTTTGGTGATGATAATGAAGTCTTATGAGGAAGAGTCAATTTTTTAGGATAATATAGGTAATCATAATTCAGGCAGACTCTGATCAAGTTATACCATAAGGATCCTTCAGCATATTTTACCAGAATCTTATTTTTTTCCTCAAAGGGTATAGGCTGATGTATTTCCTGTTATGCTGCAAATTTGTTATTGTTACTGAAAAAACCTATTTTCTTCTTCAAGCAATTATCTATTAATGTCTTTAATGTTAATAAGCAGCATAGCATTGTGAAATCTCTTTGAAATTTTCTGAATTTAGAAATAACTTTCAGTAAGTTGAAAATAGACTCATTTTAATTCTGTAATAGTGGAAATTATTGTATTATATACATATTATATATGTGTATATATGTTACATATATTATACCTATTTGGCAAATGTTTGAGGTATTTATTTTATATAGTTGTTTTTTGTAGTAATATACAGACTTGTAGTATTGTTCGAATTGTATCATTAAAACACTAAGAGAAATGACATTTGTCATTTTGTTTATCCTCTAATTTGATTAAGTTGAACAGTCACCTACAGCTATACCAACTTTTAAAAATAAAGCAGGTTAGGGCTTCCCTGGTGGCGCAGTGGTTGAGAGTCCGCCTGCTGATGCAGGGGACACGGGTTCGTGCCCCGGTCCAGGAAGATCCCACATGCCGCGGAGCGGCTGGGCCCGTGAGCCATGGCCGCTGAGCCTGCGCGTCCGGAGCCGCAAAAAAAAAAAAAAAAAAAAAAAAAATAAAGCAGGTTAAAGATGAAAAATTAATCATATATTATTTGTTTATATGATATCAGGCATCAGGCTATTGGGAGACATCCAAATGATAGGCTCATTTTTTCCCCTGAGTATTGGGCAGGGTTCTTAATATAATAAAATAGCCACAAGTCAGGAAATGGAGTGTTTTTTTTTTTTCTTTCTCACCTTCACTACCTAATAGTGGAATGCCCTTCGATGTGCCACTTAATATTATTGGTGTCAGAGCCTTCCATTTGAAAGGCAGAAAATAATGATACTTGTCTCCCATTTTCAGGATGTATTGTAGAGACGGCTTAGATTCTGTGATTAGAGCTTTAAGCTCCCTGGGAAGTGTTGCTGAGTATCAGGGCATTATCAGCTGCATTAGCAACATCTTCATGGTGGTCTCTTGACTTAGGGGAAAGTCGAGAAAAATACAACAAACACAAATTGCTTAGTCACAGATGCTTTTTAATTTTAATTTGGAAGCTTCTATGTCTAAAAAAAAGAATATATGTAGCACCATGTATGGTGACAAATTGAATTGAAAATATCAAGTGTCTTCATGTGATGTGGTAAGGGCAATGATAAGGTCAGCATCCAAACCTTCAAAACACAATTCAGCCACCATTCGATAAACTTTGTGGAGTGCTTAGATTGTGCCAGTGCTTCTTTTCTGTACTGAAGACACAAAAATGAACAAATCAAAAACTCTGCCCTTAAGACCATAGAGTCAAATGACAGGATTCTTAATCTGGAGTCCACAAAGCAGGACAGGAGAAAAAGTGCATCTTTATTTAACCTTTAACTGAAAATTAGCATTTTTCTCCAATTATGAAGGTAGGCAACATACTACAGTCTTAGCAGTGTCTATGAATTTATCACCAATATTGTTATATCAAATCCTAGCTGTAGTGGATATTTTGAAAGATCATTTATATTCACTACTATCTTGCATTTTTATTAATGATTATAACTCCAACCAGTGTATTAATCACATATAATATATTCCTATATTTAATATTTGATGACTATATTATAATTAATTTCCTTCCTATCCCCATATGATTTTTTCTTTTTATTTTATGCATTTAAAAACATTCTGGGAAGTGTTCCATATGCTTCACCAGATGCCAAAGGGATCCATAGCACAAAAATAGTTAAGAACACCATGTCTAGAAGAGACGCAGACAAATGCGTATGATACCATGGTACAGAAAGATAATAGAGGCACATACCAGGTGCTGTGGAGTTGGGTATGACTCTACCGGCCAGGAGACCTGGGACGGCAGTGTTTGATTTGGTCTTGAAGCAAGTGTAATCATTTCATTAGTGGTAACGTGTGAGAGAGGGCATTCTGAAAAAGAGAAAAGCAGGTGCAAAACACCTAGTGAGAGCATGCAGGCTCAGGGAACAGAGGGCAGCTTAGCGTGCCAATGTAAAAAATGTCTCTTTCTTTACTATTTGGGGGTGTCCTGTGCTGTTTCCATTTATCAGTCTGTAGAATTCTATTTGCCAAGTCATTTTTATTAATCATTAGTGAGGAGAAACTGTGCTCTGGCTTTTTACTTTAACTGACTGTATTTTATAAAGAGTAACACCATAGACAACAGCAGGAAACATCAAAGAAGAGATCAGAGCTGTGTCAGCTTTTTAAACCTCTCATTATTTCAATCAACATCTACCTGTAAGGGGAAAAAAAAAAAAGATGAATCTGTTTTACCTTCCCAATTTATCATCATGTTTTCAGACAATGATCAGTCACTTTTCTGGTCTATGGACCGTAATTGGCTACCATTAAATCTCAAGAGACTGAACCACATAACTGGAATAATTTTTTTAAACACCTACAGGGTCAGTCTTCACTTATAGTGGTCAAAGGCAGCTTTATTTGCCATGCCCAGACTTTCTAAATGTGTGCCTTATCTGGATTTCTGGAAGAAATATCCAGGTGACTGTCTAGGTGATAATGAAGTTCTCCAGAGGAGCAGCCATGATTTCAAGAAGGTAAAGAAAAAAGTGAGATAGTCTATTTAAACTGTTTCCTTTTTCTAGACAATTTTGCTAGACAGTTCTTTGTTGAGTGAGACGGTTCATTTATTTGTGTTCTCTTTTTTGTTTTATTTTATTTTACTTTATTTTATTGTGGTAAGAACACTTAATAGATCTCCCCTCTTACCAAATAAGTGTACAATGCAGTATTGTTAACCATAGGTACAGTGTTGTACTGCAGATCTCTAGAGCTTATTGATCTTGCTTAACTGAACTTTATACCCATTGATTAGTAACTCCTCATTTCCCCTTTCCCTCAGCCCCTGGCAACCACCATTCCTCTCTTTGATTCTGTGAATTTGACTACTATACATATAAGTGGAATCATGCAGTATTTGTCATTTGGTGGCTGACTTATTTCACTTAGCATAATATCCTCCAGCTTCCTCCATGTTGTAGCAAATGGCAGGATTTCTTTCCTTTTTTAAGGCCGAATAATATTCCACCGTATATATACCACATTTTCTTTATCCATGCATTTGTCTGTGGATATTTAGTTTATATACACATCTTGACTATTGTGAATAGTGATGCTAAGGACATGGGAGTGTAGCTATATCTTCAAAATCCTGATTTCAGTTCTTTTGGATGAATACCCAGAAGTGGGTTTGTTGGATCATATGGTAATTCTATTTACTTCCACACTGTTTTCATAGTGGCTGCACCATTTTGCATTCTTACCAACATTGTACAATTTCTCCACATTCTCGCCAACCCTTATTGTCTTTTGTTTCTTTGATAATAGCTATCCTGACAGATGTGAGGTGATGTCTCATTGTGGTTATGATTTGCATTTCCCTGATGATTAGTGACATTGAGTGTGTTTTCATATGCCAGTTAGCCATTTGTATGTCTTCTTTGGAGAAATATCTATTCAAGTCATTTGCCCATTTTTCATTTAGGTTTTTAGATATTTTTGCTATTGAGTAGTAGTTTTTCCTTATATATTTTAGAGACTAAGCCTTGTAGGATACGTGGTTTACAAATATTTCCTCCCATTCCATAGGGTTCAAACAACTCTTCCAATCATTCTCTATAAGACTATTTTTACTAGCCTTGCTTTCAAATAGGAATCTGCAAAGACCTGAATTGATACTAGTTAACCAATTTAAAATTGCATTTGAAGCTAAATAGTTCTCTACAATTTCCCCAAAAAAGCATGGGGATATTTTGTAAAGTATTTGAAGTGAGGAAATTTAATATTCCAGGATGAAATAACAACAAATCAAAATATATAACACATTTAACTATAGTCAAACAAACCATAATTAGGCTCATTTATGGCATTGGTAGTATAAGTTGTATATATATCTACTTTAAAATTTTTAAGTAGCCAACAAAATTGATAATATAATCATGAATATAATTTTCATTTAAGGGTATGAGCTTTAAAATTGAACAGACTTAGGTTTAAATCACTTCTTAAATGTGTAATCCTATATAAAATTTTCAGCGATCTGAGCTTTAGTTTTCTCATCTGTGAAGTTGAACTGAAAAAAAACTAATAAAATTAACATAGGGACTAATTGTACTGAAATGTATATTTGGTATTTTGTAAGTGCTTCAAAAATAGTATTCATTCTAATTACTTATTGTCATTGATGAAAACTTATTATTGTTGGTAAAACAATATATTGTTGATATAATAGCCAGCATAATATTGCTCCTTAATAAGTCAATCAACTTGGCTTTCTTCCTTTACTTTCCAATAAACAACTTTTTAAAAAGTCATTATCTTCCATCAATAAAAATATTATTTTATTAAATTTGGAGGTTAATTTCATTTAAAAAAAAAGTTTCCAGATAAAAAAGTATACTTTGAAATTCAGATGCATTTAATTTAAATTCATCACTAATTTCTAAAGACCCTGGATTTATGACATGAACACAATAATTATAGTTTTTGCTGAGTGAATGAATAAGTGATTCTTTAGGAACTTGAATCTCCTCCACTACAGTTAATGCTTCCTTTAATGTGTTACAAATTCTGTTGCTTTGTTCTCATTTCTATTATAAATGCAATTTTGTTACTTTGCATATGAATCACCATGCATAAATCCATAGTCAATATGAGGTTTTAAATAATCATTACCATGGAATTTATACTTACTTAAGTGTCATTTCCCTTGGTTGGAGTTTATGAATTTCTAAATTAAAAAAAAAAATGTTGATTTAAATTTAGCATCAATGCTCCCCTATACTGTTTTCACATCTCCTGCTTCCTTTTCTTATAAACTTTGTTAAATATGTCTTGACAGCAGTTGGTATTTATTCCTGCCCCCTTGGCATTTATGATGCTTTAACTTCCTTTTGAAAGCTTTCCTTTTGATGCATTTTGAGTTAATTCCTTCTTCTGCTGTGACATCTAGCTGACTTTTGCCAAACCTTTTAGCCACTTGCTGCCTATAAGAAAAGACATTTTAAAATGTTGCAATTGTAGCTATGGATAAGGCTTTAATTAATATATATATATATATATATTTTTTTTTTTTTTTTTGCGGTACGTGGGCCTCTCACTATTGTGGCCTCTCCTGTTGCGGAGCACAGGCTCCGGATGCGCAGACTCAGCAGCCATGGCTCACGGGCCCAGCCGCTCCACGGCATGTGGTCCTCTTCCCGGACCGGGGCACGAACCCGTGTCCCCTGCATCTGCAGGCAGACTCTCAACCATTGCGCCACCAGGGTAGATCTGATTATTAGAAGAGGATTCACCTTTGAAATTGAAAAGTAGATTCTGGTCTCTAACATGAGAGTGTTCACATTGTCTTTGAGAACAGCCACTATTTTAGATTTTGACTTCTATTTTCCTGGGTTGTGAATTTTAGCCAATTTTATAAATTCACTTTTCTTATGTGGGCCTCTGTAATTGATTTAAGAATGATTCAATGCCTAAACATAAAAGTATTATTCTAAGACAAAAATGCTATGCTATTATTTAAAAATATAAATAGCATATAGTCCTGGGCTAAAATAAAACCTTGTTTAAGTGAGCTAACTCATTTAGAACTTATATAGTATGATCAGATTCTAGGAGGAATTTACCTGTGAAAGGAGTCTGTTAAGTAAATCAATAGTGTATTCATGATTCAAGAAACTATATAAACTCAATGGGCACTATCAATTCTTCTTTTGTCAAAAACTATTGATATTCTGCTCTTAAATTACTCTCATTTATATTGTTCCCCTGACGATATAATTAATCATCAGTTAGGTTCACCTAATTTGAATTACCATTTTGTTCTTAGGAAAAAAATAACTCAAGAGATAATGATTTACTACTTGTTTATTATGTTTACTATTAATTTTATGTATTAATTTTATTTAAACTTGTCTGAATTACCAAAGTTTTACTATGAACTCACATTTTCTGCAGTACTCTTTTAGTGATTCCTTGTATTTCTGAGTTTATGATTTTACACATAATGGCTCAGAGAAAAAAACAAGGCATAAGTAATTATGCTTCTCTTTGAGTCTGTTATAGAAATATTAATACATCGAACAACTCCAAGACTAAAACTTAATTTAAAAAAGAAATTAAATTCACGTCCAAAATTCGTAGGAATTCTGGCCATATTTGATATCATGATGCTAGAAGAATGTCTTACTCATAATTAATATTACTGGATTTTTTCTTGTATGCTAAATTTTAAAAGATATCATTAGTTACCAAACACCCTCATCCCTTTGTCCTCTGCAAAAGAACTCTGATTTTCTTCAGATATACATCCATACTATTTGGTAGTAATCTTCAAGGGAGAAAGGACCCTACCCCCTAGTCACAGGAAATGAATCATACTTTGTTTATTCCATTTATGTTTTCCCATACCCTTTGCCATTTATAGGTTTAAGTATGGAATGGGTTGCATTTGGGGCTAATAAACCATGAGGCAAGTTTTTCTTACTAATGAAAAAGGATCATTTAACACGTATATGGTTGTACTTCAGTTCAAGATAGATATATAGATATATATCTTGTGTGTGTGTGTATATGTATGTATATATCTTGATTATACATATCTTGATTATATATGTGTATACATCTTGATTATATACAAACTATACATGTAATTTCAAATGTAGAATGTCTACTGAATCATCTATGATTCAGTAAGTATTTACTGACCTCTTATTAGATAGTTAGAATGGACTCTGGATCTGAACAAATATACAATGTATAGTAACACATTCTAGTTGAATAGATAAGGCAATCACAGAAATAAATTACTATTATTATTTGTTCTCTCACTTTGGGAAGACTTTAATCCTACCATTGAATACAATACTTTTTTTAAAACTAAAATCTCCATTTCTTTTTTTAAAATATTTTATTTATTTATTTATGACTGTGTCAGGTCTTAGTTGCAACACGCAGGCTCTTCGCGGCGGCACATGGGCTTCTCTCTAGTTGTGGCGTGCAGGCTTCTCTCTAGTTGTGGCACGTGGGCTCCAGAGCACGTGGGCTCTGTAGTTGTGCATGCGGGCTCCAGAGCACGTGGGCTTTGTAGTTTGCGGCACACAGGCTCTCTAGTTGAGGCACATGGGCTCAGTAGTTGCAGCACGCGGGCTTAGTTGCCCTGCGGCATGTGGAATCTTAGTTCCCCAACCAGGGATCAAACCCACGTCCCCTGCATTGGAAGGTGGATTCTTCACCACTGGACCACCAGGGAAGTCCCAGAATCTCCATTCTAAGTGATTTGATGAGAAAATATTTGAGAATTTATTTGCTGAGAAAAAATTTAACTATACAAGTAATTAGAACTTTTTCAAATAACATTGTCTTTAGTTCCTTGAAATCCAGTATATTATACTCAGTGAAGTGTAACACCTGAGTTTTTTTAAGTGGAATATTACAATAAAACTGTTAGGCTTCTGGGGTAATATCCCTTCTTTGGGGGTTTCTTACATAGAAAAATTTAAGAGTATGCTATTGAAACATACCACATTTTCTGAAAATTATATTAAAAAGAATTAGTGAATAAATTTTAGAACCAAGTCAAGGAAGTAATAGAGGGAATAATCTTTTATTTCAAAGAGAAAAAAAGGCCTATTGTGACAAGCAACAAATTTGAACTAAATTAAATATAACCCTTAGAAATAGTCTATGAAGTCCCATGAATCTAGAGAACAATGGTTATTTTACTGTCTTAGAAAAGTTTAGGAAGCTTGGATTTGAATTCAGACCTGGACTTGAACCTCTAGTCTCAACTTTTAAATAGTTCCAAATAAACATTGAAAATCTTCTTTGAAAGTTTATTCAAAGTAGAAAGATACTTTGAGTACTAAGGTGATGGAAAAGTAAATTTATGTCATCTGAAACATCTTCAATTACCTTAATTTGAGTCATTTTTTAAATAGACAGGTTTACTAAACCAAAAATATTGTAGTTTATAACTAAAAGAAGGGAAGGGAGGGAGGGAAGGAGGGAGGGAGGAAGGAAGAAGGAAAAAAAGATTTGCGACAATACCATTTTTTTCATGTCTATCATTTACTTCCTCAATTTTAGGAAGGGGAATAAACATTTATTAATTATAATACATGAGGTACTGAGTATTCAGGACACACACTATCACAAGAAATATTTCTAACAGCCAATTGAAGTAGTTTCCCTTACCCCTATTTTACTGATAAAGACACCAGGCTTCACAGAGTAAGTAATTTATACAATATTTTACAGTTACTAAGTGGAAAAATCTAGACTTAAATCCAGATCCTGATGTAAAAACTCTATTTTATTAGCTTTATTAAGACATTAACAGTACAGTTGCCAATGTAATATATTTAGGACTATATTTTTCTTTGAGTGTAAAACCAAATAAATGAACAAATAAACTCCACAGTCTCTAACAAAGCACCTTTATTGTAAAAATTTCAAAAGCGGTATTAAATTCCCCTCGCGAATTGCTCTTGAGGGTCTCACGTTAGTCTCATGACAGCAGAATATACTACTGCATTCTCTTTCCCTACCTGCTGCTTCCTAGGTGCCTCACACTGACTATCCTATCCACAGGTTATAGTTGTTTTTTTTTAATCAAGACATTTCCTCGTGGTTGATGAGATTTTAGAGGAGGTGAAGTTAATATGAAAAGAGTAGTATTGATAGATTATTAAGATAATTTGTCCAAATGTGTGTTTTTTATAATTTAGTGAAATTTTTATTCGATACACATACAATTCCATTAATAAACTCTCAGTTGTTGATTCTTGCTTATTGCTAGTGGTTTTCCTTTTTAGCATAAAATATATGGTATTTAAAGGAAAATTTTAAAATACAGTTTTAGAATGGGGGAAATACCACCCACATCTAACAGATCTTTTTCCTAAATACTCTGGCTCTTTTTATTGAGATGTAATTGACATAAAACATTATATTAGTTTCAGGTGTACAACTTAAGGATTTGATATTAGTATATATTGCAAAATGATCACCACAGTAAGTCCAGTTAACATCTATCCCATACATAGTTACGAAAAAATGTTTTGGGTTCGTGTTGAGCACTATTAAGATCTACTCTCTTAGCAACTTTCAAATATGCAGTATAGGATTATTAACTAGAATCACCATGCTGTACATTATATCCTTATGACTTATTTATTTTCTGAATGGAAGTTTGTACCTTTCAACCATGACTTTCCTTAATACAGTTAGTTTTTTGGGTGTTTGATTTTGTGTTGTAAGATTTAATCATCATTTAAATTGCTCCGTAATATTCTATCATATGTTTATAGTATAGAAATGGTATTGAATTGGTATGCCTTTGTTAGATTATACCAGTCAGCAACATCTGATTGGATTGTGCCAACATCTTTTCAGCCATCCATGGGTCAGTGTCCCTGCCATAATGCTAGCTATATATTTTTTAAAATATAATATGTAGTTAGTTTATCTTTATCTTCTAATGTTGCATATTAGAGCTGTTACAAAATTTTGGCTATTTTATATATTGCTGCAATTAATAACCCTGTGCATGCGTCTGTTTGGTTTTACATGTTCTCTAGTTGTCATCTTGTGACCAATCAGAAGGTATACAAATTATATTGGTTTTCTCAGTTGTAAAAAAAAAAAAAGAGAGAGAGAATCCTTACTGTACATGTTGTTTTTATGAACTGAAAGTCTATCTTTTTGAAGATGTAATTTTTAACAATAATCTATTTTGCCTTTTATGAAAAAGATAAAAAAAATTATGCCACTATATAGCAAATCTCTTAATTTCAACATACAGTGAAAACTATTCTAGATATGTGTTTTTAGATAGATATGAATACAGCAAAATATATTCATAAAATTTGTTTACGTTAATTTCAAGTTATATTTGGCCCTGTAGTAACTGCTGTAGAATTGTAAATGAATCCTTCATTTTTAGTAGATACGTTATGATGTCAGTTTGATTGCTTCTCTGTCAGGGCAAGAAGCACACAGCATGCTGAAACGGGTAAAGGATGAGAGGTAATAGAGGGATAAGTTACAGTCGTGTGTGCAGGGTTAAGAGAAACCAATGGGAAGGTACAGATGGTGCTAGCAACAGTAGGATGACATTACTCAGCCCTAGGCCTGAAGAGGTAAGGAGAGCGAGCATTTATTAGAACCTGGAGATAGAGTAGCAATAGGAGAAGCCACCCAACCAGAGCTTTGGCCTTTGGAAGAGAGGCCAGTCTGAGTGCTGGCAGGGAAGGAGCAATAAGGAAAATATGTCCTTCAGACTCATTTGAAAATCAGTCAACGTATATATAGATTTAGAGATAGAGATATATATTATTATCACTATATATATATATATATATATATATATAGAGAGAGAGAGAGAGAGAGAGAGAGAGAGAGAGAGAGAGGGTTGGCCAAAAAGTTCATTCGGCTTTTTTGCATGCCGTATTATGGAAAAACCTGAACTAACTTTTTGGCCAACCCTATACTATAGCAATATAGATATAGTTATAAATGCTGCTTAAGAGAGGACACTGGTGGCGCAGTGGTTAAGAACCCGCCTGCCAATGCAGGGGACATGGGTTTGAGCCCTGGTTCAGGAAGATCCCACATGACGCGGAGCAGCTGAGCACGTGCGCCACAACTGCTGAGCCTGCGCTCTAGAGCCCATGAGCCACCACTACTGAGCCCGTGTGCCACAACTGCTGAGGCCCGTGCACCTGGAGCCTGTGCTCCACAACAGGAGAAGCCACTGCCATGAGAAGCCCATGCACTACAACGAAGAGTAGCCCCTGCTGGCCGCAACTAGAGAAAGCCTGTGCACAGCAACAAAGACCCAATGCAACATAAATAAATAAATAAATAAAAATTTTAAAAAAATAAAGAGAGGGGACTGGGTTTGCCCTGGGTTCCAGGGCAATTACAACTTATTCCAAAAATAAAAAATGACAACAGACCAGCTCAAGAATTGGTTCACACCATTAGGAACTGTAGTCTCTCCAAGAAGTTTGGTAATTGGACTTCCTTGGTGGCGCAGTGGTTGAGAGTCCGCCTGCCGATGCAGGGGACACGGGTTCGTGCCCCGGTCCGGGAAGGTCCCACATGCCACGGAGCGGCTGGGCCCGTGAGCCATGGCCGCTGAGCCTGCGCGTCCAGAGCCTGTGCTCCGCAACGGGAGAGGCCACAACAGTGAGAGGCCAGCGTAATGCAAAAAAAAAAAAAAAAAAAAAAAAAAAAGAAGTTTGGTAACTTGCTCCCAGACATACCACCAGCAGATAGTGTGCACTAGGATTAAAATTTAGTTATATCTGACTCCAAAGCCCATATTACCCAAAATTACTTAATACAGTTACAGAAAATTCAGAGGATAATAGTTTTTATGGCACTGTCAACATTCTCTGACAGAAAGAGCGCCAGTCTTGTGATATGTCAAGCCTTAGTTTTCTCTTCTTGTAAATTGGGATGAAACTCTTTGTACTGAATCAATACATAGATTTTTCCGTACCTGTGAAAAGTTCAGTTATGTGTTGCAATCCAAATGTGCTGTACTATATTACAGGTAAAACCCTGCTAGCATTACTAGAATAAATAAGTAGGAAAGTTCCTTTCCATGACAATGATAAGTAACGTTGCTCAGATAGTGCTGTCTAGTAGAACTTCCTGCAATAGAAATATTTTGTATCTGCAATGACCAGTATAGTAGCCAATAAGTCACGTGGCTATTAAGCCCTTGAAATGTGACTAGTATGACTGAGAAACTGAATTTTAAAATTTATCTAATTTTCGTCAATTAAAATTTCAATAGCCTCTAGATGGATACTGTTTTAGACAACAGAGGGTAAGAAGATAACGAAGGTGATAATATAAAAATTTTAAATACCGAAGATAGCTAATTATAACCCTAATATAAACTTAACCACATGACCGCTGTCCTAGTAATCATTCTAGAGTGCCATCTAGGGAATTCCCTGGTGATCCAGTGGTTAGGACTCCACACTCTCACTGCTGAGGGCCCGGGTTTGATCCCTGGCTGGGGAACTAAAATCCCACAAGTCGCACATGGCGCAGCCAAAAAAAATAAAAAATAAAAATAAATAATAGTAATTCTAGAGTGCCATCTGAATGATTAATTCATTTCTATATCCCTTTCAAGGAGTATAAGAGAGGAGGTATCAAAAGATAGTGAATCCCGAGCATAAACTTTTATATATTTGGGACTCGACCTATTTGAGATTGTCTTTATTTGACTATTTTTGGATCAGGTTGGTTATAGAGATCTTCCTTTAATTTTTTTTTTTTCTGCCTCTATTTGGAGCAGTCTAAAATACCTGTGTTAATGGTTCAAGGAAAAATTTTAAAGGAATTTTTAAAAATACTGTGTTCTCCTATGGATATCTCTGAGGCAATAAGTGTCTAAAAATGATAGCTCATGGTTTTTTTTCATGTACAGCTTATCTTCTCATCTAATACATGATATTCTTGAGACCAGGTATTGTAATTTACATTTTGGGGATTCCTTATAGCTCACAGACCACATAAAACTGTTCTGAGACCGAACTAGGTAATTTCTTGTCATTTTGACTCCACTGGTAGAATATACACTTATTGACTCTCAGGATATTGAAAATGTCAGATGTTATAATTTATTTATGGATCTTTCTACATTTGACAGTCCCAGATGCCCTGGGCTAAGGCTGCTGAGAAGGGTCATCTGTGTGCTTGCAGTTTGTATAATTGTGTGGTCGTTTTAAACTTGCCCTGGAACCTAAAGAAACATTGTCTCCAGAATGTAGCATGGCTTGAAACAGAGTACACTGTCCCTCTGAGACACTTGAAATTATAGATTTAAAAAGAACATATTAAAGAAGCATTATTTTGAAACATAGCTTTAGTTTACTTCTATAAAATCTCTAAAGCCAGGGAATAAATTAAAATAGGCATTCACAAAGAGCTTCCTTGTTTATCTATTTAAGTCTCTCAAAAATTGTGGAAGAAGTCATGTCTGGTTTAGCATTCTTAGGGGCCACCATAAATTTAAAGCTGTTAAAATAACTTACAGTTTTATATTAGATTTCCATTCTCTATGCAGTCTTCTCTTCTGGATACCATGTAAATATATGTGATAAGTAAATTATGATTGATTTCTAACCATCTGTCAGCATTTCAAGATGGCTTGGGAAACATTCAGTGCATAAGTTGATGCTGTTACTCGTACCAAATATGTTCCTTTAACAGGAAAACAAATTTCTGAAAATAGGAAATTTTAAGTAATGGCAAGTTTATGTTTCTGAGGTATTGAAAGTAGCCCCCAGATTTGCTGATATACAAGTTTGTGCACTAAAGAAAAGAGTTTAAAAAAATATAAAGTTTCCATTTCATTGCACTAGCACTCTTGGTTCTTGATAGAAATTGCATGTAACTTAGTAAAACTGCCTGTAAACACATCTTGAGTGGTGACTAATATTGACAGTGTACATTTTAGGTTCCCTCGAAATTGTTCTACTTGCCTGATAAAACCATAACAAGGGATATAAAGAGGTTGTTTGAATATGTCGAGTGAATTGTTTACATGAAAAACTACATTGCCATAAAAGGCTGATCTATGAATGCTCACATTTGTGTTGCTTACTATTTCTGTGTACTCACATCACCAGTGTGACTGTGTTACTTGATTTGGCAGAAGTAATGAAATTTCAAAAAGCATTTGCATGAGCAAATTTATCCATTAGCAACATGTACATATTTGCAGCTTAGCAAGTCATTTACTTTTGTTTAAATATTTAAAACTTTGCTGTGCATGTGTGTATGTACACATGAGGGTTTTGCATATATATTAATTTACATGTGTGTATGCATATATGTATGTGTTTACAGACAAAGTAAAATTTTAATTACCTTAACAGAAAGTAAATCTATATATATTTTATATATTATCCTTTGTGTTAAATATTTAGTTTATTGATCTTTATTTTATTTTATTTATTTATTTATTTTTGGCTGCGTTGGGTCTTTGTTGCTGTGCACGGGCTTTCTCTGGTTGTGGCAAGCGGGGGCTACTCTTCGTTGCAGTGCGCGGGCTTCTCATTGCAGTGGCTTCTCTTGTTGCGGAGCATGGGCTCTAGGCGCACGGGCTTCAGTAGTTGCGGCACATGGGCTCAGTAGTTGTGGCTCGTGGACTCTAGAGCGCAGGCTCAGTAGTTGCGGCACATGGGCTTAGTTGCTCCGCTGCATGTGGGATCTTCCCGGGCCAGGGATAGAACCCATGTTTCTTGCATTGGCAGACGGATTCTTAACCACTGCGCCACCAGGGAAGTCCCTAGTTTATTGATCTTTAAACAAACAAGTTTAGTTTTATAATAAAGCGTAATACAAAATTGGAACATATTATTTTCATTTTAATTATTTTATCTATTTAAAAATCCTGGCTGCCTCTTTAACTTCAAATCTATCCTACTTGCCCCAAAATGCCTTTGACACTAGCCACACAAAGTTTCTTGGTTTTTTCTTAATTGTGTTGTGCAATTTCATATAGCACGTATATATTTCTCTGCCATGAACTCCTTTCCTCTCTATATCTTAGCCGCCTTCTTTTTTCTTCTAATCTAATATAGATTCCCCTCTCTGTTTCCCTTCCTCTGCCATCTTGAGACTTGTCAAGTCATGCTGAAAGTATTGGCTTGTCTCTCTCAAAAAACTATAAGTTCATCAGCGGCAGAATCTGAGTCTATGTTCATATTTCCCAGATCTTGCACAGGGCCTGGCATAGAGCAGTCATACAAGTCAGGGTTGTTGAATCAATGAAGAAATGAACAGAATGGTAACTACTTTCTACAGGTGATTATGGGTAAACAAAAAGTCAGATGATCAATCTTTATATGAGCAAAAGATGGTTGATAAGATTGCAATTAAATCTGAATATGAACATGGCACTGTATTAGGAATAATGCATTTAATGCATTTTTGATATTTCTGTTATGAAAGCACCCCATCATCATGCAATCAGAATCTGCAAACATTTATTTTAAGATGTATATAAAGTCATGGCAAATTTATGTTGCTTCAGTATTTTAGATGTCTTGAACTTTCATAAAAATTCAATATAGTGTTTGAAATGCATTTTAAAATATATTAATGGTTTATGGATTTTATTAAGATACTTAGAGGGTTTTATTTTTAATATATATGTATATATATAATCATCAAAACTGAAGACTGTTCAAGGTTATGACATGTTGTATAGTGTCCTGGTTATTATCTGCATTATCTGCACCTTTTCATAGCCAACAGGAAGTAAGGTTTTGTTCTGAATAATTTACCCTTATTTTATATTGTTTCAGTCAAAACATAATGTAGTAAAACAGTCTTTCTACCCTTTTATAATACTTAAATTCCAATAATGTACTCATCACTTTGTCTATTTTTTCTCCACTGTCTTCCACAAAGATTTAGAGACATTTTCTAATAATCTGCAACAAACTTAAAGAAGAAGTAGAAAAACTATGGAATGGAGCCATATATGTATGCAGATTTAAGGACCAAAGTTTGGGTTTATTCATTCAAATATTTATTGAACACCTAGTACATAAAAGGCACTAGTTGTTGGAGTATGGTGGTGAGAAGAAAAACACCAACAATAACAACACAAAAACTACAAACATGGTGTGTGTTCTCATGGAACTTATTGTCAATGGGAACGACACATAGAGGAACATCTGAATTTTTGCAACGTAAAGTACCTCAGTTCAGAAAGAGCATATCACAAAGAGATCTCAAGCAGACTGAGCATCCATAGGTAAAGGACTCTGGAGTTGTCATCTGAAAGATGAATAGCTGTTAACCAAGGGGAAATGAGGGAAGCCCATTCTATTGGAATAAAGAGCTTATGGAAAGTTCCTTTGGTGGGAACTAACAGAAAAAAAGACCAGGGTGACTAAATCTAAGAAAAGAATGGTACTACAAAAGGATGAAGCACTAGGCAGGAACTTTTCCATGCCAGGTCTTCCAGTCCATGCTAAAGATCATAAGGGTTTGGATATGTACCTTAAGGACAACAGGAACCTGTTGAAGAATTGTAAGCTAACATGAGTTGATCATATTCATGTATGACATTGTTTCTTCTAGGTAAGGTGTTGAGAGTCTACCAAAGGGGTCAGAGGCAGGAGAAGGAAAGTTTCTCAGTTGCTTTTACATTAATTCAGGCAAAAGAGGATGATGGCTTGGATTAAGGGTGGTGACTAAGAAGATGGCCAGTTGGCTTCATACTTGATTCTGAGACCCCTGGTGGCCAAAGAAAATGGAAGATAAGATCAATTCTAATTTTTTACTTTTTCATAGAAGAGAAATTTCTTCAGGAAAAGGGAATTCTTTCCAATAATTATTTCCTATATCTACAGAAATAAATGTCTCACTTGTGATTTTATTTTGTATATTCACTACATATATACATGTATATGTGTGTGTGTATATATATATATATATATATATGTCACAGGTTTAAAAAAATTTAAGTGAAATAAATTTCATGATTTGTGGTACTATATTCATCCTCTTATATACTGAGTCACTCACAAAGGTTTAATTGAGTACTGAAATATCAAGCTATTTGAACTAGCAGTTCAAATACTTCTGTAATTCATTCATAAACTAGCTTAAATGGACCTCTGGTTAAGTATCTCTGCTTTCAAATATCTTGATAAAACTGTGAAGAGACAGGAAGATAGAGATATGTAAATAGAAAAATAAATAGGATTATGTATGCTTTGCTGGAATTTTAAAATATCATCATGTTTCAACTATAAATTTTAAATTTAATTCATAGTGTAACTACAGACCTTATATTCACATAAATGTATATGTTGTGTATGTGTGTATATATGTGTGTGTATGTATATATATGTATCGCATATGTATTTGTGTACAGTCCTTTACTGTCACACACACATATATCATGTTGCAGATTTCTCAGTCCTGAACTGAGAATTGAGGAAAAAGTATGTCTTCTTTAACCTTCTATTGTAGAATCAAAGTCATATGAGAATTGAACAACATAAGCCTTTCCAGTTTGACCTCAGGTTAGCTTCTTGCCTTACTACCTATTAACTATGTTACCTCAGATAAATTACTTACTGTTTATACCTAAGTTTCTCTTGTTTAAAATAGGGAAAACATATGTAACAAAAAGATTTCTTATGAAGATAGTGTATATATGTAACATTGAGTAAAAACATTAAGCTGTGTTTTGGGCTTGAAATTAAACTGTAAGAGATATTCTTTTCTCAAGTAGTATACAAAATAATAACAATATAGAAATAATGAAAGATTTATTGCTAAAAACAAATATTAAATATTAAGCTATATGTAGTATATGTATAGCTGGATATATAATATGAAACATAGGCTATACGTGTAGTTGTGGGTAAATATATGCATATTCTTGTTGGTAAATATACATAGAATGTGGAGGTAGCTTGGTGTGGATGGGGATGTGAATATGGTGGTAGGTAAATTTTCACAAGGCTAGTGAGGTCTCCTATATTTTAAGCAAATCAGTTTCCTTTCTTATAGATCCTGCTTCATTTAGATTGAGTGAAAAAATCAATTTTCTAGATTGAGCATAGTTTACAAGCTTTGTGGTCATCACTTGCTTTGTGGTTAAAGGTTATATCAGTGGAAGATTAAAAGTAACTTTGGACTCACATGGTCGGCAATCTTAGGGATTTTTGTAGTTTTGTACTTAAGTATGTCAGAGAACTTCATAGTTCTATGGCTGGATATACTGGAGGACTTCTTGCTGCTTCTCATTAATTTATGAAAACAAGAGACAGGGTTGCTATAGATTTAAACTTGAATAAGCCCTTTACACTCCTTGATTTGTCTCCTAAGAGTATCCTTGTTTTTTTTCATGTCTTTTTATAGAGGCAAAATGTAAATATTCTCTAACCTCTACTTTTGTATCCGACTGTGAAGAATAATAATTAGCTCATTAATTTCAATTTTTTAATATGCTTAGGTCAACAAGATTTCTTCTAGGACTTCTCATCAAATATCCCTGTGTACTACAGTTTCTTCTTCTTTTTAGCAAGGCTAATTCAAAGATTTTTAATTCATATTTTTTATTTCCCCAAGAGTCACATTGTATCTCCTTTATACTGATGTTTATTTACATTTTTTAAGGCTGAAACAATCAGTTAACATTTGAATAGCAACAGATACCATGAGTTTTTTTGTGGCCAATATTGAACTGAGTCTTCCGGCTTCAAATTTAGATACATGCTTCTGCCAGGCTGGATAGGGTGGGCTTTTTGCTCATCTCTGTTATTTTTTTACCCTGTTTTAGAATTGCCACAACATCGTTACCCTCACTTTTGTGTCACTCTTACCTGAGCCACTGATGATAAATGAGCAAAAAATTTCTTGGTTAAAATGTAAAGTATTTCTTTGGAAATTACATAATTAATTTTCAAGAGTCTCTTTAGTAAAACATTTTATTGTGAAACAGGTTTTAAATATCAGATTTATAACAGTATTTAATATGTCATTTGGTGATTAATACTTAATCTTTTAAATATTATATTTATAAGATTTTTCCATACTAACTCTTCTTCATCATTATAATTTCTCAGCAGCTTCTTAATTAAAGAATTCTTTGCTCTCTAATGCACATAAGATTGTGGCGTATTCATTTATTCATTTAACTCTGCCCTCAGCCCCCTTTGTGGAATTCTGCCATTTGAAGGGGGTTTGGTAGGCTTTGGACCAGATACAAAAGAATACAGTAGCTTCTCAGCCTTTGTGGTATTCATAGTTGAAAAGGAGATCCCACGTAAACTCTATATTAAAATACATTGAGTCGAATATTAAAATAGAGGTAACTTTGGCAAGCTATGGGACACAGAGCTGAGAATGGTTCATTCAGCTTGGGGAGACAAAGATTAGTTTCATAGAGGAGGTGACATCTTGAAGATATCTAGAATTTGAAGAAATTTAAAAAAAAAATCGCTCTAAGCAAGGAACTAGAAAATATTATATAAAGACGTCATAGAGATATAGAGAGAATTTAGTGATAAGCAAGAAGTAGCTAGGGCATAAAAAACAACATTTTTGAGTACTTTTTTTATGTGACAATATGCTAACTTCTGTATTTTAATCTCTTCATCATATGCTTAAAATAACACCTATGAGGTAAGACTCGTGTTACCCTTATTTTACAGAAAGTTTGAGAAATTTACCTAAGGTCATACATTTATCACCTGGCATAAACAGGATTCAGACCCCTACATTTTCTAATTTTAAAACCTGTGCATATAAACACAGTGTGATACTACACAGAATGACTGAAAGTGAGTAGAAAAGATATTTCCTAGAACAAAGCTGGAAATGTATCACAGAAAGTGAGGCGCTATTACTCAAGAATTGCCTGGGGAATCTAAACCTCAACCATAACCATCACCAGAAATGTATTTTTTTAAGTCCTCACAGTTGGTCTTGACGTGTAAATTAAGTGCTACATATTTACTTGCTTAATTTTACCAATGAATTTTTAAATCTTTCCAAGATGTTAGCAGTTTTATTAATTCTTATACTAAGACCAAGAACCAAAGATTAGTTGTTATCTATGTTTAAATTTCAAATAATATTTTAATTTAGCCAACAAAATTTAACCATTACCCAGGAACACCCCTAGCTCCAGACCCTCTGGAAAAGTAAATTGCTTTTGTTTGCTAATCTCCTAAGATTTTCTGACAGAGATTTCTCCTTTGAGGAGTGGAATTGGCCATCTCTTCTGATTTTTGAATTGCCAAAAGGCAGTGAGTTAAGAAACACCTGTGTTTCTTGGCAAGAAATAGAACATTTGTGCAAGAGTCTAATAATTTGAATTCCTCTACATTTCTCTACTGGAGAACAAAATGATGTATTCTACTTTTATATTCTCCTTCTATTCTTTGACCCTTTAAGTGGAAAAATATAAAATAATGTGGTCTGCTAAAATAAATTGCACAAATAAACTTCCCTTCTCTGATATAAAAACACATATACATAAACATTTATTTATATAAAACATTATACATAAAAACATTATGTATAATTACATACATATTTACATACTAGTATTCTAAATATTTTAAAGCTTACACTTTGAAATCGAACAACCTAGATTTTTATATCTTGGGTCACTCTAAAATATTTATTATCTTTAGTTTACAAGAATTAGTAAGATGTTTGTATGAGTAATTACAAAGTTATTTTGGTTTTTCACATCCTATAATAAATAGCAAATGTTACACAGCATTTCATAATATAAAATGTTTGTACCCTATTTTGTAACTTTGAGTTTTCAATTTCTGTTACCTACACTAAGAAAATAGAAGCATATGTTAATAACAGATGTTGTTTTGAAAGATATATGAGTAAATGTCCTACTTTGTAGTTTTTGACTTAATACAAAAAGTGTTTTGAATTCTTTAAAAAATACTTAAGATATTCACATTTTCAAGGGTAATTTTAAAAATTCTGAATTAACTGATCTTCATGGGAAAAACATTTGCTATCTATAGTTTAGAATTTTGATATTTTTTCTCTTTCCATTTATCTTAAACCTTTGAATGATATAGTCTGTCTGGATTCACATTGAAGACAATGATCAGAAAATTGACCGTGAATAGATAAAGGAATTCAAAAGTTTCAATCCTATGTTGCTTGGAAATATTTTCCTAATGCAAATTTGTTGATTTAATAAATTCAGCTATGTCCTTGTTTATAGCTAGGCTGCAGGCCTTACCTACTAAGTTCTGGGTTTTGAATGTTATCAAATACTTTAGTTAAATCAGAAGACATATGATACACATCTGAGATTTTTTCCTGTGCTAGTTAATTGAAATTTTTTTTTACTTTGTTTTTTTCTGTTTTCACATCCTGGCATAAAATCATCACTAAATTCTAGCAGTGCTAGTATGTATTGCTGTAGAGTAGCAACACCTTTTGTTTTCTAATTTAACCCTTGCATAACAATGACTGGGTTTTATGGTTTTTGTCTCTATGCAAATTACATGCTTCCGGAGAATCTTATCCTGGGATTGTTTGAGTGGTGAGTGATGAGAGATAGTGAAAGTCTCTGAATATAACAGCATCTGACAGCCTCTTGGTAAAATGACTATGCTTTGTCTTTGAGCTTTACCATCTGAGGAAGGACAGAAGATGAGGGAAATCTGATTTGAAAGGAAAGTGAAATCTGATTGGATGGTCTCTAGCCAATTTCTCATGTTATGGATTTACAAAATGAGATTGTTCTGAATTCTTAAGTCATAGCACAGACACTGAGTTGTTTTAGTATAACTAGAAAATGTGAGGTTGTGACTTATAAAAATGTTCTGGTGTCTATCTAGAAGACACCATATTTTATAGAGAACAGCTACTGAAGCTTGTCTTTTTAGAAACAAGTATAGTGTGAGGATTGAATGATAATTAACACTCATGGCACTTAGCACTGTGCTAAGAGTAAAATTGTAATTAGAATATAATAATCATGAAATACTGAATTTAAACCTTTGTAAGACCTTTAGAAATTGAATCACTAATTTAATATATAAGTGATTAAGTATTAATTCCTTTCTATGAGAAAATGGTCAATTTATCAAGTTGTGATTCTTTTTATGCCATACTCTTATTTTTTACCAAACAAGTCTTTCAAACTTGAATATATCAAACTTGATATATTCACTTAAAACATCAGATAGCACATATATGCCTAAAACATTTTTAGATAATTATGCAAAGTCTATCCTAGCTTAATGAAACATAAAGTAATAAAGCTTTCCTTTCCTGAAACATCTGAGCTACAATAAAATAGCTTCATACAACTGAGGAAATTTAACTTAGCCCCTCTTCTTGTACTCCATTAGAATGGGTCACCGAAAGCTCATTGCTCATGCCAAAATAAAACATAAAATGTTTTGAACTACTAAAGTATTCATACGCTCGCCCAGCCCCACATCCTCATTTAGAGTTCATACAAAACATAATGCCTTAGCTTCTAGTAAAAAGTATTTATTAAAGTGTCATATAAATGTTACAGTTTAGAATGACCAACATGTCCTGGTTTGTCCAGGAATTTCTCCGTTTTAAAATTGATAGTCCCACGACCTGGGAACCACTTAGTCCCAGGCAAACCAGGATGGCTGGTCACGGTAAAGTTCTAGTTTATCTTAGGATTCTTGCATCCCTTGAAATTGCACACAAAATGCTGGATATACGTATATACGTACATGTATTTATTTCCCTAAGGTGAGAGTTTATAGTTTTCATCAATGCCAAAGCATGTAAAATCCCCCAAGATATTAAGAACCACTGAGTAAAAGGACATAAATACCATTTGGAAAACTGATGATTAAAAAGTAAAAAATTTATAATAGACGATTTTGAAAAATAATGTATTTGTTTAATACTAAATAAGAGAAATACTTTAGTGATTATACTTTTTAACATTGATTGTTAGCCTTTGATGTACAATATGTAACTAAGGGCTTGGCATAGAGGTTTGGCATGCCAAAGTGAGGTTTGAAACCTGTCTCCAAAGTTACTAGCAGTTGAACTTGATCAAGTTACTTAACATTTCTGTGACTTGCTTTCCCTCTGTGTAAAATGGAGGAAGTAATGCCTAATTTTTAGTATAATTGTAAGTGTTAGAGAAAATGTATCTTAAGTCTCTAACTTAGTTACATTGTGATTTATAGTAAGCACGCTGTAAATGGTAACTATTTTTTTATTGAAATATAGTTGACGTACAATATTACATTAGTTTCAGGTATGCTACATGATGAGTAACTATTATTATTAATAGTGGTTAGTGTGTGTTTGTTATACACTGAATACTTTTATAATTAAACCCATCCTCTTAGGATTTCTTACCATAGTCTTACTTAGATCTGTGACATTAAATCACCAATCAACCAAAAATGAACAGTTGGCATACTGACAGGAAGCGTTACTACTTTTAATTCAGGATATATAGTTAGAGGATTTTGTAATATCTCTGACATTGAAAGTGAAGTGTTTTGTATATCAGTTCAAACTTATAAAATGATATTAAAAAGAAATTTCTGAATTTAACACCCTCTGCTCTGACTTTTTCTGGCCATGTAAGTTCCAGAATGTAAAGTGGCAAACTAATTAGTATACAGATAATTTAAAAGTACCGATATTCCTTGGCTAACAGTGGAGTTACATCCCCATAAACCCATAATAAGTTGAAAATATCATAAGTGGAAAATGCATTTGATACACCTAACCTACTGACCACCATGGTTTAGCCTACCTTATATGTGCTCAGAACACTTACATTAACCCACAGTTGGGCAAAATCATCTAACACAAACCCTATCTTATGAGATAGTGTTGAATGTATCATGGAATTTATTGAGTACTGTACTGAAAGTAAAAGACAGAATGGTTGTATGGGTGCAGAATGATACTAAGTGTATCAATAGTTTACCCTTGGTAGCTGGGTGGGAACTTCGGCTCAGCTCACTGCCGCTGCCCAGCGTCACAAGAGCATATCATACTACAGTACCGTATTGCTAGCTTGGGAAAAGTTTAAAATTAAGAGCATGATTTCTATTGAACGCGTATCACTTTTGCACCATTGTAAATTTGAAAAATCATTGTAAATCGGGAACCATGTGTAGTTTACTTTAGTAAGTACTGAGGTCCAAATAATAGGTAAAACCTGGGGCTGAAGACATCATGGCGTGATAGAAATTATGCTGCCCGATTTTTTTAAATCACTGCAATAATAAATGTTGTATAACATATAAGCTAGCATGTAACCTTGGTCAAATCATTTTTACCTGAGTGTAGGGAAGGCATCATTTCACCATATGCCAGTCCCCACGGATCAAATGCTCACAAGAGCTGCTCCACGGCCTGGCTGGCTATCTCACTGAAACTTCACCCTTGGCGTCCTTATGACCTTTTAGTTTGTTCCATAGCTAGATTCCATCCACCAATAACCACATCAATGGCACATTTCCAGGTGATTCAGAAGTTATTTAGAGAAGATTCTGACACTCTGAAATACCCAATAAACATTCCATGTCTCTCAGGAATTTCACTTGCACATCTCTAAGTGAAAAACACAGAAATTAGATGAAATCCCCACGTAATAATCTGTGCCTGTATTTTTTTTTTTGACCAATACATGCCTTTGGGCTTTCTGTTCAGTGTTCCATCCAGTTGATTTTGCTGCATTGAAAAACCACTATGAACACATTTTTAAATCTAGCTGGCTCCATTTTTGTCTGCTAAATTGCACTGAATACAATCTGTGATTGCAACTGTGGCTTTGCTTCAATCTATTAGCTATTTTTGAAAGATGTGTAACTAAATTGAAAGATAAGTACAACCTTTTCACTTAGAATCTTTATGAAATATGTAAAAGATGCTTTGCCAGTCTGAATAGTTAATTGAGTTTGACTGTACCAGGCTAACATGCAAAGAGAGTATGTCTATGGCAACTGTTCATGTCATAAAAAATTTAAAGGGCCTGTATTTAATGTGACTTCTTTTTAAATTCACTTAATGAAGTAAGTAAAACTGGATATATAATTAGAGTCTAAGATTAAAGCATCATAATTGAAGTAAGATAATATGAAGAGGCTCACACAATAAAGATTGTGCTTCAGATGAATACATTCTTCCTTAAACTCAACCAAAGCCTCACAACTCTTGAGTTTATTTGCCATGATGTAGTAATAACAGCATGTGGGTGACAAGTATAGTACTTTATAAAGGTAAAATGTCTTATGGTGTAACAGGCTCTCTCCTATACACCGCTAGATTTGAATCTCCCATTAGCCCTGGATATATGTCTGTCCATTTTCTAGTCAAGGAAACTGACACAAAGTTTAACCTATTCAGGATCACATAATTAGTAAATGATAAAGTCACACTCAAACCCAGATAGTCTAACTTCAAGTCTAGTGTTCTTTTCCCTGGGCTCCTTCTTTGTGTAATAGAGAGCAGTGAGTTTGTAGGAAGAGCACAATAGACATACAAATCTTTGCAATATTTTCAGAAGAATGCTTTGCTTCTAATAGACCCACTTTAGCCACACGTTTCTCATTCACCTGTCTGTTCTTTCAGGGTGAGGGGCCCTTCCATCATCGTGGCTTTTGCTTTTGCTTTTTCATTCCCGTGTCTGTGTTCCCCACCTTAGATTTAAGTAATCATGTTTTTTTTCTCCTCAGCTTGACAAAAGTTGCTTGGCTAGTTCTCTATCAAGAAAGTAAAACTTATGGCTATAGATACAGACAGATAGATCTGAAAGCCAGGAAGCAGAAACTGCATTTTCCAATTATACAAAACTAAAGTAGTATTCTCCTTTTAGTTTTTCTTTAACCTTGTACATTCTTTATGTAAAATCAAACGAATAAACATATTCATTTATAAGGAAGTTTTATAGTAACTCAATAATTATTGATAATTTTATTATAATATCTATTCTCTACTAAGCATGAACCTAGGAATTGCACCCATAGCTTTTGTTTACATAAAACTCTTCTGTTGATGCAGCAAGAACTGGCAGTCATAATGTCAGGGATGCCAGGGTGGAAGGCTTCCCTGACAATATTTTGTTGTACTCCTAATATGTACAAGTTGAGGTTCAGGTTCAGGTGTGTGTGTGTCTATATATATACATCTGTGTATGCACAAACACACACACACAGAAATTATATGTACATGTAACTACACAGGAAAATATACTTAAATGTTTATAAATAAATGATCTTTTATTTCAGTGTTTAGAAGGGATTTTAACATGATAAAATGGCTTCATTATCCTTTCTAGACAATCTGCTAGTGGTGCTTTTCCAGCAACCTATCCCTTCCCCCGCCTTTTTGACATTACACCAAGATTTTTTTTCCCCATTCTGTTGATATAATTATCCTTGCATAATTTAAAGCAAGATTTCCTGGCAATGTAGATCCACAAAATTGTTGATATGGCTTGAGCTCAAATGATGCTTCTATTCAATTTGTTTACCTTTCTGCTTGAGCAGAGTTTTTGTGTCATAAGTAAAATAGCAAGAGATAATATTATAGTAGAGATGGACTTTCATGGGTGGATTTAAGTAAATATTGGTTGCAAGGGACCCAGGAATTTTAGCGTTTTTCTTGGAATCCTTAACCATAAATACTTAGCCCACAGCAAAACTTTTCTCAAATGATGAGCCATTAAATTCTAACTCCATGGGCTACCTTGGGATAAACTGCCTATGAGTTTTCCTGCTAAGAAATGAACCATTTGCTGCTCATTTTTCCCCCAAATCGAGGAAAGCTGTTGTTCTTCAGTTTAGATTGACGTTAACAAGGTCCTCTTCATAACAGCAGGTGTTAGGCTATAATTGGTCATTATAGAATTATGTTTTGCTTGAAGGAATTTAGGAAACAAGAAAAGTATGTTCTTGTTGTATACATTGACTCTGGTTCAAAAATCAAATGAATGGCATGAGATAAACATAAATTAGCAGAATCTGTCATTTTATTGCACAATCAATATATTTAAAAGACACTAAAATCAATGTGAAAATCCCTGGGAAAACAGTCTTCTTGAGCCTAACCTGCAAATTACCCCCTTAGCATTTTTTAATGTAGACATTGAGACTAGAAGAGCAGTAAGGGGAACAAAATGCTACGTCCAGATGACCTCTTCGAAGGACTGATGAGAAACTGGAAGCTACAGAGATTGGTTAATAGTATTGAGTCAATTGCAAATGTCTTGCTTTTCCAATCAATGTATAAAGCAGTTAGCATTAGTTTACATAAAATAATATTACTTTGTAAACACCTATAAACAGAGATTGCCCAGATACCCTAAACTCTAAGAGGATTATTACTGACTAAAATAAAATGTTACTGGTTTAAAGTAATAGGTATAAAACTTTGTATATATGCTATACATTCACATAGTTAGAAAGGAAATGGAGGTTTAATAAGGCAAGGTTCAGTTATACACTTGTAATCCACCCATAAAGGAAAAAAGCATCATCAAAAAAAGAAGATACTTAGCCTAACCTTGCCAGTAGCCTCAAAACTCCTTAAACATGCAAAAAAGAATTATTCACCTGCCATACCTAAGTGCACCTTATTTGATTATTTTCTCTGCTCCTTCCTATTCTTTTTTCTGGTTTGGATCACACAGTCCGATTTCCAGCCTACATGTCTGAAGTCCTATCGACAACGCCGATTGTGGGGATAATGACCTGACTCCTAATATAAAAGCTGTGTAGAAACACACATACTGTTAAGTTGCTCCCACATCCTGGGGTGAAGATCATCTTGAATTACATCATGGTTTTTTTCCTGAATTTGCAAGTGAAATGAAATAGGATTTTGTTAGATATATAGTTCTTACCTGTTTAAAAAAGTTCTGTACAATACTTCCTCAGCGGAGTGCAACATCGCCTCAGTTGTAGCTTCCGAAGCACAGGTGTTCTCATTCCTGGATGTTCATTAGAATTACTTGGAGAACTTATAAAAACTACTGCAGCTGTGATTTTACTCTGTCCGAGATCAGTTCATCAGTACCTTGGCCTTGCCATCTACTAGACAGTCCTTCTTAAACTCTAGAATACAAAAGAATCCCCTAGAATGCTTATTTAAAATGCATATTCCAGGCCCCTGTTCCGAAGCATTCTCTTTTGGTAGTTATTTAAAGTCATGTATTCCTTGGGTCTTTCTTTGAGAGACACCACTGTGAGAACTCCTCTTTATTCCCAGTCTGGGTTTGGGATCCTTTATTGCAATTGTAGTTGAATGTATCTGTTGAAATATCATTCCTTTAACAATAACTTAAGTAATTTCAGTCAGTGGCTATTTTTTTTGGTTGTTGTTTTATTCAGTATCTTACATGAAAACAGTTAAAAATTACAAGAGTTTATAATAATGATTGGATCAGTATGATGGCATGAACCGTTAATAGTTCAGCTCACTAAAGAATTGCCATCATATCCCTATTAGTGCTGAGCTTACTCTCCAATCATTCCTCAAAAAAATAAAAATACATAAACAGCGTTTCCTTAGTCATATTCTCAAGAAGCCACCTCTATATTAATTGTCTTTGGAACCTCTTCTTCTTTCTTTGCCCTGAATCTTTGTCACCAGTTTATCCTCTTTCATATCCCATTCTGATGAATATCAGAATAGTCATTTATTTCTATCAAGGCTTTTATAGTCATTCAGAGAATCCAGTCTCTGTGTCTAAAGTTTCAGAGTTCAGATAATAGATACAGAGTTTTCAATAACCCTGTTTCCAGGTTTCTTGTTAGTAATATTCAGAATTAACTACTCTACAGAACTGTGCACTTGTATAGCTTTTGTAGTACCAAGTAGGTATGCTTGTTATCTATACACGCAGTGAGAGAGACAGTGGTGTCTCACTGCGGACACATATTGACCAAGAATTGCTTCTTTCATTGTATTTCGTGTCTCTGCTCAACACATATTCTCTCTCTCTGAAAGTAGTTTAAGGATGACAAAGGTCCTTATGGGATTTTGTTGGCCTATGAATAGCTGTTAGTCTAAGGTATCCCTGAAAGTAATGTCTACACTTGTTCAAAAACATTTTACCCTATACTTTTTTCATGTGTTGTATTATCAATCTTCCTTCTGGTTGTAGCAGGCAGGATTCATTGTTTTACATTTCACTCTCTAGGTACGCATGCCTGAATTGCTCCCATTAGGATAAAACCAAGGATATCTCCAACACAATCATGGGCAGTAATTACAGTACAACCTGGACCAGCCTACACTTAACCCCAAACTATAAAGGCAGATGTATGCATCCTCATGGATGCTTTGCATGCAAAATGCCCATACACACACCCTGGGACAATTTGAGGCACAGTGATGGTTTAAATATAATAATCCATCCTCTCTAGCTCTTTTAGTGTGCTGCTTATTTCCTGGGGGCCATATGAAGCTCCAGGAGCTGAGGCCTTCACTACATTGCTGGTATTGTTGGTATCCTATGCCATTCTGCTCCAGCATCCTAAGATTATCCTATCTGTCCCTGCCTGCATCCAACACTCTGAAACTTAATTTAAGCTGGTTTTTAAAATTTCTTTGGCTATATAGGTCCATATAAAGTAAAATTTACTTGCTCCAATTCATGAAATCATGTTGACATTCTCTTAGGTAAGAGTGAGAAATGCTTCTGCTCACCCATCTAGCACTGCCCATTTGCACTTCATTTTGATGTTTAGGGCAAATGTATTGTTTAACACAGAGTTGTGACTGTAAAGATTGTCAGGCCAGGTATAAGGGGTTAGTTAGCATTACCATTGCTCAGTAGTATGTAGGCATTGCTATATAGCACCCATCAGATTTCAAGATAAGGATGGCTACCTCTTTCACTTAAACATCCCTGGCCCTTTATATAACCAGAGAAAACATAACTAAAATGCTTCCCAAAAAATAACATTATAAAAAATGGGCTTCCAGCATTTGTTGTAAGCCTGTTGGCATAGGAACCCCAAGCATATAACTGGCTTTCTTTATGCAATGAAAAGCCAATTTTGAGTGCAGCTCATAATCTCTGTTGCCAGTGGGCAGCACGTACATTTCATATTTCCATCCTAATGTCCTAAATGATGCAAAAAAAAAATACTTTCTAGCTCCTCAAGTGCCTCATATGTTAATAAATATACATCAATTGCCATAAATTACACTTAATTTTCCCTTAATGAATCAAATTGATAGTTTTTCCTATCTTGTCAAATCCATATTTGAAGGTAAAAAGCTATACCAATAATAAGTAATTCTTATTTTATGAGATAACTATGTTTTCATTCTATATCACCATTTGAAAGTTCTGTGTACTATAAGAGCAAATGTTTATGATCATGTCTAACCATCTTTGACCATAAAGCATCACTTCTAAATAAATTTGAAATTTTTATAGGATTATGCTGTTATGATTAGCTTTAATAATTTTTTTCAAGTGGTATATACACAAAGTAATAATTATATTTTGATTCAAACTGTTGGTGGAGGTTGTCTAGTGTGGGTAGGTTCCAACTTGCCCTGCCACCTCTTTTGCCAAACCTTCTTTGACCACCAAGCCTAATACAGCAAGATAAATAATCATTGCTGCCTCTGCTGTATCTTAGCACTTTCCCTACTGTAATGCAATTATTTGTCTAAAAGCCTATCTTAGTCAGCTTGGGCTGTCATAACAAAACACCATAGAACAGGTGGCTTAAACAACAGACATTTATTTCTCATAGTCCTGGAGGCTAGGAATTCCAAGATCAAGGTGCTGGCAGATTTGACTCCTGGAGAGAATTCTCTTCCTGGCTTGTAGGTGGCTATCTCCTCTCTGTGTCTTTACATGGCAGAGAGAGAGCAAGAGAGTGAGAGAGAGCCAGCACTTTATCTCTTCTTTTTATAAGGATACTAATCCCATTATTGGGGTTTCACCCTCATGACCTCATCTAACCCTAATTACCCGTCAAAGGCCCCACCTCCTAATAGCATCATATTGAGGGTTAGGACTTCAACATAAGAATTTGGAGGGCACACAAATATTTAGTCCATAACAAACCTGTGTTTTTCAACAAGCTGTGAGCTCCTGGGCAGTAGAGGCCTTTACTTAGACTTTCAATTCCTACTGCTTAGCATAGTGGTTAACAATTCAATATATTTGAAATAAATGAACTAAATAATGAACATTGTTTAGTATTGATACAATTCTGTTTACAGCTGTTTACATCTATTTACATATGTATTTCAATCATATATATTGAGTATGATTTGACTGAGCAGTTGACAATCTATAGTTTAACAAAGTTAATTAAAAGTCTAATAATATCACTATGTATAAAGAGTTACTTAGATAAAAGAGAGAGAAGGAGTGACAAGGAAAGCATTTCATTGTGTGACTTAGTCTTCGTGCATTCATTTTTCCTCTTAGAAATTTGTGATGATAAATGAACATGTATTTCTTTCTACCATTAGAGGGGGTGACATCTTTGCTATAGGGTGAGTGCCCTTAGTTTGTAAGTTATTAGCAAATAGTCCATTCTGTGCATAAAAGACGTAGTAAAATCATTATATAGGAGACGTTATATGAATAATGAATGGATTATTATTACATCAGGAAATCACTGTGCTTTGACAGAATTGGCAGGATTTTTTCCCCCAATAAACTCTCACTAAATGTGTCCTGTCAAGAAAGGTCTGAGATATATCTGTAAATTAATTCTGCATTTCCTCAATACTCCCCGTGAAGAAAGGAGTTGCTTACTTACTCTTACACTCTATCATGGTGATATTCTTCAATTAAAATGCACACATAGAAAAAAATAGAAAATGTAGAATCTGTTTTTCTATGGGTTTAGAAAGGTAGAAGGAACAAATGAAAGTTCACGAATGCATGCTCAGGCATGCAGTGGAAGGAGTGTGTGTGTGTGTGTGTGTGTGTGTGTGTGTGTGTGTGTGTGTGTGTGTGTGTGTGTGTGTACGCACGCACATGCACGTGCTGTATCGGGTCATCTAGGGCTTTAATTTTCATCTGTATGCCTGATGCCCCAGCATGGAGATCCTGATTCAGTTGTCCTGGAGTAGGACCTGGCCATAGGTGGAATTTTGAAACTCTTCAGGTGATTTTAATATGTATTAGGGGCAAAGAATTGGCTCTGAGGGGTCTGGGGATCTATTGTAACTATCAGCAGTTTAGAATAGGGATCTTGGTAATGCTTTTGATTTATTCTATGGAAATATATTCTTCACATCAGCTGGGGCAAAAACCAGGGAAACCCCGATGTGGTCCTTTCCTAAAACCCACTCCTCTAGTGTTAGATTCTTCATAAACTAATCCTGGCCCCCTTTCTAGGAAGAGTTATAAATATCAGTTCTCTTGTTTTCTGCCCCCATGAGTTCACATTTTCAGGGATTTAGTAAAATTTCCTACTTACCTCTTTAGGTTTGCTTCAGGTCCTGTTGAAAATTATTCTACAATGTATACATGGTTTATTGCCATGGTGACATTAGGTACTTAGTCATTTTCTACTTCCTCTTATAATTTTTTTCAAATGTCAGTGATTACTGGAGAATATCATAGACATAAAGGTTTGGCAGAATCTCCGGTAAGCAAACTAGATTTTGTTTATTTCTGTATTGTTAGCTTTATTATAAGTTGATTCCTTTTCCAAAAATAAAGTACTAATAATTATTGAAAAGTCAAATTATTTGAAGGCCAGTGTTAATTACAATTTTACTAGTGCACATGTTCTATACTTAACCATAAGTGAAACAACTTAAATATAGTTATACTATTAAGTAGGAACCTAGATAAAAGGTTAGAAGAACTTGATGTGCAGTGTTCCCTTATGTTCATATGTAAACTTTGTTTCAAATAAGAGTTGCAAAACTAAAGTCACATGGCACAGAGGGTAGAATGATGTCATGATTTCCAATCTGCTCTTTAGTGAAGATATGTCATATGTTTATTGATGATTGCAAGTACATTGGCACATTAAAACTTCGTATGTAGTATTATAAGGTCTAATGTAAATTGGATAAAGTTGCTACTTTTATGAAAATTGTAGAATAGACTCCTTGGATTCTAGTAAGAAACAAAAATTGTCTATGCAATTGCTGTATACATGTGCGTAGATGAGAGCTGAATGCACAAAGTGATCCTCAATAAATAGAAGCATTCAACAATAGTAGCCAGATCAAGAATTCAAAGATTATTTAATATCAAGTCAATTTCTTTCATTCTTCCGTTTGAATCCTATGGGCAAAGATAATTAGGAAAAACAAACTTCCAAAACTAGAGTCCCTGCATTTTAATTTGCTCTTATTAAAGGAAGGATTTTTCCACTTCTGGAATATAATCAACTTCTGCTGAGAAGAAGCCTTTAGTTAATACTGAAAGTGCATATTTTGTTACCTTCAATTCAGACAGCCAATAATCCCTTAATAATGTATATTGTCTTCTCTAAGTGTTTAAGAGATCCATGTGAATTGTTACTATCTAAAGCTGGATCTTTATATGGAGAAGAGACACATTCAAGTGTAGTGTATAGTTTTTGTTATATACCAATATTGACTAAGCTTTGCCAAACGAATAGGGAAATTTGTATTAAAGATGTCAGGGGAATTGCCTGGCAGTCCAGTGGTTAGGACTCCACTCTTTCACTGCCGAGGGCACGGGTTCAGTCCCTGGTGGGGGAGCTAAGATCCCGCAAGCTGCACGGTGCGGCCAGAGCAACAACAACAGCAACAACAATGACAACAACAAAGATGTCAGGAAAATAAGATTTTTAAGTTAAGAGATTCATGGGACTCTAAAGTTACAATTCTAGAGTTACAGCTCTAGAGCTGTAACTGAAATTTTGCCCAAGATTTGGCTGACCCTTAGCCATGAGCAAATGTGTCCCCATTTTAAGGGTTTTCATAAAAAACTTCTGGAAGTCACACAGGAGTGGATTTACATCTACTATCTAACCTTGGAAAGATTCCTGGGGACAAACTAGTGCCAGCCACCTTTGATTTGTAGTGGGCAGGTAAAACTATATCCTGGGATGATTTTTGCTTATGTAGTCCTCTACTGTGTTCACTGAATCTTGGTACCCTCTCTCTCTCCTAACCATTGCAAAAACAGCACCTAGATTAAGGCATCTGCGAGAATATCAGAATATCAATTACTCAACATAGGTTGGTCAACTGAATATACCTGCAGTATCCCTCTCATCTTCTATTAATTCAGAAGCATACCACAGGTTACTCATGTACTATAACACATTGAGGCAGCCTTCCCCAAAGCTCTTAACTTTGAATGTTAAAAGGTTCATTTTACACCAACTTTAAATCTACATACTATGATCCGTGTATAAAAAGCAAAACAACACATCCACTTTCAAATGTAATGCCATGTGAGTTTCTAATGAGCGCTAATATATCTTTGTAAGTATTCCAAGCAAAATAGCTTTCAGTGTAACAGGTTTTTTTTTTCCTAATTTTGTCTTGAATTTAAAAGAGTAACACAAAAGAGCAAATTTGTTTTTCGATTTCTGCCTTGATAGCAAGTTTCAGTATTTAAAGCCAACATCATTAAATGTATAACGTATAATGGATGAGACTAGGCCAGAATTTCCAAAAGTGTGTTTTAAAGAACATTGATCCCTTAAGATGCTGAATGGAAAACATTTGTTAGAATATGACAATTTTGTTTCCTTCTTTGGAAAGTCAAAACTAAAGCCTTAAAAATTTCTGTAGTAAGAAACAAAATCTTATTTTACTTGGTTTAACCCAATTTTTCCTAAACTTATGTCACCAAAGTACTGATTTTGTCAAGTGATATATATAATTATTATAATAATTATAATTAAATTATTGAATTACTGTTTTAGTTGAGAAAGTTTACAGTCTCAATAACATGAGAGCCTCTGAATATGGAGTAAAAGAATTGTGTGCAATCAGTAGTCTCTGCCAATGGTGATTAAGCAAATATAGTCAACTAGGACATGGCTGTGACCGTTGATGTCTAAATGGTTAGATCTGGTGGGCAGTATCCAGGCATAAGTAAAATCATCCATGGGCAAGATCTAGTCAAAGCAAAAGATTTCATAAATAAGACCCAACAAGCATTAATTACAAAATAAAGCACTAATAAATTGAACTTCATTAAAATTAATAACTCTGTCCATTAAAATCCACCAAATAACAGTGAAAAAGAAAGCCACAAACTGGGAGAAAAATATTCACAACACTTACATCTGAAAAAGAACTCGTATCCTTAATAAATAATAAACTCCGACATATCAGTGGACAGAATACAGGAACAGGTATTTCATGAGAGAGGGCATTCAAATGGCCTAAAAGCATATGAATAGTTGCCTAACTTCATTAGTAATTTAGGAAATGCAATAAAAATTAATGAAATACTACTATAAACCCATCAGAATGGATAAAATATAAGACGACGGCAGTACCACATGTTAGGAAGAACGGGTGGATCATTTGAAAGTTTCACATATTACTGGTTCAAGTGTAAATTAATATGTTTGGTAATATCTACCAAAGCTAAATGTATGCCTTCCCAGTGGTCTAGCCATTCGTCTTGTATGTATACATCCAAGAGAAATTAGTGCATATGCCCACCAGATTAACATGTACAAGATTGTTACCAGCAGCATTTTGCCTAATAGCAAAACCTGGAACAGCTTAAAAGTCTCTCAGAATTAAAATAGATAAATAAAATGCAGTATATTCATGCGATCCAATAAAAAACTGCTACTTGCAAGAATTTGAATGAATTTCATAAACATAATGTTGAACAGAGATAAAGAATATTTACTGCATGATTCCGTTTATATGAAGTTGGATAACTGGCCCAAGTTATCTGTAATGGTAGCGGTTAGAAGAGAGGGTTCATCCAGAGGGGCCGGTGGGAACATATTATTAACTGGGAAAGAACTTGAGGAAGGCATATGGAGTGCTGCCAGTGTTCAGGGCTTTATCCCCTTCTTACTTTTCTGTGGAAATGTGCAGAATTTTTCTTTCACCTAGTTTTCTAAGCATGCATTGAAACTCCATACAATATTCCTACTAAGTGCACATTCAGCCTCTACTAAAATACTTCTAGTGATAGAAAATACAGCTCGTTTTTCTTTCTATCCCTCCCTTTCCCTAACCCAAGCCCCTGCAATAATAATAATAATAATAGTATTTGGTATTTAGCTCAAGCTTTAAAACAGAACCAGGCTTTTAATCAGTACCTTATACACAGGTATCTAACCTAATTTCTACCACCTATCTGTGGATGAGGCTTTGACCAAGTCTTTCTAAAAAAGACTGGCCAGCACTGAAGAAAAAAAAAAAAAAAGGAGCCATTTTATGTATTTTAAAATGCTAATATAATTTTGCATTTTTAAGAAATTTCTAAACAGTATCATTTGGCATCTGTTCAATCTGAATAAAATCTCTTAAGACTTATATATGTATGGAATTTCTCAGAATGCTGTTGTGAGAAATGTCACTGAGCTGTGAAAAAAATTGTCTAATTGGATCAATATGTGCTTACACATATGCCACTAACTGCTGTTGCTCTCAGCTTTCACCGGATGCTTTATGAGCTACATGGGCCCTGAGCTTGCTTTATTATAACAGAGACAAAGAAGAGATCTTGTCAGTACAATAATACCCACAACAATAGAGGGCATGATTCAGAAGCACTCATTGTCAGAAACTCCATAACAGGATCTAGAAATGATAAAGAGGTCCATTTCAGGATGCTGTAAAAGAGATATTTTGGTATAAAATCTCCTTAACTACTAATTAAAATCAGAGCAAATAATGCTAGAGAAAAAAGTTGTAATGTATAAGTGAATACTGTAGCGGAATTTAAGAGGTAAATGAATGAATGAATCAATGGATGAAAGAAATCAAAGTGCAGAGGACAGGTCACCCAGCAGGGAGTTGGAGGAGTGGGGATGCTGTACTGATAGAAGAAAGAAGGAACGGTTGTTGAGGGAAGAATGCAGCTGACTTTGATGAGAGGAGTGCAGGATTTTCTGTGCTTAGGGATCTAGGGGACCATTTGCTACGAACAGCCTGAGGCTCTTCCCATCAAAGAAAACCTAATATGTACCTTGAGTTTTTTATTATGTCATTGTCAGTGTGCTAAAGCTGTGGGTCTCAAAGCATGATTCAGACCAGCAACATCACCTGGAAACTTGTTAGAAATGTAAATTCTCGGGCTTTACTGCAAACCAACTAAATTATGAATCTCAGGGGTGGTTTGGGTTTTTTTTTTTTTTTCCTTGCCAATTTCAGGAATGACCAGACTTTTTGGCCAGCCCAATATAAGGCCACAGAGAGAAGGAGCCACAAAATGTGGCAAAGATGTGGATGTGGGAGTGGGAAGTTGTAAAACAAGCACCTCCACTTCATTTTCCTTGGGACTAGCCCTGTCTAAGAATGCGTGAATACCATCATTCCTTGGGAGGAATTAGGTCTTCTCAAGGCTTCTGCCAAGAAAATGTACCCCCAGCTCAGTTTCCAAGGCCTCACCCACCGTAGGGAGGTTGTAGAGAGCTGTGTGGGGCTCTCCCCATTGGGGACTCCATCTCTGGTATCGAGGTCTTTCTTGCTGCTATTCCTCTGATAGTAACTCTTCCCCGACCACATTGCCTACTAAACAGTACACTCATAGTGTCTTCAAACCTATAACTAATCTTTACTAAAAACTGAGGGAACTTAGGGCTGTTAACCAAACTACTTCAGTGCCTTTAATATCTCTCTCTCTATCTAAGAGATAAAGAATCAAATACACTCCCATTACATCTGATGTAATGATGACTCTAATATCTGAGCATGTGTCTCACATATGTTTGCATCGCATCTGATGGCCTCTGGGAACCTCTCTGGGTACTTCCTTCTCAATCCTACCCTTTATGACTTGCCTCTTCTCCATTTCAACCCTGGGATTGGTACTGTAACGAGCCCTCCAGGTAATTTTGATGTAGTCTAAAGGTTGAGAGACATTATACTGAGCAACACATTCATTACCTCTTGTTTTTCTCAATGATTCCATAAAAGAAGCATTGTTAATGCCCTGCTTTACAAATGAGGGAACTGAGGCCGTAAGAGGCTCAGTCTTTTGTTCAATGTCACATAGCTGGTATGCAGAAGAGCTGGGGAAAGAACCCAGATTTGTCAGACTATATGTTTTTAGCCACTCCTCCAGAGCCCAGTGAGTAAAAATTCATTAATTTGAATGAATATGTAAAATACCCAACCTGCAAGTCCTAAAATACAATTCCAATTGCTAAAGCATTTCTTTTTTTCCTTTTTTTTTTTTTTCTTTTTTTTTTTTTGCGGTATGCGGGCCTGTCACTATTGTGGCCTCTTCCGTTGCGGAGCACAGGCTCCGGACGCGCAGACTCAGCGGCCATGTCTCACGGGCTCAGCCGCTCCGCGGCGTGTGGGATCTTCCCGGACCGGGGCATGAACCTGTGTCCCCTGCATCAGCAGGCGGACTCTCAACCACTGCGCCACTAGGGAAGCCCTAAAGCAATCTTTTGAAGAAGAAAATACTCCACTCCCACCACCAATGATTGGTAAAATAAAAGGCTTAAAATACAAATGCCTGGTTGAAGGAACACTTGAATTTTTTTTTTTTTCTTAAATTTAGCCATTTGGGTTGGGTTAGATTAATTTGTTTGTTGAAGTACAGTGTTTCCTGTAGTAACAAATAGGACACTCTGCTATTGGCTCTTATCTCTTACCAAACTTGTTATTTTCCACCCTTGAAGCTAAACTTCTCTAAAGATTCTGTATTCACTGTACCTACTTCCTCACCTCAGATAGCTGTCTCAACCTCCGGTATCTGGCTTCTGCCACATCCTTCAACTGAAATGGATTTTGCCAAGGTTCATATCACTTTCTACCACATCACACCACTCTGCAGCATTGATTGCTCATCAGTCCCTACTGAAGAACTCTTCTCCCTTGGCTTCTGGGATATTCTATTATTCTAGTTTTCCTCCTATGTGTCTCCATTGCCCTCATCTTCCTTGGAGTGCTCCTCTCACTTTGTGAATTTCTTTTCATGTTCACTTGCAACCTTAACTCTCAGTCAATGTACTTTTCTTGATCTCATCCAAACTTATAGAATAACAGCTCTTAATGATGACACATAACTCTTTATCTCCAGCTAAAATCTTTCTCTTGAACTGTTGACTTATATCTCCCTGCCTATCAGTTATACCCACTTACGTTACATAGTTACTTCAAAATCAGTATGCTCAAACTCAATGACTGCCATCCAAATAATGCTTCTCCCACCATCTCTTGCTTATTGAAAGGCAGCTCCATGCATCCAGTTTCTCAATTTTTTTGGTATCATCCTTGAGTCTTCCCTCTACATCACTGCTCTGATACTACCTTGGTTTAAGCGACCATCAGTTTTTGGCCACATTGTCGCAATTGCCCTAAAACTGATTATCAATTTTCCCTTCCCTTTGAGTCAGGTTTTCACACTTACAGCTAGGATGCTTTCTAAAATGCATTATCTGATTATATCATTTACCCACTAAATATCTTCTGTGATTTCCTCAAGATTAATTTAACAACTAGTTGACTTAATCCAATATTTTTCTTCATCATACTGATGTATCAGTTTTTTCATGTTTTTTGGTACTGAGGGTTTAAAGTTCAAGAATATATCGGCCATATGTTTATTTTAACTTAAGAACTTCCTTTAACCAATAATCACTATTTAAGTGGTTTGCAAAACCACCACAGGAGCAGAGTCTTTTGTGATCAGTAGATATGACAGAGTGTGAGCAGCACTCTTCCTCAAAGACTATGGATATTTATATTATATATACACATATATTTAATATCATACATAATATATATTTAATATCATATATAATTTGTAAATTGATTATATATACATATATATTATGTGTGTATATTTACAAATCAATTTACAGAAACATTCAAAATGAGCTATCAAAAAAATTTTGTAAGTTTGATATTTCAGTGAATTGGATTTTATGATTCTCTCTTTCCCCCTGACTACTACAACCTTTCCCTGAATTACTGCAATAGCCTCCTGATTCTCTGTCTCTTTATTTGCTGTGCTTCTCTCCTCAAACTCCCTGAATCCACTCTCCAAACTGCTCTCAAAAAGGATTTTCCTAAAATTCAACTCAGATCTTGTTACCTACCCTGCTAAAATGCTTAAATTCTCATTGCCCCAAGGATGAAATCTCAATTGTGTAAGATGTTCTACCAGCCTTTGCATGAATTGACCTCTGCTCCATCTCTTTACAGCTCCCCTTCCCACAGCGCCCAGCACACCCATCCGTCTCTCAGTCATGCCATTGTACATTCCAAGCATGCTGCACGAATTGCTATTTCTAGCTTCTCTATCTTCCTGAAATGGCCCTTCGATGACCCCTGTACCCCACTTCTCCCCCACGCTCCCACCCCTACTTTTTACCCAACTGACTTCAGTTTATCCTTTTGATCTCAGGTGGCCTTGGCCTACAGTGGCTTGAAGCAGGATTTCAGTTCCTGGCCAGAGACTGAAGTCACGCTGTGGCAGTGAGAGTGCTGAATCCTAGTCACTAGACCCAGGGGCCAGTGACAAGGCTCTGTCAGTGTGTAGAAATGAATTTCCACAGAGAGATGGAAAGTAGTGAAATAAGTAAAGTGTTTATTAGGAGAAAAAGGGTACGTGTGGATAGACACACGGGTGGGCTCAGAGAGAGAGTTGTGCCCTCGTGGTAGTCTGAATCACTTTTATGGGACATTTCTTCCAGGTCTCTTTTGGCCAGTCATCTTGATTTGGCTGGTTCTGAGTCCGTATTTGGTATATCTCAGGGTTCTCCCAAGGGTGCGCGCACATCTCTTAGCCAAGATGGATTCTAGCAAAGAGACCTATGGGTAGGTTGACATCACCTACTATGGGATGGCGCCTCCTCCCTTTTTGACCTTCAAAGAGACTTTCTGCACGTGTGTAGTTGGGAAGGTCTTCTTGACTTCGAGAATGAGGAGTATGTGGTCTTTTATCACTTATCTGGGCAGGGCTTGGCTTTTCCTCCCTCCTGCTATTTTGGAGTATCTGTCCACAGGGGATGAAATCCACCTGCTCAGCCTGGGGCCCATTTATCTCCTGCCTCACTTTAGGTGATGTCACTTCTTCAGAAAATCCCTAAGATTGATGTGATAAAAGGAATATCTCTTATGCATCATCTCATTGCCCTACAGTCACTGTATTTTAACATACATCAAGTTACTTTTCAATTTCCTGTTTATGTGTCCTTATCACTCATTAATCAGTAAGCTTCTAGAAGGAGGGGTATTTATCTTGTTTACCATCACCCCCCAGCCCCTAGCACAATGTCTGGCAATTAGTAAGTACTCAATAAATATTTATTAATTAATTAAATGAGAAACTATGATACATTAAAGCTTATTAAAATCTAAAACTTGGAAATAAGGCAAAAGGATAACTAGATGCACTTTTAATGTCATCCTGAAGCATTGTCTAAAAGGCCTGCTCAGGACTTCCCTGGTGGCACAGTGGTTAAGAATCCGCCTGCCAATGCAGGGGACACAGTTTTGATCCCTGGTCCGGGAAGATCCCACATGCCACGGAGCAACTAAGCCCGTGCACCACAACTACTGAAGCCCGTGCGCCTAGAGCCCATGCTCCGCAACAAAGAGAAGCCACCGCAGTGAGAAGCCTGTGCACAGCAAGGAACAGTAGCCCCGCTCGCCACAACTAGAGAAAGCCTGCACGCAGCAGCAAAGACCCAACACAGCCAAAAATAAATAAATAAATAAAAGGCCTGCTCAAAGATTAGTGGCAGGGCAGGAATAAAGATGTAGACATAGAGAATGGACTTGAGGACACGGGGGGCGGGGGAGAGCTGGGGCATTGTTAGCACTGACATACATACACTACCAAATGTAAAATAGATAGCTAGTGGGAAGCAGCCGCATAGCAGAGGGAGATCAGCTCAGTACTTTGCCGCAACCTAGAGGGGTGGGATGGGGAGGGTGGGAGGGAGGCTCAAGAGGGAGAGGATATGGGGACATATGTATGCATATGGCTGATTCGCTTTGTTGTACAACAGAAAGTAACACAGTATTGTGAAGCAATCATACTCCAATGAAGATCTTTTAAGAAAAAAGGTTATTTAATTTTCTATGAGAATGCATCTTCGTTTAACTTAGTATTTACTCTTGATTAGGGCTCAGATTCTGTGAAGTGTTATGTGAACTTATAGATTTTTTTCCAGTAAAGAGACAAAAAATTGTTTTTCTAGTAGAAAAATATCATTGAGGATATGATTTTGTTGCCCTTTAAGATGTTAACCAGTTCTGTATCTAATTGAGCAATCTTCTTCCAGTATACTTTCTTTTCGTGATTATGTATGTTCAGGCCCTTGAATTCTCCTTTGAAGCAGCTTTAATTCTCTGCCTGTTTCACCATTAATTAGTTAAATATTTCCATGTTCCCAGGATATGTTTATAAGAGAAGAATAAATTTACTTCAGTGTGTTTTAAACCTTGTAAGAAACACAGAGTCCAGCATTAATAGTTATTTCTAGGGAGGAAGAAAAAACTCCATTGTCAAATATGTTTGGGAGAAAACTGCAGGTAATATCCCACTTTGAGATATTAGCAATAGCCATTCATATGCCGTAGGTTCTGAGAAATATGGAGATGAAGTAACCTATTTTGCTTTGTGTAATCTAGCATTTGAAGTTTGAAACATTGGTTTACTTTAAAGTTTGGAGGCTATTATTTTAAGCTACAATTTCTGTATTTGAAGTGCTGCTGAAACAATTTCTCTTTTGAATTGAGACTTATATCTCCTAAATTTGTTGCGTTAGAATTAAGATGAAATTCTGAACCTCCAAATACACATTTCAGAAAAGCCATCCTATAAACTGCAGGAAAGACGTTCTGACTCTGCAGTAGAGTCACATATGTAGAATACGATTTAAATTAGAAAACATTTATTTTCCATGTGGAGTATATCAAAATAATTACAATCATTAAGTGAAACTAACATTCAGTTGTGTTCTAAATAAGTCAGTTGAGATGGTGAAGGATCTAAAGATACCTACATACACGAGCATGTTCTGTGGTTTTAAAACGGAGCCATATGCAAGTGAAAACATTAGCGAGCAATTAAATACATAAAGGGTGCCTTACTTACACGGAAGCCATAAATGGATTTCTAGAAGATCTAGGATTGTGAGGACTTCGGTATTCAAACAGGTTTTTAGCTCTTGGCTTTCAGGTTTGTTTGTATTTGAAAGTGGCCCTGAGACGAGCGTAGAAGAACAGTTAGACTTGACATCTGTATCTATCTCAACTTTACTTATGAGATAAAAGCAAAAAATCGCTGAAGACTGTTCTATTATGACTTTTCTTCTTGCCCCTTTTAGACTTGTAAATGACTACATGGATGGCTTCATGAGAACTAATAAAAACATATTAATTTTATCTTGTTATGAACGCTAAAATTCATCAGTCTTATATTTCCTCCCCCCTCATAATTATGTCTTGTTTTTGCTGGCTTAACAGTTTTCCATTCTAATCAAGCTTTGTCATGGGCTGTGGGCTGAATTGCCCTGTGAAAGACTGATTTGCTTCCAGTTCCTATAATCTATCCCTTTGAAGGCTAGAGATTGAAATCATTAAGGTACTGTCGTTGCCCTTGATCTCTGCTCAAAGAGGATAGAGATTGATTAGTTGACAGTTGTTGACCTGGATGGCTCAGAATGATGTAGTGATGAAGCAAAATCAAGTGCACACATCTCAGAATATTTGATAATGTCATTTATTCCGTGTGCATTTTTTTCAGCCGTATTTTCTCTTTCCTTTTTTCAGTTAGATTTTTAGTAGAGATGATGCCCCACCCCCACTCCCATCCCTCCCCCATGCTTACCACATTCTTACCTCCTAGGGCACATAAGAACTTTCTCATTTCCTGAATTAGTAATTTGTCCATGTTGTCTAAACATTCTAAAAAAGCAAGGTAGCCTATAGGGCTTATTATTATGTGTCAATTGAAAAGATTAATCGTTATTAACAAATATCTATTCAAACTTCTGACCAAAAGTTGGCCTCAGATCATTAAAGAGTTATTCTGCAAACATAGCAGACATTTCATAGAATGAATGTTCATTCTCTTCTATAGCTTTAAGCTTAGGAATGGTATCAGTGCTGAAAAAGATCTAAACCAATTCATGCAAGAAAGTGAAAGTCTCTGTTAAAGGAGAAAGCCACTTAAAAAAAAAATGCCACCTTCAGTTTATTAAAAATGTTAAAGACATCTGAGCTTCTTTTGGGTATTAGTATTCTGTTCCGTTGATGTCTTTTGCCAGTCAAATTCTGGCACCATGCAGTTCTGATTTCTTGAGCTTAATGTCTGATATACAAATTTGATATTCATTTTTTTCCAGTTGTTTTGAAAAATAACTGACATAAATCACTGTATAAGTTTAAGACAAACAGCATGATGGTTTGATTTACATATATTGTGAAGTGATTACCACAATAGATTCATCTAACATTTATCTTCTCATATAAATTCAATAAAAAGAAAAGAAAGAAGAAAAGGAAAAGGAAAAAAAAATCCCCTTGTGATGAGAACTCTTAGAACTTCCTCCATTTTTTTTTTTAACATCTTTATTGGAGTATAACTGCTTTACAATGGTGTTAGTTTCTGCTTTATAACAAAGTGAATCAGCTATACATATACATATATCCCCATATCTCCTCCCTCTTGAAGTGAGAGAACTTACTTTCTTAACTTCTTTCCTATACATCATACAGCAGTGTTAACTACAGTCATCATGTTGTACATTACATCCCTAGTATTTATTTATCTTATAACTGCAAGTTTGTATCTTTTGACCACTTTCTTCCTTTTTCCCCTTCCCCCATCCTTCACCTCTGGTAACCACACGTCCAATCTCTTTTTCTATAAGTTTGGTTTGTGTGTGTGTGTGTGTTTGTTTTTAGAGTCCACATGTAAATGAGAGCATACAGTATATGTCTCTCTGACTTATTTCACTTAGCATAGTGCCTTCAGGGTCCATCCATGTTGTCAGAAATGGTAGAATTTCCTCATTTTTTTAATGGCTGAATAATATATCCGTTCATCCATCAATGGTCATTTAGGTTGTTTCCATGCCTTGGCTGTTGTAAATAACCTTGCTATGAACATGGCGGGGGATGAGGGGCAGGTGCAGATATCTTTTTGACTTAGTGTTTCCTCTGAATATATTCCCCAAAGTAGAATTGCTAGATCACGTGGTAGTTCTATTTTTAATTTTTTGAGCATCCTACATACTGTTTTCCATACTGACTGTATCAATTTACAATCCCTACAGCAGTACACAAGGGCTCCTTTTTCTCCACATCCATCCCAGCATTTGTTATATCTTGTCCTTTTTAATCATGGCCGTTCTAAAAGGTGTGAGGTGATATCTCATTGTGGTTTTAATTTGCATTTCCCTGATGATTAGTGACATTAAGCACCTCTTCATGTACCTGTTGGCCTTATATATATGTTCTGTGAAGAAATGTCTATTGAGGCCCATTGCCCACCTTTTAATTGGGTTATTTGATTTTTGCTCTTGAGTTATATGAGTTCTTTATTTTAGAAATTAACCCTTTATTAGACATATGGTTTGCTAATATTTTTCCCATTCTGTAGGTTGTCTTTTCACTTTGTTGCCGGTTTTAGTTTTTGCTCTGCAGAAGCTTCTTAGTTTGACAGAGTCCCAATAGTTTATTTTTTATTTTGTTGCTTTTGTTTTAGGTATCATATCCAAATAATTATTACCAAGACCCATGTCAAGTAGCTTTATTCCTGCGTTTTCTTCTAGGAGTCTCAGGGTTTCATGTCTTACATTTAAATCTTTAATCCATTTTGGATTAATTTTTGTGAGTGGTATAAGATATGAGTCCAGTTTCATTCTTTTACATTTAAATATACGGTTATCCCAGAAGAAGAGATTACATTTTCTCCCTTGAGTATTCTTGGCTTCCTTGTCAAATATTAGTTGACCGTATATGCTTGGCTTTTTTTTTTCTGGGTGCTCAACTCTATTCCGTTGGCCTGTTTTTGTATGCCAGCACCATACTCTTTTGATGACTAGAGCTTTATAGTATAGATTGAAATCAGGAAGTGTGATGCCTCCTGCTTTGTTCAGGAAAGCCAGTTTTAAATATATACTTTGCTTCTATTTTAGTTTCTGCTTTAAAAGGTAAAGAAGGGGGCTTCCCTGGTGGCGCAGTGGTTGAGAGTCTGCCTGCCAATGCAGGGGACACGGGTTCGTGCCCCAGTCCGGGAAGATCCCACATGCCGCGGAGCAGGTAGGCCCGTGAGCCATGGCCGCTGAGCCTGCGTGTCCGGAGCCTGTGCTCCGCAATGGGAGAGGCCACAACAGTGAGAGGCCCGTGTACCGCAAAAAAAAAAAAAAAAAAAAAAGGTAAAGAAGGTATATTTTAAAGACATATATCTGCAAATATTCTGGGATCATTTAATTGGACCAATTTTAGAACTGAGCGTATTGAACTGAATTAACATATTTGGTTAAAGAAAAAATGGGTGTGAGAAAGGATTGGTTCAGCTCAGTAGTTTAAGTGAACTTAACAGAAGCATCCAAGTTCATGGTGTCCCTGTTGCTTTGTCTTGATATTGACAGTTTTGAAAATAGTTTTGTTTTCAGTTTTCAAAAAATATTATAGGTGGTGTGCAGCCTTTTGAACATTCACTTTGACAATATTTCATAGTGGCCAGTTCCTACCTGTTCTCTGGAGGAAGGTAGCCTAATTTAGGCACGTTTAGTATTTAGAGCAAAAGAAAGCAGTTTATAGAGATTGGCAGGCACCTTAAACATGACCAACCTGTCTTTCATTTTTACATTTCCCTTTCATTATCTTTTCCTTTTTCATTCCCAGAGTGTTGAATTTAAAACTGCATCTCTTTTCCCCATTTTTGACTTTTATAAATCTAAACATTTCCACCATTAGTACTGCAGTGTAAGGAAGTGGCAAACAACTCATTTAAGGGATAGTAGACTCCATATCTGGGGGAAAATAGAGTCGTGTGAGAAACTGAGATAGATGTTAGGTGAGAAGTATGAAAAGGCAATGTTCGTGTGTTGGGAGTGGGCTGGACACAGTCCTAAGTAAATTCCGGAATGATAGCAGTGATAAATTAGGGGCTCCATTTTCAGCAAAGTTTCTGTACCAATTTTCGAAGCATCACAACAAAAACAAATCCTTGAAAATTGTGGTAGAAATCTTTTCAGTGTTCAGGCTGAGCAGGCAACGCCTACATTTTTGAAGTTTCATTTGGCAGGCTCCACGCAATAAGCTCAGTGAAACTCAGTTCAAGTCTTCCTTGTTTTGACAGAGAAGTCTAGGTTTACACAACTGAAGTTTAGCCCTTGGAGTTCAGGGCCTCCATATAAATATCATGGAAGGTTGAGTGGTTAAGCCACCCCTCAAGCAACAGCAGGGTAGAATACAAGTTGAGATACAGTTTTAATCTCCAGTGATTGGAAGCACCACCCCCATAAATCACATGAGCCTTTCAGGCTCTCTCAATACTTTTTGTCCAGTCCCTCCCCTCCATTTTGTTTGCCATCCTTAGAGTGCCATAACTGTTCTCCCTGCAGATGTTTGCCACCTCCCATTTGTTTCCCAAGTTTTCCTTTCTCTAAACAACTTTCAGTGTTGAATTCTGCTGTGCTGCAAAGCTATGAATTTATAAAACATGTGATTGTGTCACAGTTACTACTATGTAGAGGCTCTAGAAACAGGTTTCCTTTAGTTTTGCCTGCACTGCTCTCTAGCTGATATAAGTACAGAGGAATGTAACTGATGACCCTAAATGCAACTTTTCTTTGCCTGAACTGCCAAAGAATAAAAATATGAATAAACATAAAAAGTGTTACTCTGTGTGTATATATATAATATCTATATGAATATATTCATACCTGTATAAAATTGAATTCTTCTTCTAAAATGTTCTATGGTTCATGACAAAAATAGTATACACATATGTAGATATAAGTTAGTAGGCTTATATGAATATTTCTAATTCTTCAGCTTCTACAGATCCAAAGTGGTACAGAACAGTTATCGTAAATCATTTACAGAAAAAAATAAATGATAAATTGTGAAAATAATAAACAAACTAGGAATGTTTGTTCAAAACCAATCCCCATATTGCTTCATAAAAATTTCTAAAATTCTTTCTGTAATAGAATCCATAGAGAATTGCAGGTTTTATTTCCTTTACACTTTTATTCATTGCCAATAACTTGGAAATGCTTGGAGTATAGGGGAAGCAGGTAATTCTGAGAGCATCGTGCAGGAAAGCAGTTTTGCTCTGGCTTTTTTTTTTTTGTAATACATATATTTGAGTACCTTGTTTAAAAGATTTGAATCATAATCATTCCAGGTAATTGATTTTTTTAATATAATACGGTAATAAGGAAAAAAATATATTCGTTTCCTTTTTGGAAAGCAGTTTTTTTAAAGATAAGGATATTTACTAATAAAATGTAATTTTAGAAATGTATAATGCACTTTCAAACCTAAAAATATAAAAGTGGGTGTGGGTAAACTTTTAAAAAATTTTCCAGTCATACAAACAAATTTTACTCTCTATCACTTGCAGGGCTGGAGGGGTTGCCATATTTAAATGTGTGACCTGTTTTAAGTATTTGGGTCAAAGAGAAGCGAGGTGCCAGTGTGTAAAGTGGCACAAACAGACAGAAGAATGAAAGTGGAATTGAATACAGCTGAAAGTGAAGGAAAACTAGAAAGAAAAAAATTCTCAGGTACATCGGTAATATTCCATTCAGACAGTGGGTATTATGTGACCATTGTTTACTCTCCCATCTTCAAACCCAGGATCAGTGACTAGTCAGCACAAGTTAGTGGTTTAATACCAGAGTTGGAAGAACATGTGTTCAAATTTGTACCCATCTATTGCCAAGTAGCTGTATGACCTTGAGCAGTTACTTATTAACGTCTCTAAGCTTTGTTTCCCATCTGTACAGTGGAGTCAGTAGAAGTACCTACTTTATATGATTGTTGTGAGGATTAAATATGCTAATCTATTTAAAGTATTTAGTAAGGGGCACACAGTAAGCACTCAAATTATTTATACACACAATTACCATTCCCTTGACAAACTGTTTACCTTCTCTCTCCATTTCCTCATATGGAGTATGGATTAACAAGAGGACTAAACTAAAAAAGTGCCTAAAAAGAACTTAGCTCATTGTGTAGCAACTTGTAGATGCCCTACATAATTAAACAGCGCTTCCTCTTTTTTGCTTTCCATAATTGGGCTGAATGCTTTGTGAGATATAAAAAAGGATACCTACTATTTGCTTAGTCCTCTGCTGGGCACTAAAGAAATACATCTTTTTATTCTTTCATTATTTTGCCCAGTCTAAAATTTTTTGAGTGCCAATTAGGTGTCAGGAAGTGTATGGGCATGTGTCATAAAGACCATAGAGGTTTACAATCAGGAGAAAAATTTTGAGTCCCCAGTCAAGCACTTAATGTGACTCTGAGCAATAAAATGGGTTGGACCCAACCACTCTAAGCCTTGGTTTTATGCATTCTAAATGTTGATGGTACTAATAGTGGGTATTAGATTCAAAACCTGTTCTGAATTATAATAGTTTGTTCAGACATTAGTCAAAATCATGAGTTATCTGGGGAGGCATGTTCGCATTCCTCACAGTGCAGCTTTGGGACCCAAGCCCCTGCATGAAGTGTTATGTCTGCAGTGGGTAAAAATGTCACCATCACACAGATCTCAGTGGGCCAAAAATACTGCTTTATTAATTTTTCTGTAACTGAATTAAATTTCTACCTTGGACCCTCTTTTATCTTAATTTAACAAGTTTCTTAATAGGCCTTTCCCAGGAAATCTTAATAAAATTCAGTGACTTTTCAGGTTTACCAGTCACATTCAGGATTAGTGGGGACTCTTCCCTTTCTAGGATGGCAGTACTCCAGGGGTATTACTTAGCTTCATAACAGAGCCAGCTTCTGGTCTTGAGTCAGGGACATAGGGAGATGGGACATCCCGTTTGGTCCTTTAAGTGGGTGACTTTTCATGGGGTATCTAGTGATATGGACCAGGATCTGCATCCCTCCCTAGTTGAAATGCACATTCTTTATTCCTGGCTTTAGGCATTCTCTGTCCTGGTGGCCACACCCATGTAAGACTACCAGCTTGCTCCTCCTAAGGTCCATAACCTTCTCAAGCCCCAGTACATATTAGCTGCTCATCATACACTTGTTGAGATGCTCTGGCCTTGGAGAGGCCCCCTACATGCCCAAGCCCTTTGCTCAGGCAGTCCTGCAAAAGAGCTCTGGTACCCTTCTCCACTCTCAGACTTCCATTCTTGAAGGGGATATTATCATCTTCCGCTTCTCTTCAAATGAATTTGAAAGGGTGTAGGAGGGGCGTCTGAAGAGTTCAGCGCCCTCTCTACGCAGCTTCCCACACTCACTAACCTGTAACTCTCTCAACTGCCCGCTCTTCATCTCATCTTGGTAGACAGTGAGGTGTGGTGAAAACTTTTTTTTTTTTGGCCGCACAGCACGGCGTGTGAGATCCTAGTTCCCCAACCAGGGATTGAACCCACACCCCCTGCATCGGAAGCGCTGAGTCTCAACCACTGGACCGCCAGGGAAGTCCCTGGTGAAAACTCCTTTTAACCAGTGTTCTTCTATAGCTGTTTTTGAGGCCAGTGTCATGGTTTACTTATACTCAAAAAGTATGTATCTCTCTTATTGGTATCAAGAGTTAGTTTTACTCAAAGCTCTGCATTTCTCCATAACCTTAAGGCAGTGGCGATCCAGTACCTACCTTAACTACCAAGGATGGAACTTAAGACCATGTGTACAGTCTCATGAAATACTCAGTATGGTGTGTGTGTGGAGCGGGGTGAGTGTGTAATTCTGATTGTGGGACTTTTAGGGAGGTGGCGATCCTTAATTAACACAATGATTCCTTCACGTGTGCATTGCAGTCACAGGCGACTAGTAAAACCATTTTGCCTCAGGTTTCCCATCCGTAAAAGGGAAAAAAATATCTGATTCACAGTCTAGTTGTGAGGATTAAATGCAGAATCCAGCATCATGCATATAGCATATCCTCAACAAATAAGAGTTCTCTTCCTCCCATTTTCCTAATTAGAAGGAGCCCTGCTTCCTCTCTCTTCTTTAGTACACCAGCAATCACTCCCTCATTTGGGACTGAACTGCCTTTTACTAACTGTCCTTTTGTGTTTCATTTTTCATATTCAGGCATTGTTCAGCTTATAAAATATTTCACCCCAAATCCTCTTGAATCTGTTTTATACATGCCTAATAAGGCGTATTTTTGTGCAAATTAATGTGCTTTATCTTAAAGTAAATTTCAAGCTAAAGTGAAAAATGAATTCCTTCTAGTTTTCAGGCAGAATTGTCCTTATGAGAAGTAGGTCAAGAAACATTGAACACAGAATACATTTATCTCTGAAAACAGCTCTTCGGCTCTGGATTGTTTAAGGATGGCCTAGAATCCATGCTTAGTATTCTCTTGCATCTCCAATTTCGGTACAGTTTTTGAATTAGCATTTTGGCCTACGTAAGTTATTTCCTTGGAATTGCTCTTATTTTTACCCCCATCTTCTGCACTCTGTTGTCAGTTGAGAAGACAATAGTAATTGCACATTGGTTTTGTAAATCAATGTACAAATTATTCCCCAAACAAAGTCAGTATATGTCTTATCTGCTCAGTTTACAGGTAAGTAGAGCTGCTGGGGCTGGCTTTTGTAAATTGTCCTTGCTCCATTATACTCTTTTAAATAAATAAATAAATATAACATTAAATGGGCTTCCCTGGAGGCACAGTGGTTAAGAATCTGCCTGCCAATGCAGAGGACACGGGTTCACGCCCTGGTCTGGGAAGATCCCACATGCCGTGGAGCAACTAAGCCTGTGCGCCACAACTACTGAGCCTGTGCTCTAGAGCCCGCAAGCCACAATTACTGAGCCCATGTGCCACAACTACTGAGCCCGCGTGCCACAACTACTGAAGCCTGTGTGCCTAGAGCCCGTGCTCCACAACAAGAGAAGCCACTGCAATGAGAAGTCTGTGCACGGCAACGAAGAGTAGCCCCCGCTCACCACAACTAGAGAAAGCTCGCACACAGCAACGAAGACCCAATGCAGCCAAAAGTAAATAAATAAACTTATTAAAAACAAAAAATTAAATGGGATGGGTAAAAGCAGACTGGTTTGTAGAAAACACCTACATGGATGTCCCATTCCTATTGTTCTCCTCCTCCAGTCCCCGTAGGGTGTTTCAAGCACTTTCCTCCTGTAGATTTAGATTAGCTGAAAGACAAAGGCAGAGACAGACACAGACATAGACACACAGACTAACACAACACTGTCCACTAGCACCGCTTACAGGAATTGAGCCTAATCTGTTCCTTCTGTTCTTCCACCCACCTGAACTACAAGGTTCTAAGCTCTTTAATCCCATCTACACATTTAAAGAGTTGATTGGGTTTGTTTTGTTTTTTATAGGCTAAAAGTAGAGATACTCTGGTGCTTGTCAAAACTTCTTTGTTTTGTTTATTTTCCCCATAGCTTTTGTTTTCTGGTAGAGTGTGCTTGTGTGGGGGGTGTGTGTGTGTGTATGAAAAAATAGGAGAAAAAGGCAGAAAGCAGATCCTTCCCTGATAACACTGACAAATACCTGCTGATTTCTCACCGAGGTAACTAGAACACTGGAAATATTGAGCCCTTTCCTAGTCACTCTAAAAGGATTGGTCATAGTTCATGTCTGATTTGCTTGATTGCATAAGCCAGCAATGATTCAGTGAAACTTCAGGATTTTAAGAGATGGATCAGATGGTGCTTACAGTTGAAGCTCAATAAGGCTTTTTTTGTTGTTTATCTTGTTTTTTTCAAGCGGGAATTGGGGAGTTCTAAAATGTCCCCACATTTGTCATTCCTGTTATTCTGGCAGCCTTTTGTCATGATCACATTTTCTTTGTTCATTTGCAATTATTCCTGCGTGTGCTTTAATAATTCTAAAGGGAGCTGTGAGTTGTGCAGAAGAATAACAAGCTTCAAATTAAAGAAGACTCTATAAGCACGTTTATGGTTTCTAATTATTAATACAGTTGAACAATTTTTGTTGACCACTGTACATTGACTTCCCAGTGTCTGGTGCATAATAAATTCATGAATATTCAATACAACAATTATAGAATCATGCATGCATGTGTGCTGTGTAGTGGTGCTGGGTACTCGAGATGTTGGCCTGATTCCTGAACTCCATCCACCCAAATTGTGTGGTTCAGAGTTGGGGTAGGACAAGGAGTTGACTCATTAATATAAACTTTAGGCCACTCGTGGTCTGAGTAACACCTGTACAGTAGGAGAAGAATGAAGAAAGAACCAAAAGCACAAACAACAGCAAAATCTACAACACATCAAAAGTCAAATAATTAGAACAAATTGAATCCATTTAGCATACATTTAACTATCATTTACTTTCAGGTACCCAGTAACTTTCCCCTCTGAGTTTCTTAAATGATAAATCAGTATTACTTCTTAATACTCATTAACTTTGTTTACTTGTTTAAGCTAACTTTGTTTAGCTTTTGATGACTTGCGTCTTTGTGTTGAGATTCCGTTATCCCTTCCTGATAATTCTAACCCATCCACCAATCCAGAAATGATAAAAAGAGAAATGAGCATATATAATCTAGTCATGCCACTCTATAGAAGTTTCCAAATTAGAATGGCTGAAATGATCCACTTTTCCTTTGTTGAATTTTAGGAATATCAATGAAATTTGAAATGATTTAGTAAAGTGGAAAGGAAGTTTGAACCGGAATTATGTAGTGAAAATGTGACAAAAGAGGTAGGCCCAATCATCTTCGGCTGCTGAAAAAGAATATGCCTCATAATTTTGCACTTTTTAGGCAACGTCTCCCAATGTACATGGAAGCCCACCTCATGTTTCATTTTCTAGTCATATAGCACAGGTTGTTACAATTGAAATGGTTCTCTTTCTCCATGAAAATGGATCATTTGGAATGGTAGATAAATTTATTTTAGTTTTATAGTATGAAAGGCACAGAGATATAATGGAAATAATGATTTGTAATCAAAGGAATATACACTTACCAGTCATATAACCTAGCATTTATTTTTAGCCCTAATTTTCTATCTGTATGATGGGGTGGGTGGGGTAAGGGGAGATTACCTATCATGCAGACAGCTACAAATATAAAGTACTTATCACATACAAAGTTTGATAGTGTACCTTCCATCAAAAATTGAGTACTCATGTGTGAACATTGATAAACAGTTTCCCAAGATTAGCCTATATAACAATTTGTGTGTCATTTTTAAGGTAATGCTAATATCTTTGTAACTTAAGATTTTAATTTATAATAGTAATACTTTTGCAATTGTCACATTGACAATTTTCATTGATTATGACTTATTGCTAGTATTTCTATTTGACTTTTATAGTTTCCATCACTGTGCTGAAATTTCCTGTCTGTTCCTTCAAGTTGTCCACCTTTTCCTTTAAAATGTAGTTGAACCTATCAATCAGAGTTTTTTTCTGTTTTATTCAATCAGAATTATTTTGGCTATTATTGTAAGCTCCGATGTCTAGGTTACCTCTGAGTCTGGTATATCTTGATGGCTTTATCTTTTGACAGTGGCTACATCTTACCTGCCTTTTTGCTTGTCTGTCTTGTGTGTGAGAATGTTAGCGTTTGTGTATGGAGGAACAATGGAGGATGAAGTAAATACACTTAATCCTGGAAATGGGCACAGCTCTTTTTCTCTCACACTGTTGATATGGGGGTTTGAGTCAGTGGAGTTGATATTAAGCTGGTTTTATGTTTTGTTGTTGCTATAGCAACCTGTAGAGTACCACAGGCTTCAAATTCCTCCAGTGAGGGGCTGCTGCTGCTTTGTGCTTAGCGTGGTGCCTGAAGTGCTAAAGGGGTTTCTCAGTATTCCTGTTCCATCCTCAGCTTTCGGTTGACCTTGTATACCTGTCCCTCCGCCAGTGGTAAGAGACCACTGCTTTATTTTAGTGCAGGATCCTGGTCCCAAGAAGGTATTCTGCTCTTCTCACAGGAATAGATATTTTTTGCTTCTGTCCTCCTTGTCCCAAAAAGCAGATCTTTGCCTAGACCCAGGGATAGTAGAGTTTCTTACCTTTCCTTCAGTGGCTTAAGTCTTTTGCTTCCTAGAAGAGAAGGGTCTGGGAAGATGGGTTTCATTTTGTGTGTATCACAGAGGGAGACTTTCTCAATAGAGGACTGTGGAAAAGAACTCCAGAGTGAATGCAGAGTCCTTCAGTCTGCCATCCCAAAGATTCTAAAATATCATGCCAAGCCACACCTGACTTTTCAGAACTCTTCACAATTTTAGCTATTTTCTTTTACCTGCCCCTATGTAGCCTACCTCTTCCTCTGGCGCTCTGTCCGAGAAGGAACAGTTCATATGTCCAGTCTCTCCTTGGAGAGGATTGTCACATTTAATTGTTCAGCTCATCTTGTTGTCTTGAGGCTACAGCTTTCTAATTGGCAAAAAAGTATGGTTTTGTAAATTATCCAGCCTTTTCTCTTTGGGTGGAACAACATTTTTCTATAGCATTATATATCTGCAGCAGAGGTGGAATTTGATTATGATGTAAACCTCCCCAAATGTTTTACTCTCTTGGGAATATCCACATTCAACATGTGGATGATTATAGCCACTCTTATTTTAGATGGAAACATTGAATGTACTTACATATTTCTATTTGAGAAAGGCCAATTTGGAAAAGTAATACTTTAACAATTAAATTTAAATAAATATTAATTGAGGACCTTTTATCTGTGAATCACCTACTGGGAAATGTGGGGATAAAAAGTTGGAAAACACACACACACACACACACACACACACACACACACACACACACTGTCTCTTGTCTTTGCAAACTTTTTAGTTGAGAGCAGACATATAGAGGCATAGATACGCATGTATGTGTTATTTATCTCTGTATCTGTATTCCTCCTTTCACTGATGACAAATTGATGTTAAATGAACTAATGTATAATTAGGAACTAATTGTGAACTGTTTGGTAATTCAGTTTAAATCACAAAAGATGGTTCAGAAGCATTTGTGATATTTAGAATATGTTCGTGAAACCTAATTTGTAATGTCAAAACTAAGATTTGGCACATTTTCCAAAGTTGTATTCAGAGAGGTAGGTCCTGGTCTCCTGGCTTTTTGAAATGTGTATGTGTTGCCGTACAATGGTGGGGAGGAGGGAGGTATAGGAGGGACAGAAGGACGAGGAAAGGAGTGTGGTATTGCTTGATAGCTCTTTCTCAAGGGTAGAGTCACCAGGAAATTCTAACTGAATTTCAATTTTGAAGTTGAAACATGAAGAGCCCCACAATTTTATATCTTTTTAAAGTAAGTTAGATAACTCACACTTCTGTGAATGGTGGAAAGGAAATATGGATCCCCAAGGGCTGGGGATGTAAGCTTGAAATAGCCTTAGGAAGGCTGAAATGTATTCTTAGTTTCGTAATTTACCACAAAATTGGGGGAAACATTTTTTCTTCTTCTATTTTTAATTTTCCTATTTAAAGTTACATATCTACAGTCACACAATTCATATTCCATCTCATCCCTTCAATGATGCTCAAGCCAAAGTTTGAACACCTCAAGGCAGGTAGTTTGAAACATCCATCCCAAATCCAAGTAGGGAGCCAAGGGAACAACAATGGCCTATGGACAGTGAAATGTCTAGTCATGCCATGGTCCAGACCAAAGTAACAAAGATAAGCACTGTCAGTGAGGAAACGTTTTCTTCTACCTTCTAAGTTCTTCTGGCTGGCCTAATAATTCAAAGACAGATGAACAGGAGAAAAAACACATTTAATTACATGTGTATGGGGGCTCCATAAGAATATGAGGACCAAAGGACAGTCAGGCTATTGAGGCTTACATGCTATTCTGAACTAGGAAAAAGAAGTAGAGGTCTGGGACTTCAAAGGGGAGGAAGGTAATTCGCATGGAGATGGAAAAGCAGCTGTTTGGTAAATAAATGTTTGCCAGCCCTGCAGAGACTATGGGACAAAGAGGAATTTTAACAAACACTTTGCTAGGTTCCTCCTTGTCTACCACGCCTAGTTCATGTTATACTACAGTTATCTATGGTGAGAGAACAGACCCTCTATCTAAAATTTTTTATGCAACTGGGGGCAGGTCGAAGGTACTTCCTGAGTCTTTTGGGCCTTGATTGTTTTCAGCTGGAAATAATCCGAATGCCAGAGTGGTACATTTGGGGTGGGAAATATTGCTCCTCTTCAGCACAGAGGACCAAAAATGCTGGATAGGAGAATATAAAAGTAGGCATTTGTTAGTTTTCTTTTTTACTGAGTTTATAATAATGGTACTTATTTCCATTCATATTAGTTGCAGGGGAACTTTTAACATTCTCTACAGTGACAAAAACTTTTCTTAATCCTTTTCATCTCCTCATAATGATGCATATGAGATTGTTGGAGGCTTGCACTAATGCAAAGTGATGAGCTATAACCTAAAATTATCCAAGAAAATAAAGAAAGTTAAAATTTCATGCATACATTTATATTTGTCATCTGGAGAAAACCATTGGACTGCTGAAATATGAAACTTCAAATACCTTCCTTATTATGTTAGAATGTAAAATCAAATGGAGGACGTGCAGTTTTTTAACAATAGAAACACTAATCAAAATAATAAAACGTATTCATACTTGGAAATTTAACCGTCCTTGGCATTTTGCCCTTTAACTTATGTTGTCTAGTAAAGTCAAAAGAAGACTTTCTTGAAAGACGTGTACCTTGATTAGTGCCATTTCGTCAGGCAGGTCGTTTTGCAAATTTAGTGACTTCATTAATGTGTTTATTTTATTGATGGTAATAAAAATGATTTCTGCCATTAGTGGATTCTATAAAACAAGCACATTAAAAGGAAATCATACTTCTGGTTGTGGTACACCAACTTCTTTTTCTATTTTGGAATACCTGTGCTCATTCTCATTTGTTATTTTCATATATACCTTACCTAATTTAATATCATTTTATTCTTTACCGCAGTTCCCCTTGCAGACACAATCAGCACTGTTTAAGTCTAAGCAAGAAACTCTACAAGGCTTACAAGTTCTTCCTTGCTAATGATTTTTTTCTCCTTAAGTTTGGGTCTAATGAAACTAAGCAGAAAGTTCTGGTTGAATTCCTTGGTTACCCCCATCTGTGTTTGTGAATTCTTATAATTGGCATGATTTGAAAGTTCTTATTATCAGTGATAGTAGCCCAGAGACAATTCCATTCTGGTTTTAAATGGCCCTATGCAGACAAGGATATCTGAAGAAAACAAAACAGCCTCGTGTGTTTATGGCAGATAAATAACCAATTAAGGACTGGAAGTGACAAGAGTTTTTGGTGTGTTTTTTCTTGCACAGTTTCAGGTTGAGATTTTTTTCCTTGAGTTTACAGATAGAGCATCACAACCTTACAAGAGGAAAGAGAGCATCTTCTCATCTGAATGTGAGACAAAACATTACATGAAATAAAACTGATTTCGCAGTACAGCAGCAAACTATTACTTGAGTGGTATATTAATTAGGACACTTGATTACAAGTCAGATATACCAAATTCGAACTAGCTGTATCAAGTGTGGAATTGATTCTAAAGGATAAATTTATTCTAAGGATTAAAAGGTTTCTCAAGAAAGGCAAGGACAGACTGCAGTTGTGCCTGAAGAAAATGCTGGAAGCAGGCAATCAAATGCTTTCAGGATTCTCTGTCACATTTCCTTCTCTCTACGCCATCTCTTTTATTTCCAGACTGGCTTCCATGTTCCTCACATGACAGAACGTGATTGCCAACATTCCCTTATATTTATATCTCATAGTCGAGGCAGTCAGGGAGAGCCTGACTCAACTCTTAAGTCCCAAGTCTAAATTCTTGAGATATCTTTCAACATATATATACATAAATTCATAGGTAGATATAGATATAGACGTATGTCTATGAATTCAGTTCATATTTAAAACTTTCAACGTAGGCTATGCTGTGGCATTGTAGATGTTTTCATCTGTTACTGGAAGGAATGTGATTTTATACAGTGTTTTTGAGAAGTTATTTGAAAATATGTACCAAGAATTATAGTCATGATCATTAACCTAGATCCATTAACCTACTTTTGGAGAATCTTTGCTAAGGTAATAAGACCACGTTTGAGTAGAGGATTTGTCCATATAGATATTAATTACAGCATTATTTTAATAGCAAGATTTGTGAAACCATTTTTCAAGGTTTCCGAAAAGGCAGAATGGTAATTTTCATGGGGCCGTATAATACATTTAGCTGTTTAAAATTGTGTTTTAACAGCATTGGATAACACCAGTTATAATTTTAAAGGAGGAGAGCAAGATGTCCTGTTTCTGGCTTGTGGTGATGGTTTCACAGGTGTATACTTATCTCCAAACTCACAAAGTTGTATATATTAAATATGTACAGCTTTTTTATGTCATTCATACCTTCATATCTCAGTAGTTTACAGATATAAGTGAAATCATAGCACATGAAAAGGAGAGAAAGGGAAAAGAAATAATGTTCTTTTAAACACTGAATTGGTATAGACTATCTCGGTTCTGTACTTAACCACTTGTCTTCAGTTAAGTTAGAACTTATTATTAATGCAATACAGTGTTTAATGAATGTTGAATGATGTTTAGTTTTAATGTTCTATAATCTGGACCTTTCTTTAAGTGGCATAATAGTAAGTTTGTGTGACTGTAAAGTGAAAATAAATTTTTCTAATGAAATAAAAAGAGAAAAATAAATCAGGAGATATAATTATTTGTTCAGTGCAGTTAACAATTACTCAAGGAAAACTGCAAAAGAAACATATCAAAACTTCAGTCATAAAGCTTTTAATACCCTTTTATCTCTAGTTTCTAAAATTTGGATAATGAACATAAATTTAGTTTATAACTTAATTGACCTTGATATTGTATTAAACATCAGGGTCAATAATGCCTGCCCCTCACTCCCTGCCTTCTAGCCCCTACCTCTTTATTCAACTTTATTCTAAAATATCATATTAATTCTAACAACAAGGTCCTCCGCTACAGCACAGGGAAGTATATGCAATATCCTATAATAAACCACAATGGAAAAGAATATGTGTATATATGTACAACTGAATCACTTTGCTGTACACCAGAAACTAACACAACATTGTCAATCAACTGTACGTCAATTAAAATAAAATATCACATTAATTCTATTCTTTTTTTTTTACTTTTAATAACTTATTTTTATTGTATTTTATAAAAATATTAGTCAGCAATGAAAGAACTGGTCCTTCTCCACAGATAGTTTGAAAAGTACTAGGCTAGAACAATACCTGGATACAGAAGTTATTCAATAATTAGTTATTGGACAAATGGAAGGTTAGAGCTTTCAGTAAGGTACAGATAGAACCAGAGATTTTTGAAGTCTCACATTATTACAAATTAATGGTTAATAGCAAATCTTAAAATATATATGTTGTTAGTCATAAGGTAACTTCTTACTTACAGACCGCAACTTGCTTTGCTTGGTATCAGTAGTAGAAATTTTCATTTATCTGCCCTGAATGCTGCATTTCCTCTGTGGCTACAATTGGGTCTAAGGTCATATCAGACAAAATCATCTTTAAAAAATATAAATCTGGTTATGCTAGTCACTTTTCTGCTTAAAACTCTTTAATGGCTTCCCATCGCATTTAGAATAAAATCCAGAATCCTTTTAATAATATGCAAGGTCCTACAGGATCTGCACCCCACCCATCCACCTGACTTCATCTCACCCTTAGAATACTCTAGTCACACTGATCATATTTATGTTTCTTGAATAAGCCAAGCATGCTCTCATCTCAGGGCCCTTTACTTGACGGTCCCTCTGCTAGGTACTCTCTGCTTAAATCTTTCCACTGTTGGCTAAATCTCATCCTTTGAGATTTCAGATCAATATCACATTCTAGAGTCTTTTCCCTCACCTCGGTGACTCATCACATGACCTTCATTTATGGTCATCATGAACTTATCATTATCTGAAATTATCTTGGTTATTTGTTTACTTGCTTATTATTCCTCTTGCTTTCCACTAGAAAGCAAGCTCCATGAGAGTGGGAACCTTGTATTTTTTTGTTTGTGTCTATATCCTCGAAGCCTAGGAGGATATAGACACAAAGAAAGTTCTAGGAGGATCCTAGCATGTAACAGGTGCTCAGTAAGTATCTGTTTAATAAATGAACGGATGGGGGCGAAGAATCATTTTACTTGTGCTGGCAGCACCAAGCCACTTGAATTGACAATGATGAAAACCCTGGAGAAGACATCTCGCCAAAGAGATGAATAAGCCAGTGGAGGCCCTTTTGTTGATATAAAAGCATTCATCTATGGAAATGAGATATGTTTCTCAATAAATGGATAAATTCCACTTCCAATGCTGTATGTAATCACCCCCCAAAAGCTTCTAAGATTCCATTCAGTAAGCTCACTGATCCATTTTTTCCTTTGAGAAGTCCAACACATTTCATACTTCCCCTCCAGAAAAATCAAGTATTTGTTATAGAACGCAAGTTCTTAATCTGTATCCATAGATGATGTGAAATTGGATGCAAACTGTGAATGTGTACATTTTTTTTTAAAGGGAAACATCATAGGTATCATCATATTCTAAAAAGATCCATGATTCCTAAAAGATTAAGAACTTCTTTTACATGAACTTCAGAGAACATAAGCAGGAAAGGCTCAGAAATAGCATACAATCTGCGATATTCTGGCATCAGTTTATAGCATATACAAAGATGAAGGTAGAAATTTATAAAAATACTTATTTCTATATAACTATTTTTTTCACACACACACACTGTATTTTATTTTTACAACAGATAAATAAACTGACACCAAGCATTGTAAATGGATGACCACAACAAAAGCAGCAATGATTGCAATTACCAAACACGATGCACACTCATACTATGTCATAATATTGAAATTCAGTCCAGTGATCCTCCACTGTAACAGCTCCTTTACTTTGCCGTGAAAATTGATTTGTATATTTTTTGCCTCTGAGTCCTTGTGGAATTTTTTTTTTATTCAAACAGAAAGTCACAAAAATTATAATCATCCTCATCAGTTCACTCAGTCCCATGTAATTAATTTTTTTTTCATCTTGATCTTTTGTTAGCGCTTTTATGAATTCATCAGTTTTCCATTAGAGTTCTAAAATGGTTATTCATTCAGTTCAGCAGTATAGTCAGTTACCAGAAACCTGTGCTTGTCAGAGTCTTTTCCATGAATTCCTTGAAGATGAAACCCTTTTATAGGAACATTTTTGCAAAGGCATCAGAGTACACCAAGAACTGTCTGTAAATGACAAAAGACTTAAAAATGACCATGGTTAAAGATTCGATGAAAGTTCATAAAAATGCAATTGACAAGGAAATTTACTTATTTCAGAGATATACATTTTAAAGTAGTAACTAGAATTATGACTTACGACATTATACCAGAACATATAAGAATTTTAGAAATTTCATGTGATGTCTGAAACATTTATATTAACATATTTCCATACAAATAACCCAAAGAAAGTTTAGTATTAGTTGTTGGTTTGGTTTGTTTGTTGTTTTATACTGCAGGTTCTTATTAGTCATCAATTTTATACACATCAGTGTATACATGTCAATCCCAATCGCCCAATTCAGCACACCACCATCCCCCCCCCACCGTGGTTTTCCCCCCTTGGTGTCCATACGTTTGTTCTCTACATCTGTGTCTCAAACCGGTTCGTCTGTACCATTTTTCTAGGTTCCACATACATGCGATAATATACGATATTTGTTTTTCTCTTTCTGACTGACTTCACTCTGTATGACAGTGTCTAGATCCATCCACGTCTCAACAAATGACTCAGTTTTGTTCCTTTTTATGGCTGAGTAGCATTCCATTGTGTATATGTACCACTACTTCTTTATCCATTCATCTCTCGATGAGCATTTAGGTTGCTTCCATGACCTGGCTATTGTAAATAGTGCTGCAATGAATATTGGGGTACGTGTGTCTTTTTGAATTATGGTTTTCTCTGGGTATGTGCCCAGTAGTGGGATTGCTGGATCATATGGTAATTCTATTTTTAGTTTTTTAAGGAACCTCCATACTGTTCTCCGTAGTGGCTGTATCAATTTATATTCCCAACAACAGTGCAAAAGGGTTCCCTTTTCTCCACACCCTCTCCAGCATTTGTTGTTTGCAGATTTTCTGATGATGCCCATTCTGACTGGTGTGAGGTGATACCTCATTGTAGTTTTTTGGGTTTGTTTTTTTTTTAACATCTTTATTGGAGTACAATTGCTTTACAATGGTGTGTTAGTTTCTGCTTTATAACAAAGTGAATCAGTTATACATATACATGTGCTCCCATATCTCTTCCCGCTTGCATCTCCCTCCCTCACACCCTCCCTATCCCACCCCTCTAGGTGGTCACAAAACACAGAGGTGATCTCCCTGTGCTATGCGGCTGCTTCCCACTAGCTATCTATTTTACATTTTGTAGTGTATATATGTCCATGCCACTCTCTCACTTTGTCACAGCTTACCTTTCTTCCTCCCCATATCCTCAAGTCCATTCTCTAGTAGGTCTGTGTCTTTATTCCCATCTTACCCCTAGGTTCTTCATGACATTTTTTTTTCTTAAATTCCATATATATGTGTTAGCATATGGTATTTGTCTTTCTCTTTCTGACTTACTTCACTCTGTATGACAGACTCTAGGTCCATCCACCTCACTACAAATAACTCTATTTCATTTCTTTTAATGGCTGAGTAATATTCCATTGTATATATGTGCCACATCTTCTTTATCCATTCATCTGATGATGGACACTTAGGTTGCTTCCATCTCCTGGCTATTGTAAATAGAGCTGCAATGAACATTTTCGTACATGACTCTTTTTGAATTATGGTTTTCTCAGGGTATATGCCCTGTAGTGGGATTGCTGGGTCATATGGTAGTTCTATTTGTAGTTTTTTTTTTTTTTTTTTTTTTTTTTTTTTTGCTGTATGAGGGCCTCTCATTGTTGTGGCCTCTCCCGTTGCGGAGCACAGGCTCCGGACGTGCAGGCTCAGCGGCCATGGCTCACGGGCCAGGCAGCTCCGCGGCATGTGGGATCTTCCCCGACCGCGGCACGAACCCGTGTCCCCTGCATCGGCAGGTGGACTCTCAACCACTGCGCCACCAGGGAAGCCCTATTTGTAGATTTTTAGGGAACCTCCATACTGTTCTCCATAGCGCCTGTACCAATTCACATTCCCACCAGCAGTGCAAGAGTGTTCCCTTTTCTCCACACCCTCTCCAGGATTTATTGTTTCTAGATTTTTTGATGATGGCCATTCTGACCGGTGTGAGATGATATCTCATTGTAGTTTTGATTTGCGTTTCTCTAATGATTAATGATATTGAGCATTCTTTAATGTGTTTGTTGGCCATCTGTGTATCTTCTTTGGAGAAATGTCTGTTTAGGTCTTCTGCCCATTTTTGGATTGGGTTGTTTGTTTTTTTTGTTGTTGAGCTGCATGAGCTGCTTGTAAATTTTGGAGAGTAATCCTTTGTCAGTTGCTTCATTTGCAAATATTTTCTCCCATTCTGAGGGTTGTCTTTTCGTCTTGTTTATGGTCTCCTTTGCTGTGCAAAAGCTTTGAAGTTTCATTAGGTTCCATTTGTTTATTTTGTTTTTATTTCCATTTTTCTAGGAGGTGAGTCCAAAAGGATCTTGCTGTGATTTATGTCATAGAGTGTTCTGCCTATGTTTTCCTCTAAGAGTTTGATAGTTTCTGGCCATACATTTAGGTCTTTACTCCGTTTTGAACTTATTTTTGTGTATGGTGTAAGGGAGTGTTCTAATCTCATACTTTTACATGTACCTGTCCAGTTTGCCCAGCACCATTTATTGAAGAGGCTGTCCTTTCTCCACTGTACATTCCTGCCTCCTTTATCAAAGATAAAGTGACCATATGTGCGTGGGTTTATCTCTGGGCTTTCCACCCTTTTCCATTGATCTATCTTTCTGTTTTTGTGCCAGTACCATACTGTCTTGATTACTGTAAATTTGTAGTATAGTCTGAAGTCAGGGAGTCTGACTCCTCCAGCTCCATTTTTAGTTCTCAAGATTGCTTTGGCTATTTGGGGTCTTGTGTGTTTCCATACAAATTGTGAATTTTTTTGTCCTAGTACTGTGAAAAATGCCAGTGGTGGTTTGATAGGGACTGTATTGAATGTGTAGATTGCTTTGGGTAGTAGAGTCATTTCCACAATGTTGATTCCTCCAATCCAAGAACATGGTATATCTCTCCATCTATTTGTATCATCTTAATTTCTTTCATCAGTGTCTTATACTTTTCTGCATACAGGTCTTTTGTCTCCTTAGGTAGGTTTATTCCTAGATATTTTATTCTTTTTGTTGCAATGGTAAATGGGAGTGTTTCCTTAATTTCTCTTTCAGATTGTTCATGATTAGTGTACAGGAATGCAAGAGATTTCTGTGCATTAATTTTGTATCCTGCTACTTTACCAAATTCATTGATTAGCTCTAGTCGTTTTCTGGTAGCATCTTTAGGATTCTCTATGTATAGTATCATGTCATCTGCAAATAGTGACAGCTTTACTTCTTCTTTTCCAATTTGTATTCCTTTTATTTCTTTTTATTCTCTGATTGCCATAGCTAGGACTTCCAAAACTATGTTGAATGATAGTGTTGAGAGTGGATATTCTTGTCTCGTTCCTGATCTTAGGGGAAATGCTTTCAATTTTTCACCATTGAGAATGATGTTTGCTGAGGGTTTGTAGTATATGGGCTTTATTATGTTGAGGTAGGTTCCCTCTATGCCCACTTTCTGGAGAGTTTTTATCATAAATGGGTGTTGAGTTTTGTCAAAAGCTTTCTCTGCATCTATTGAGTTGATCATATGGCTTTTATTCTTCAGTTTGTTAATATGGTTTATCACATTGATTGATTTGCACATATTGAAGAATCCTTGCATCCCTGGGATAAATCCCACTTGATCAACTGTACATCAATTAAAATAAAGTAAAATATCACAGTAATTCTATTCTTTTTTTTTTTTTTAACTTTGACTCCTTAGTTAAGTTACTCAGATAGTGAAAGCACTGCATTCAGACCACTTTTCATCTTTGAAGACATTTATTTGATCTTGAATTTTTTTCTCCTAATCTATGAATACTTGTCCAAATTTAGTGTTTAAGTTAACATACACCTTTTCTCTTTTCATATTACTTTACCAATCAATACTGTTCTTCTTTTAGCCATTATCGGTTCTGTCTACTGATCTCTTCTGAGAGGCTGTTATTTTCACAGTTTCATACTGTGCTTTGAAAGTACTGGTTTCCAAGCTGTGAACCACTGCATCTATGCAGTGAGGACTGATTTGTTTCTTATATGTCCTGGTGCCTTTTTATATGCTGTGAGGATGATCATTTAAATGATTACCTCATTGACATGGATTGCTTTAACTAAAGAAAAGTGCGCATTAAAGATATACAGCAAATTAAGGCATAAATGTCTGGAACAGTCAGTTAGCAGACAAATCTTCCTGAGTCTCAATTACTGTACTGTATTATGTCAATACTTATCATCACAAGACATCACAAAAGAAGCTGTGCTCTTCTCAGAAGGGACTTTGCAACAAAATGGATTTAAGAAAACTGCGTCTATGTATACTTAGGTATAAGAAACTAAGAAAAAAATAAGTGTCTAAACCTAGATAATTAAAGAGCAATATCTGAGGGAATATGGAGAAAGCCTACAATTTCTTAGGCTGGTTAACGAGTGTAGCTGAACCCTGTGTAACTATACTTCTTTTCAACACAGTTACTCTGTGTAGATCCATAAAAAGAATGCTCTATTAAGGAGAGAAAAAGCACAGGACATTTCTTAGATAAGAAGTGAAAAAATCACAGTCTAAGGAACAGTAATACACGTTGACCTATTACTGCTAATGCATGTGTTCTTGAAAAAAGTAAAACATGGATCATTAATAGGCTTAAGAGTCAGAAGACTGTCTTTATGTTTCATCCAACATTTTTCAAACCACAGAGCCCTCTGGGACTCTGCTGAAGATTGCAGGCTCTTATTTGTATACACTGGTAAAATTTTGCTTACAATTTTAAGAATTCACTCCATAGTTGTATTAAAAGCCCTTGGTTCTCAGGATAAGTATAACAAAGTTGATTATTTATGTTGGTCCAGATACTTCCTATGCTCTTTAAAGGTAATGGCTCACTTAATCCTCACAAAAACACTATGAGAAAGCTATTTTTTTATAGCTATTTTACAGATGAGGAAGCTAAAGAGACTAGTTATATAAATAAATCAAGGAAATCCAGCTAGTAGTAGCAAAGCTGGACTTTGAATCCAGGCTGTATGGCTCCAGAACATGTATGCTGAGTAAAGATGCTATCTTGCCTCCTGGAAAAAAACATTAGCTTAAAAAATCAGATAATAGTATTTTAGATCTAAAGAAACACATAGAGTTATCTTTTCCAAACTCCTGTCTTCTTTTTAAGTTGAGACAATTGGGTTCCAGGTAACTAAATAATTAACTGAACTCAGCAGAGCTAGTTAGTATTAGAGCCAGAGGGTCAAGTGGGAACATTCACCCAAAGCTCATTATAATGCAGCATCAGCATTATTATTATCATTATTTACAGGCAAGGAAACTGAGGCTCACTCCTAAGAAGTAGCAGAGCTACATTCAAACTGAGATAGTCTGGTTCAAAGCTAAAATCACTATATTATTGTAACCCAGGAATGCCATTCCTTTATAATCTGTTTGGTAAATACTTAGCATAATAAAAGTAATCATAAAATTGGGAAATTATGATGTACTCAATTTATAAACTTCGAATATTTTGGCGGTTCTACTTTGTAATCATTTAATGTTCTCTAATCACAAAGTAATGTTTGCAGTTTGCTGCAATTCATGCAAATCTAAATATGAGAGTAGGAAAATCACACACACACACACACATACACACAAACATAAAACTGTTCATACACTGATCATAGGGGGAAATCATTTGCCAGTTAGACTGAAGTCTTTTGTAATGACTAGAATTTAGTATTTGTAAAAATAAGGTGAAGAAAATTATCAAGAAAACTCTTTTTTGACTCAAAAATTTCCTTTAAAACCACAAACTCTTCTATTGTTTGTTAAATGCTATCTTTGTAAGAAGCCAACTTTTTACTGCTATTTCTAAATCTTTTATAATTTTAAGTTATAGTTTCCTCTACAAGTTCAACGCAATTGTACCTAAGTGCAAAGAATGGCATTGGTTTGGGAACTTTTTAACAATTACTTAATTTACATGCTAACCTAAATCCACATCTATTTAAATTACTAAAGTCGAGACACAGACTTTAGACACAACTTTATCCATTGGCACTGTGCAGTGAGGGAAGTGTTCTCAGTGTGGTCCTGTCATAAATATTAGAAAAGAAAAAAAATACATTTTTTTAATCCAGTGGTGTAATGAACTTGAAAAAAAGAAAGAAAAATCTTTCATTAGAAATCTTGGAAGAAGCTGTCAGTAACCACTTGTCATCAGTGTTAGCAACCTCGAGATGAATAAAAATTGATTGTGGGACTGTACTTTCTGTGTTCTGCTACTTGGGTCATCTATTAGCATTGGCACCTGATTAACTCTCCAAACTGTCTCCTCCTTTGAGTAGCTCCAGGGACTTCTTTTGTATTATCAGTAAGAATTTTCTGAAATCTTTCCTAAAAGAGAGACTCTAATGTTCTTTGCCGGACTGCAAAATTTCTCGTATGTGCTAGAAAAATCGTTGGCCTTTATTTATACTTTTTGGCTTGACCTTTCACAAACACTGGCTTAAGATTTCCACATTTGGTGAAGAAGGAATGAATGATTACTCTTTATTTCTGTTTTAAGTGCTTTCTGTATTTGGCACAAGGTATAATTGAGCAGTCTCTTACTGACTGTTGCTGTTGCAGTCATCCAGTGAATTTCCTTAGGACATACTCTCCCTATAAATCATCTTCTAGATTGATTTCAATCTATGCTAATAGTTGACCATGTATAAGAAAAACATGCTTGCATTGATGTTCAAACTGTGAATGATATGGTAAGGGGAAAGACTGAGAAAGAAAAGATAATATATTCTAAATAGAAGACTTTTAGAAAATTTTAAATACTTGATGTAAAGCCCATACATCGGTTTATATTAACTTTAGATTTAAACAGTCGAATACAAATCTCTCTATTTTAAATGAGGATGTTATATATACTGCTATTGTGTATTTTATTCTATAGGACACATTTACAATTTACCTGCTACGTTAGTCAGCATTATTCTAGGATATTGCTCTGTAAAAAGAAAAAAAATCTAAATCCCTGTGACTTACAAGAACAGACATTTATTTCTTATTCCCGTGTCTGCTTCAGTCTTTGTATTGGATTCACGTCAGTTCCATGTATGTATCTCCTTTTGGGAACATAGTCTACATGAGGCAGGATTTCCATTGGCAAAGGGAAGAATTGCCAAGAGGAGTGAAAATACATCATGATTCTTTAGTCCCTAGCTCAGAACTGATATGCTGTCGGGTATGCCCATGTTTCATTGGTCAGGTCAAAACACATGACAAGGCCCACATCGGTGAGGTGGAAAGTATAATCCACCAAGGGTGATTTATGGCAAGCAGGGAAAGGGAAAAATGAATCATGAACAAATAATCCGATCTACCTACCTGCTCACAAACTTTTAATGCAATTAAATACATAGTTAGGAATAATAATTATATTGACTCCTATTTTATACTATATTTTTGCTTAAGAGACTACACTTAATGCTTTACAGGATACTTTGTCAAAAAAAAAAAAAACAGCTAAGAGTTTGTTACTGTGGTTATTTACTTTTAACAGACTAGAAAACTGAGGCTTCGTGTTGCTTGAGATGCCTAAGACGAAGCTAGTACACAACCAAGTCAAGTAATTTAGCTCCAATACCCATATGGGTTAGTTTGCATTACTCAAAAAGCTGACTCAAACAAGTACTAGTGCAGGTGGTTCATTTGAGAAATGATCCCCAGTATCATAAGGGAGGGATAGGCAAAGTGAGTGAGGGAAAGGAGAACAGACAGTAGAGGGGCCACTGTGGGCCATTCTGAGTTCAATGTCCTGTGTAACCCTTGAGGGACCTGAGAGAACATGGCCAACAATTGGTCTACTGGGGTTTTATCCATAGATTTCTGTCCCTCATTTACTGAGGATTGCACCTGGAGGAATTAAATCTCTGTCACTTCTGCGCTGCCCTGCAGATGGGCTTACCAAATTCTCCTAGAATGGGGAAAAGCCCTAATGCCAAGATGCAGAGAGATGTGAATGCTTGAGGTGGGAAATCTTCAGTATCCACAGAATCTGTTCACAGTGACAGGTAGATTCAGGGTTGGGCCAAGAAAATAAAGCGTGAGACACGAGCTATATCTACTCTACCATTTTCTTAACCTTTATAGTGCAAGTTTAGCAGATGTACCTTGTGATTTAAATATCCCTTCGTAATGCACCCAAAAAAGGACTCTGTGTTTGAGCCTTTGTCTGTTTGTAACATACCTCACTGATACAGACATTTGGAAATGACTGTTGTGCACATTTGGCTGATTGCTTTCTTTTTTATTTGAAAAGAACTATTTTACAATCCTTTAAGATAGGTAAATGTATACCATAGAATAGTGTATTTTTTAATTTTCTAGTAGATAGGTTACTTTAAAACTGACTAGGCTGAGAGCAGGTATCTAGTTAGTGATTCTGCCACAGTACCCAAATATTTAATTTCACCTCTAAATTACATAAGAGACCTTGATCTATTTTGATTTATTCTGCCATAATTAGTCCGTGATTATTTTTAACAAAAATAAGTGATCTTTTTCATGACACACTACTAAAGTATATTTTAAGTCTGCATACCAATTAATAGTAACTTATTTTTACCCACAGAAAGTCTACACCCACATATTTGTGTTCAAACAAGATGAGCTATTTGAACTCACTTTGTAAATTATAATGCACCACAGAGTTATTCATTATTCCCATTATTGTTAAACAAATTTCATTCTTCTGGTCATGAGAAGGTATAATTTATACTAATACAATTTCATATTCTTTCTTTATCTTTCAAATCAAGAAGACTCTAATTGCTGCACACTTGTAAATACTATAAAAATCTTACTAATTGTTAACGTGACTCCCACCTAGAAATTGTGTCTGTTTTACAAGATAATATAATTTATACAGATAGCCCACAGGAAGTAGTGCTATAACCAGGAATAAAGTTTTATAGGTTTTCTCTCTGTATTTTTTCTTTAAGTTTTCATTATTAATACGTCTGTCACATTTCATCTTCACAATTCTGTACCAGTGTTTTTATTCTCATGGTACAGATGGATGTGATGAGACACAGACAGGTTAAGAAACTTGTCTAAGGTTACAGCTAGTGAGAAGTGGAGCTGGGGTTTGAAGCCAGGCTACTTGCTGCTGGAGCAAATGTGTTTAACCACTGACCTATGCTGTAGCTGAGACATATTCTTGGTGTCAGCATGGAATTTGAAGGGAACAAGAATGAACAATTTGCACCACCTACCACATGGCACTCCCTTTTCTAACTCATGCCACTTAGTACCTTTTCATACACTCTTGGAGTTCTGATTTTCTCTTCAATTTGAATATGATACTTCTACCTCATTGTTATTAGGCCTATTTCATGATAACTTCTATAACCATCATCAACATGTTTCTACAATTCTTGCATTGGGTTTTCAATATATATGGTGTTACTGGTTATTTTTATGAATATGCAGTTGTGTGATTATGTAAGGTTCTGGCCATAACTGCAGTTTGCTAATATAGCATAAATTTTATGATTAAATGCCAGGGGATGGGAAGGAACTTTTATGTGATATGAGCTGACACAGCTGTTCAAATTATTATCTGGCTCTATCAACTCCCTACAATAAGAAGAGGTTGACCTACATGAGAAAGAAGTAACATTTACAGAAGAGGTAAAGGGTCAGACAGGTCATCCATAGCATCTTACTTTGTATTAGAAGCCACAACAGTCAAGATGAAGTAAAGGGCCATTTCATCATACTCCAGAATGAAATTCACCCAGAAAAATCAAGGCATATTTTTTGCAATAAATATTCTCTATCTCTATTATTCATTCTACATTGTGATGAAAATAAGTGCTTCAATCCAAATACCAAATTTTGAGAGAAGATATTGAAAAGTGATTTTATACCTAGTGGGTGTGCAATGAATTTTTTTGGAAATGAATTGATGATTAAGACAGAAAGTTTATAATTAACAGAGCAGTTTGAGCAAAGTGGAGGGAAAGAACATTGGCTCGAGACTCATTAGTTGTGGGATTTAATTATGGAATAATTAATCATTTGATTTAGTCAACCAATTCTTATTAAGTACGTATTTGTGCTTGAAGATACCGTATTGAGTGCCAGGAATTACAAAGACAATAATAGTCCTCCCATCTAAGTGTGGTCACATATAGGGGGTGATAGGTGGTATGTGAGGTGCTTTATAGAAGAGAGTAAAGTATTTGTGTGTGTGTATACACACACACGCACACACACCCATATACTAATGATACAGTTTGAAAAATGCTAAAGTGTGTGTATATATCAGAAGAATTGATTGATGACTTCTGTCAAGGACATAATTTGAACTTGATCTTAAGTTCACATTTGAACTTGACATTTGAACTTGATCTTAAGAGTGAGAGTTCTCAGGTCACATTCCAGTGAGTGCATGAACAAGGGACCGCACGTGAGAAAGTGTGTGCCTTATTCATGGAGACATTTGGCTTGTGTGGCTAGGGTAGACCTGGTAGGTTATGTGTACCGAGGGGTAAGGGGTATGTGTGAGTGCCAACAGGCATGACAGATACTAAGTTTAGAAAAGCATTTGGAGTCAAATCGTGAAGCCCCTTATGTCTGGCTTTTAACCTCAGGGCAAGCATTTTTCAAACTTGCATAGTAGCTCAAGAGTTACTTATTTCGTTACTAGATGGATGACGGGGCCATTAATTGGCAGGAGGAGTAGGATACATGAATTTATTTGGGAAGATGAATGATATTGTTAAGGTACCTGCAGGACATCTAAGTGGAGGTATAAACTAGAGTCAGCTATGTCAGTGTGAAGATCAGGACATTAATCAAAATGAAAAATATAGCTTTAGGTATCTTCAGTGTCAACATACAGTGGTGGTTAGGGAGGGAGAGGAAGTTTCTTTGCTTAGGAAGAATAAGCATAATAGACCAAGGCAAGAAGATACAAAGGATAGCTAGAACCCTTGGAGAATGCCAACATTTCTGGGATGAAAGGCGAACAAATCAGTGAAACAGATTACAAGACAGCCCTTGTGTTGGAAGGAGAACCAGGAATCAGTGATATTCCAGAAGATCAGAAAGCTTGTGCACTCTTTCTAGTAATATCATTTACTATAGGGGCTTCAGTTACTACATGCCGGTTGGCTTGTAACTCCCACATTTTTTTTTTAACATCTTTATTAGAGTATAATTGCTTTACAATGGTGTGTTAGTTTCTGCTTTATAACAAAGTGAATCAGTTATACATATACATATGCCCCCATATCTCTTCCCTCTTGCGTCTCCCTCCCTCCCACCCTCCCTATCCCACTCCTCTAGGTGGTCACAAAGCACCGAGCTGATCTCCCTGTGCTATGCGGCTGCTTCCCACTAGCTATCTACCTTACATTTGGTAGTGTATTTATGTCCATGCCTCTCTCTCGCTTTGTCACAGCTTACCCTTCCCCCTCCCCATATCCTCAAGTCCATTCTCTAGTAGGTCTGTGTCTTTATTTCTGTCTTACCCCTAGGTTCTTCATGACATTTTTTTTTCCCTTAAATTCCATATATATGAACTCCCACATTTTATTTTCAACTCAGATTTATCTCTTGCACTTCAGGCTCCTGTATCAAACTACCTACTACCCATATCCTTCTTGTCTCAAAACACTCCAAACTCAATATTTCCCAATTCTTTCCATTCCTCAGTATATATACAGACCCAGGGCTCTTCTTCCTGAGATCTCTAGACTCCAATTTGAGTAATATGATTGGCTCTACCTCTCCCCATTTCGCTACCTCCACACTAATTAATAGTTAGTTCTTATCAGTAATACCTATTAAATACATCTTGCCTGCATTTACCTCTCTCCAGTCCCATCACCAATACAGACCATCATCACTTCTCACATGGATTTCAGTTATAACCAGCTAATTGGTCTAGTTTCCAGGAACCTCTTGCAGTATATTGTCCATACTGTGAAATCCATTTCTAAAAACAAACCTATATTGCCCCTCCCCTAATTAAAATTCTGGTTTGGTTTCTAACTGCCGTCTAGCTACAGTTTAAGGCTCTTTATAATTAGGCTGATGATTATTTCTTGTTTTTTAAGAGTCATCTCTGCCACTTTTGTCCTTCTCTATCTCTAGTTCTGTGAAAGGACCATGTTCTGTCTCTCACATACTGATAGTTGCACCTGCTCTTTTTACTGTCTGGAGTTCTTTTCCACCTTGTCTGCTTCTGTACTCTTGACTACCATTCAGAACTCAGCTAAGGTGTCATTTCATCAAGGAAGCACTGAGTTTCTCAGGTTAGTTCCCTTCCTATAGGCTTATGAGGAAACCCTGTATTTTCTCTATTGGGGAACTTACCTGTGTATCTACTGTCTATTCATTTTAGGGTATGTTTCTCTCACTGTGCTATAAGGCCAAAAGTGTAGGAACTTTATCTTTTACACAGTTGAATTTCTACCACCTAGTAGATATCAGTATGTATTTCTTGCTTGAAGTAATAGTCGTAAAGAGGAAAGTTATGTAATAGTTTCCTATTAATGCTATAAAAATCACCACAAATTTAGTGGCTTAAAATAATACAAATTTATAATCGAACAGTTCTTCAGAACTTCAGGTCAGAAGTTGGAAATTGGCCTCAGTGGGCTAAAATTAAGGGCCAGCAGAGCTGTGTGCCTTCTGGAGGCTCCTGGGGAGAATCTCTTTCCTTGTCTTTTCCATTTTCTAGAGGCTGTCCACATTCTTTAGCTCATGGCCCTCTTCCTCCATCTTCAAAACCAGCAACATTGGGCCAAGTCCTTCTCATTCTGCCATCTCTCTGATTTGCCCCCTTGGGCCTCCCTCTTGCCCTTTCAAGGACACTTGCAATTACAATGGGCCCACCCAGATAACCCAGGATAATCTCCCTATCCAAAATGAGCTGATTAGCACATCTAATTCCATCTGCAACTGTAATTCTCTTTGCCTTAACAAAGAGTTTTAAAATAATTTAAATTTAACCTATTTTAAAACAAGTTTTAATAAAACTTATTCACAGATTCTGGGGATTGGATGTGGACATCTTCGGGGGACCATTATTCTCTCTACCACAGGTTAACAGAATGAATATCTGCAGAGAAGAAAAATGAGAAGAGGTCTGAAAAGTAAATTTGGTCTTCGTTAACTTAAGAACACCTTTATTGAGCTCTACTGTGTAACACTTTCAATGCTTAGTGCTGGAAAGACAGTTATAACCCAGACAGTCACTGTCTTGGAAATTAGAAAGGGTATAGGTGATGTTATTAAGAAAAACTTTTATAGGATGATGAGCAGTGAAAACTGTATTACACTGACTGTCCAGTGAGTGGGAAATGAGGAAACCTCTTTGACACTGTTTTTCCCTTCTTTATACAGTAATTTAATTAGTTTAGACCTCCTCATTGTAAAATGATCATGAATATCACCTTCGGCCCTAGCATTCTATAATCCTATGATCAAAAGCTATTACTCAGATATAATGGAAGCATTTTTCATGTCATTTTCCATTCTACTCTTCTCCACTTTGCATTGCCATTTTGTAGCATTATTAACATGGTAAATCCACTTTCTAAATATGTCCTGAGTTTGGAGCCTTCCTTCATAATGTTCCACAGTATCACATAATCCTATCTAATGTTTACCATTAGTCTTCCGTGTTTCACATTTCTTTTTTTCTCATTTTTGGTGGAAGCAGAGAATGGACTGACCCTAATTAACTCTTACACATTACTTAATAGTTTGTTCTTTAAGGTGAAATAAACTCATATCCCTTCGTTTTTCTTCCCTATGTATATTTGTAAACTGTTTTCAACTTTAATATTTCCTTCTCCTCCTAAACATATTTTCTGGGTAACTTAAGTGATGAGAATCTTCAGTTAACATATTAACTAGCACCCAACGAAATGACATTTTTTAAAACCTTTTTCCTGCACAGATTGTTATTAACTGCCCTGTGTAATGAGGATAATTCTTGGTGTTCTTAGAACTAGGTGGGGTTTTTTTTCCCCATTTTTAAATACTTTCACTCATGTTGCCTTATGTGATAGTATATAAGGGGTCATATCACGGAGACTTCCCGTGATCTCACTACCAACCCCCTTTGTAATTTCATCCCATGCTGTCCTCTTCTTCACATTTTAGAGTGCAAGAAAACTGAATTGTGTATAATGAAGAGCATGCTCTTTTGGTTTCTTACCTCCCTGCCTTTGCTCTTGCTATCTCCTCAGAAAGATTCATCTTTCCCTTTGCACCTTTTTTCTTTCCTTATTTTTGCTCATCTTTCTAGATTAAACCTAGCCATCACCTTCCAGAAAATGTCTTCCCTAACATCCATGCGGCTACATATCCCTTTCTTTGTGCTCCCATAGTACCCTTTGAACATATGTATCCTTAATTATATAAAATGTTTAATATTTACCCATGATATGTCTATTTTCTACTATACCGTGAACGTTGGTAAAGATGAGTCTTGTTTATCTTCTGGGTAATTAGTACAGTGACGAGCATATACTAAGCATTCTGTATACAATTGTTCTATAAATTATTGCATAAATAAATGATTTCATTACATCTTAACAACAGCTCCATGAGTTAAAAGGCAATTAATACCCTCATTTCACAGATAAAGGCCACCATTCTAATAAGTCCTGCAATGTAACTTGAGGCCTATTGCCCTGATTTCATGTTCTCTCAGTTTGCCCATATCATTTTTGTGCAGTACCTTGCTCTTGTGAATCATTAATATCCCAATTTAATTATCCCACATTTATAGGGGGTTGAGGGTCTCAGGAATATAAAAATTAATAACAGGGCAAAAGGTTTTTGCACTAATCTTAGAAAATATGAAGGACCAGATTTATTGAATAAAAAATTACTTTATTAGAAAGGGTTAATTGATTCTGAGATGAAATATAGTTTTTATGTATGGCAGAAAGGGAATTTTATACGGCTTTCCCCACAGAGAGAATAAAATAAAATGTTCCTCATCTCACTTTTTGCAAGTTATGAAGTAGTAGTTCTTCACTCTTTGATATCTCCAGGGAACGGTTTTCAAGTAAATTTATCTAAGAGAGATTTTTCTTCCTTGCTTCTCACATTGTTATACTCAGGCATATTTTTATTAGTAAAAGAAAATCAGTCATAAACAAACCCTCGAGGAAATGAAATAGAATATGTGCTTCTTGAAATGATTAAACAGGAGTTCATAGATAATCACTTCCTAATAAAACAGATTTCACTTTATTCTTTTCTCATTCTCTTTGTTGATGATTTCACATTAATATCTCTTACTATAGACTGTGTGTCGACAGCAACATATATTTTATTAAAGTATTGAAATAGTCTCTACGAGCTTGATAACAATTTATATATATATAGGTTTATGTGTATCAATTTTAGAGTAACTATGGATATATAGCTGATCATGTTTAAATGATCAAATTTTAAGTCATTTGAGAAGTTACAGTAGAAATAGATTCAAATATATAAAAGTATAAACTTTTAGCATAGTATAAATGAAACAAAAATTGAAAAAAAAAATAGGACCACTTGGGAACATATATTCATTCATTGACTATGAGTAAGTAGCTTAATTTACAATAGTGATTCTTAACTTGGATTTCATGGTAATAGGAATCTTTTGCAGGGAGGTCATACATAAAACTGTATGTAAATATGTCTGTATAGGCATTTATTTCTGTAGAAAATGATCATTATTTTTATCAGATGATCAGATGGAGTCCATGTCTTGAAATGTTTAAAAACTACTAATTTATGACCTCATTCCAATTAATTTATCAAGTGTTCAAGATACATGAGCAGAAGATACAAACTTTTTATGTTTTTTTAAACGTAAAAAGTATGTTTCTACTTTTGTATTTTGACAAAAGTAGAAACATACAGAATAAATAAATGTATAAATTGTGTTCTATTTCAGTAGTAATCAAACAGATTCAAATTGAAACAAGCATCAGCTCTCTCCTTGTATCTAATAAAACAGCATTTGTCTGAAAATACAAGCAAAAAACTTCTTCTCAACAGCATAACCTCGTTCTTTCTGGTACCACTAAAAATTGGTATGACCATTGGGAAAGCAATATGACAATATTTAGTAAAAGCCATAAAAGTTTCCATAACGTTGACCCAGTAATTTCTTCTAAGGCTATTATGTAGCAGAAGCTGAAAAGGAATGCGTAAAGATGTTCATTATGATGGAATCTCTAATACCAAACAAAATGAAAGTGCAGCGCATGTGATATTTATGATAAAATAAGTGAAAAAAAGGCAGAATATTACTGTGGCTAAGTAAAATACATGTTTTGGGGGATTGTAATGTACAGACACAAAACTTCTGGTGATTTTTTGTATGTTAAAATATTTTCGGGGCTTCCCTGGTGGCGCAGTGGTTGGGAGTCCGCCTGCCAATGCAGGGGATGCGGGTTCGTGCCCTGGTCCGGGGGGATCCCACATGCCGCGGAGCGGCTGGGCCCGTGAGCCATGACCGCTGAGCCTGCGCGTCCGGAACCTGTGCTCCGCAGCGGGAGAGGCTGCAACAGTGAGAGGCCCGCATACCGCAAAAAAAAAAAAAAAAAAAAAAATTTCATCATATTAACATATGACAAAAAGCAAAACACCAAATATTAATTAGCAAGTATAGGAGCATTATTATATAAAATATTAACTAACAAATCATCCGGCATCATAAAGAAGGTTCAGTTTTCACTTCTGGATAAATCCATGCAGACATGCAGGTTGTGCACTATAAAATTCCAGGATGTCATTCACATAGGTTACAGTGTAATGGAACCCCCTGGGTTGTTCAAAATAGAGGCTCTAAATTCATGGTTATTTTGTATTTGTGGTAGTATGTTCACCTTTTGTGACTCTGATCACCTTCTAGCATTCCATATGATCTATGCAGTTACAATATAAACTGGTCACTGTGAAAAGCCGTGGACTTTGATTCAAATAATCTATAGCAAGGTCATCTCTGTCACTTATCAGCTTTATTCCCTCTGAGCCTGTATTTTCTTCAGGTATAAAATGGTAAATTACATATGGATTGATTGAGATGATATATGTAAAACAGCTTTGTGAATAAGGTAATAATAAATGTTATATCTTATAATAAAATATTAATATTTGTCATGTTAAAGAAAATAAATATTTCTATACTAAAATAAAACATTAGCAGGTAATTCATTGAAGGCACATTTTCCTTGCACTGAAAGCAAAAGAAGTATGAGAGGACGTTTAGTGAAGGTGTTTATATGATGAAGCTCACATCTAGTGCCATTTACACAGCAGATACATAATATTTTGCACATAATGTTAAGGTTTCCCTTCTGCCTTCAAGGCCTATCTAAAACTTGTTCTTTGTACATATAATCAAAAACAATAAAAATATTGCTTTACTACCCACTTTTCATTTAAAAGCTTCTGGAACAAATCTCTTCAAAATGTCCTCCTATTCAGCTTTTGGTGAAGATGATTGGGTATGTTTTAGAAACCTCTGAATGAATGCTTTCAGATAACTCGTTTACTCTCCCATGCCTGACAGATAGGATATGTATGCACATGTAAGAAAAAATAAGGGGAGTTGCAAATAAGGTTATTAACTTTTAGGAATATATGTGTATGTCATTGAGAAATAGATGTACAGACCAGTCTTCCTATAGAGCAAGTCAGTGAAAATGGTTAAATCTTGACCATCTGAACTTCTGTTTATTTTTTATTATCTTTATACGAAGGATAGTCTTGAATTTATGGAACTAATATTCAAAAGAGGCTAGATTAGGTTTGAAAACTAGTAGTATCTATTTTTATTTATTCACACTTGTCAACAAAGACTTCTATGTTATAGCTATCATGTATCCTATACTGTATGGATAATGTTGATATTTGACCATACATAGTAGCTTGTGGGAGTAACACAAATAAGAAAGAAGTATTTTGTGATGCTAGATGACATTTTCTCATCTGAGAAAACAGTGTTAGGTTTATTATTTTTCCACTGTTATCTCTTATATTGCTTAAGAGTATCTACTTATGGATTAATAATATGCTTTAAAGATAAACAGATATCTTAATGCATAGATACATTTGTCATAGGAAAGTGATTGTTTACTGTATATCTTCTGTTTTCAGAAGCATTGGAGATTTACTACTGAAAAGTAATATGAGAGCAAATGAGGTTATTTTATGAGGGCATTTCAATAAGGGTTCTTTTGACCCGTGTAAATAAAATATGAAATCTCTCAATTTTAAATCTCTCTCACATGCACTCGTTTATTCAACATTGACCAATATGGTTGCATTTGCCGTAATTTAAAGATAGGCTTCAGCATCAAAGAAGCATTTTAATAAATCAAGATTGATGATTTTCCTGTCCATTTGGCTCAATACTAACTTCCAGCTTTGGAAAAAAGAGATAATTTTTAGAAGCATGAATTCTGCAAAGCTCTTTTGGGGTACAGAGATAACTAAGCCATGCTCCTGATCATCAGGAAACCTCTCCTATAATGGGAAGAGGCTATGTTAGCAGCCTGTGTTAGAGTATGTAGGTATTACAAAGGAGGGGAAAATAATTTCCTCATGGACTGGGGAGAGGGGCAGGAGGAAAAGCTCAGGCATAGTTCTTCAGAAGAAATAACAGACAAATGCATAATAACGGAAAGTTATTTTGGTTGTAAAATATAAGTGATATCCAGAGTTGCTTCTTAGCTCTTTATATATATATTTTTTTTTACATTGTAGATGAAAGAGAAGATGTTCAAAAGAAAACATTCACAAAATGGATAAATGCACAATTTTCTAAGGTAAGGACATTTTATTGCTCCTCTGTTAATGTGTGATGCTGAATTTTCAAAATGAACTGTGTATCTGTGCAATTTAAATGCCCATATTGTTTTTTCTCATAGTCTTTTTACTTTAGCTGTGCAAATCTGGGAATATTATATTGACTTTTAATTAAGGAAGAAGCAGCAGAATACATGGTAAAAAGAAATTATTTAATTTGATAAAATGTATCTTTGGTTCTTCTTGATAATGTGAGTTTCTTTAACAACATCAGTCATCAGAGGATTTTTAACAGCATTCTTCCATCAAGTAGCTAGTATATGTCATGCACTAGAAGAAGATATGAAGAATTTTTATTGTTCTGAAAATGATTATTCTCTTGGTCGTTCTTGATGTTTACAAAGTTCAAGAAAATCTGATAGGCTATTTGGCCTCTATCACTTAGAGCATGTGTGAAGTAATTTAAGATTATAAGTTGGTTCTCTTTTTCTGTAAGCATCAATCCATACTCTTAATATTTATTTATTTTGCAAATGCAACTAATTCATGATCAATAACACAATTCTAGATAATTTTTATATGAACACAGTGAAATATTCTTACCTTAAGAGTGCAATATTAAGGAGGTTTATGTGGATTTCAAGGTTAGAGAGACTTAATTTATATTTAATAATTTTGGATTTGGGTAAATCAGTCAAATGCTTTGTAAGTCAGTTTCCTCATCCTTCTATTGTGTGTGTGTGTGTGTGTGTGTGTGTGTGTGCGCACCTGTATAATAAATCAAATCCAGAGAGTGGGAGTATAAAGCTAATAAAATATGGACCCTATATGCAAGGCTTTAAGAGAGGCAAAATGGTGATAATGGTTATTTTGCAAGTTATTGTGATGATTAAAAGAGGCACTATATGTGAAAATTTCTAGCGCAGTGCCTGACACTCTTTATATATATATATATATATATATATATATATATATATATATATATAAATAAATTACTCTCTCCATGGGTCTGTCTCACTATGTAATGATCTTTGTAATGGATCCAAAACAGTCCACTGGGAGATGCAGTCTAAAAAGTGTTCCCTTTACTACTACAAAAGGTTTTAGAGTGTCATCCATTCTTTGTGGTATTTGATAGCAGAATATTGCCAGGTGCTCTTTAGTGTATTGGCAAGAAGTAAAGTTACTGAATTTTAACTAATCAAATTTCATTTATATTTACTTACTGAGTTAATTAATAAAGTGCTATTACAGAACTTTAAGCAAACATAGGAATGAAACACATGTTTTTAAAATCTCAACTTTTTTTAACTAAGTGGGGCAGAATTAATAAAAAAGAATAAATTATAACAACACAAATGAAGAAGAATAAATGAAAAACAAACTCGGAAATACTTAGGATAGGAATTCATAATTCTCAGAAGATTTATTGGTTGTGTGTATATGGTTTAACTGCTATATCTAGTAGCCTCATTAAATTTTTCTTAATTTCAGAACTTTGTAGCAGACCATAGATAAAAGCTTTCAAAGAAATCTACCAACAAATCAGAATTGTAAAGAGAGTTTTTCATAATAATAATTTAACATAATACTGTCTTTGAATTAAACCAATGAGTTATTTTAGTAAGGTGTGTAAACATGATAAACACTTGTGAATTCTCATTCCCACAGATCTAAATAGATCATCACCCTCTATACATGGACATTTCCAAGTGTTGTTTACCACAATTTATGTGCTAATATACAAACAGTAGTTTGATACCCTATCTTCTATGAATACATTGTGGGCACTGTCTTAGAGCAATTTTTCCTTACCCTAATGATCACCCCTATTTTAAAAGCTGTGGAATAATCATATGCATGAGTGCATTTACTGTTTTTTCCGCAACTTTCCCCCACCGCCGCCGCAATTCAACTCCCACTTATTTCATTTATTTTTAAGTGTTCTCCCTAAACCTATTACAGTTGGATCAAGAGAGTCACCATTCTTTCAAACACCGAAGTTGCATATTTAGGCACACCCGAGGTATCAGGAATATAAAGAAATATTTATAAAGACAGAGGGAAAATATTTAGAGATAAAATTTATATGTGTGTATATGTGTTGATTTTTCATTTAGAGACCTGAAAAATATATTTTCCATGTTACCTAATTTTTTTCTTGTCAAGACTTCAGGTACATGACTAAATTTTATCTAGATGCTTTCGAAGATAATGAGCAGAGAAAGCTGATTGATTCAGTTTAAGCCACTTGGTGATATCAAAAGATAAACATAACTGTGAGATATGTCATTTGACGTGTATTTATTTCATCACTACATGGAATTGAGCAGAAGTCAAGGCCTGTAGGAGGCACCAAATTAGTTTAAGTTGAATCTTCTGATCTCATGCAACGTGCATATTTGGGAGATGTTGAATAATTGCTAAATGGAGTAGCACTAAGTAGTCTGTGGGTGGTCAGAGAAAGCAGTACTCTGAGTTAGGGTGAATCCAGAAACCTTTACGAGGAGAGTTCTACTGATTGAGAGACCCTAAAGGAAGGAGCATCAAAGAGCAAGACACTCCAGGCTGAGAAAATGGGAACCCATTGAAGTCAGGAATGTGTGTTTTCTTTATAACCCCATTGATCATTACTAGTGCACTAAATAAATATTGTATAATACATACATTTTGGTTCAGTAGTACAGATAATTAAATATGTGCTAAATTTAAGAAAAGTGGAAAGTTCTGAATGAAAAAGAGGATGTTGAGGATGGCTTTAAAAAAAGAGAGAAAAGGCAATGAAAAATTATCATCTGTCTCTGTGGTAAACTGGACAAAGAGAAACACATACCACAACAATAAAAATGAATATGATGAGGTAAAAAGGTTTATCAGTGAGGCATATATACACACACACTTTTGTATAATATTTATAAAGTACAGGGATACAGCAAAGTAAGTTTCTTGTTATTTTGTAAAGCTACATAAGGGATAGTTTAAGGAGAAAATATGATTAAATATAGCCTTATCATTTTGTGTCATTTGAAGCTTAATGTATCTTTGTGGTAAATCCAACTGATTTTTCACTTTCCCAGTACCATTTTAAAATAGGCCGTATCTGTTTTTCAAAATAAGTCTTCTATTAACCTTCGATTCCAAAAATTTTACTAGAATGTGATTTATCACATCTATTCCATAAAGATAAGCAAGCTATATTTATCTCCATATAAACACAAAGCCATTGCTAGGTAAGATTAATTCAAGGTAAATATTCTCTTGTTGTAATTTATAGCTATTTTATAATCCTAAAAAAATGTTTAGTGTTTACTGTACCACAAATATAATTCACATTATAAAAATCTTGCTCATTCACACAGGTTCATTCAAAGAAGCATTTAAGGAAAGTACACTTTTGAAATCATGACCAACAATAGTTTTGTCATAAAACCTGCTTGATGTTTGTGTTAGAGAAAAAGCCATTTGTGGGAAAAAATATTTACTACTAGATCAATTGAAAGATTTAAACTGTCTCCCAATGAGTTATGTGATGGTTTTGATCCTACTCTGGATTTAGTGATTAACTTTATTTCCATCCTCTAACTTCACTTTCTCTAATTCTTCCAAAAGTGGTAGACAACTTTATATTTGACTTAGATGAAGTGGAAATGTGTAATTGGTTTTGTCTGTGAACTTTTCAAGGGCTCATGATATGATAATGTCTTCACTGATACACATGTTATGTCTTCGTTGCAGCAATCTATTGGGTTGGCCAGAAAGTTCGTTGGGTTTTAAGTAAAAATAAAAGACATTTTTCATTTTCACCAAGAACTTTATTGAATGACATATTCATTAACTGAATGAACTTTTTGGCCAACCCAGTATATGCCCATACCTAAAAGACTGGGCACACCCTCTCACAATAACAATAACATGAGACGGAATTAACTGCTGAAGTAACGTACTTTTGCCAAGAATTCGCCATAATTTATGTTCTAGCCAGCATAATGAGCACAGTATAATACAGATTAACACTAAAATTGTGAGTCAGTAAACAAGGCTTCTTTACACAGCTCTGTACCATAGAGACTTAGGAGAACATGTATTTATATTTCGTTATCTTGCCACACTCTATGCCAATCCATGCTCTCAGTACACACACACACACACGCACACGCACGTGCACACAAACACGCAGGCATACACAGAAAGCATGTCATATGTTTAAAGTTAAATGAACAGTTTCATTATATAAATGGAAGATACTGGAACATAGGAGCAAAACATTGTTTCAGTGCAAGAGGTAACAATATGTATGTACCTTTCCCCTGTGTCAGTTCTAAATGTATATGTAACTAACAAATTTATATATAACCACCATACAAGGTGCCTGAGTATCAGTAATAGAGCAGAGCTGTTGTGTCATGGAAGGTTCACCATAGATATAAACAGACCCAGACAGCTATGTCCCTGGCTTCCTGTTTCTCCCTACTATTTGGTATCAGAAAGAATTAGGTCACTAGGGGGATGAAAGGCAGTGAGCTAGGTCTCTGGATCATGATAATAAGCCTATATAAGGCTTTGGTAACACTTGAATTATTTGCTACAGTTGTTTTGGAGAGATGAACATTGGTACAGGAAACTACAGAAATCCTCATTTCGGAAACAGTGAAGATTAGGAACTTTTTGTTCCTGTATATCCTCACATTAATAACGATATTGAGTTATGCTTTTATGGTTAGTTGCTGCACTGACCTCATAAGATAAGTATTCAGGATGAGCTAAATGAAATTTAGGTGGCTTGCTCAAGGTAAATGGAAGAGATGAAGCTGGAACCCAGGAAACTGGAGTCTAAACCCCATGACATTTCCATATCTGTTGCTGTTGTGACAACTGTTCCACCTACAAAATGCTGCATTTTTCTTGGGACACATCACACAATTGATAGGTTTTATGAGAAGTGAAGAAGGATTTTGAGTTCATTGAAAACTTTAGAACAGAAGATATTTAATGTTTGCAACACCAACAGAGACTTTAACCTACCTTTGAATGTTTAATAACCCTAAAACTCAACCATTGTTGAGGAAGACTTTTAATTCTTTCCGAACGATTTTTAATACATTAAATGTTAATACTTTTACATTCTAGATTTTGGTGAGTGACGTAATCTAATTTTCAGTATCATCATGTAAGTTGTGAACACTGTTATTTATTAATATTAATTTTATTTCCACCAGTCATAAGCAAATTATTCTGTGTAAGAGACAATTTAAATATTCATTTAAAATACTTTGATGAGAAATACAAAATATTGCTTTATGGGCATGTGGGCTCCCTGACATCTATACTAGATGTTAAGATGACTTCTAGAATGATGTGTTTGTGTTTGCAATTGAGATAATTATGCTAATGGCCTAGTCCACTGAGGACCATTCCCTTGAATGTTTTCCTGAATCTAATCTTTGCAAAGTACCCAAGTAACAAAGGATATCATTCAGTTAGTGAAAGGAAAATTGGATTGTGATAGGTCTCACTGTTTTCAATGAAAGACAAATAATTTATTGTTTATATTGCAGATCTTTCTTACAAATACGTTGTTCTTTATCAAGCCACTGTTACTGAGCTCTTAATAATTCTAGCTAGTTTTAGAAGGTATACGTGTTTTGCTCTATGTTCTGAAATATGAGAGAAATGGAATTGTTAATTGCAGTACCTGTGTAATGTGGAGTGATCTCAGTGGCAAGCATGTGCAGCTGGCAAATGTAAATATTTACCAATGAGCATGATTGTTGCTAGCAAAAAACAATTCTCTGTAGCTGATAGGCAGATGCATTAGTTATGTGATGTATTCTGTCTTAGGGCCCTATATAACTTTCTAGCAAAACAATATATATTGACTTTAGTGATTTATTTTCATTTTGGGAAGAACAGCTGGCACTCTAGTACTGTCCCACTGGAGCATTATGGTTGCTAAAATAACCTTTCAACATTCAACGGATATCTATTGAGTGCCAACTCTGTGGCAGGCATATTACTGTACCCTGAAAAAGGCACAATAAACATGATTTTTCTTCTCTAGGAGATTATCATCTGAAGGAAGAAACAATGATATAAACAAATAATTAAAATGAAATTTGGCCCTTAATATAATAGAAGTGCCATGGGAACATAGAAGGAAGAATGACTGATTGCTTGGAGAGAAGGACAGCTTTTTGAAAAGAGGTGACATTTAATCTGAGGTTGTCCACACAAAGACAATTTAAAGAAAGGTGAAGGCAACAAAAATTGCATGTGGAAGTATGGAATGCTTCAAGAAGTTTGGCCTGTCAGGTGACAAGTGACCAAGGAGATTGTGTGAGTGGAGAATGCAGGCTGTGAGAGAGAACACGATGCCATTCCTGAGTAATTGTATTGTTGCCGGGGCCAGTTGGGCCAAGAATGAGTATCGGTTTAATCATGTTAATATTCAACTTCTGGTTGAAAAATATGTAGTTCTACAACAGTAGGCAGTGATAGAGCAATTAGACTGCCCTCCCACCACCAATCCTTCCTGCAAAATTGAATCTGAAGCCTAGACTTTACACTTAGGGAATAGACATCTGGATCTAAAATGAAAATGTAAGTGGGTTACATTTTTTTGTAGAGTTGTTTGATATCACACACACTCATCAGCGCACTGCATCGGAATCACCTAGAGGGCTTGTTAAAACATAGATTGCTAGAACCCACCACCAGAGTTTTCAATTCTGTAGGTCTATGGGGGGCCCCAAGAACTTTGGTTTTTTAACAAGTTCTCAGTTAGAACATGTTCCTGTTATTAAAATTACCTACAGTGATTATGTCAGACAGTGAATAGATATTTTTAAAATTACATCTGTGTATTACGTTCCTATCCTTTATAAACAATCATTTGTATTGAAGGAAACATGCTTTGACAGCAATACCCTGTTTTAGGTCAGTCTCAACCTATCAATAATGATGCTATTGGCTGGGAATGCTGGGGACCCTCACCTGGTCCCTTAGCACCTGTGGGAGCCTCCACAGACAATCCTTGAGTAGAGTCAATATTGTGGCTGGACTGGCTCTTGTGGTTCTTTATTATGATTTCAAGAGGCATCTCAGCAACAACCATCAGGGAACTTTGAAAAAAAACAAGGTTTATTGTTCAGAAGTCCTGGAGGTTACAAGGCATGCCTGGGACCACGCAGTGACATCACAGGTAGAGAGAGGGAGAACCTGGGGTTCTGCCTTTATTAGGGTCGAGGGGGGGATACCTAGGGTTTTGTGGGTTCACTCTTTATTGGTGAATTTAAAACATAAGAGCAGGAATTAAAGCGCTGGAAGAGAAAAGCATCCTGTCAATCAAACTGTCAGTTATCTAACTCAACCAGGGCTTTCTAAAAGGTGGAACTTGCATGGATGAGGCAGCCTGGCTCTTTATCTAGTTATGTAGCTGGTAATGTGCTTATTCCAGATGATGTCTTTGAAGTGGATCCCTTGGCAATTAAAAGTTTAATGTCAGGCACTTACATTATGATGAAAAAAACTAATTTTCAGGTGCTTACACTACACACACATAGTCTATATTCACCAACTTATTGTTTATTGAGATATATTATATATCAGGTGCTCTAGGTTTTTGAACATGACACTAAGGAGACGTGCTAATGCTACTGGTACAGGGACCACAACTCTGGGAACAACCGCTATAGAATATCAGTAATTTAATAGGGTCCGTAGTAGGGAATGTTTAAGGAAACCTCATCTAGGATTTTGATGAATCCTCAAGGGGGAATGATCTTTCTCCTTCTCCAGTTGAGAATCACTATACTTGATTTAAGTTGTGGTATATCTTGAGGGATCTTTATTCAATAATAGAATTGGGCTGGTATTAAAAGACTCAAAACCTACTAATCAGATATTTTATATATATTGTATATATATGTATATTACCTGTATTTAGTCTTATAATACTCTTTTTATGTTACAAGTCTCAAAAATATATATCTGATTGGCATAGATATCTGAGACAGGTAGATAGATAGAATATTTTTTTAAAAACTATGTTCTGTAAGCAGGTAGGTGATAAGGAAAGCAATTAATATAATTGAGCTCAATGTTCTGGAAAAAAATAGGCTATCCAGGCATACTGTCAACTGTATCTCCTCATTTTCTTTCACTGCAATTATTTCATGGGCAACAATATGTTTTTCTTACTAATATAAAGTTTCCAATGGATATACAGTGTCCTACGATCTCTCTTTTGTTCATTACTTGGCTTCTACAAAGAATTTTATTTTAGTGGTATTCTGAGGCTCTTTCTCTGTGCTCCATTAAGGGGTGATGTTTTGGACTTTACCTGGGTTCCTTTGGCCTCCTAGAATTTTCTATCCAATTATGATCATGGTAACCAGAACACAAAGAGTTAAGACCAAATCTAACAGTAATTTATTGATACAAGTTCAGCTGTAGAAATCTCTCTTGTAATGCAGCTAGAGGCAGATTTGTAAAGTTCATGCACAATAAAAGGCAGAGTATGGTTTTAAAAAGTCCTTTGCCTAATCTTATTCTAATCTAAGCCCTAATTTCACTATCTCAATTCTATGTACAAAGAGAAGTAACAGTAAAGGTAGACAATAGGTGATCAGTAAATAAGCGATCACTTTCAGCCTTGTCCAGAATTGTGGCCAGCTGATGGATGGAGACAAGCAGACCCGTTAATTAGAAATGTGAGTGAAACCACCCCATGGTTTAATATTAGTTGTCATTTAATGAGAACAAATGAGAGTTATGGATGAATTTGCTAAAAGTTTTCTTCTTTGATTTAGCTCACCTGGCACCTAGAAAACCAGTCTTTTCAAAATACGTGGTCAATGGATGGTACTTTTTGTAAGAACTGGTCCTGCTATTAAAATTATCTGCAACTATTATGTCAGTCAGAGAATAAATATTTTGAATATTATGCCTCTGCATTAAGCTTGTATCCTTCATAAATAATAATTTATATTTAAGAAAACATATTTTTATAGAAATACACATAAAGTCTACATTCATTAACTTATTATTTATTGAGCACGTATGACATGTCAGGTGCTCTAGGTTTTTGAACACAGCATTAAAGAGAAAAAGTCCCTTTAGTTATAGGGCTCTATGAACCAGATGAGCTAAACTAAACAAGGAAACATTTAGCAAACTATTTGACATTCTCTGTATTTATTTGTCAACTTGTTTTCTCTCTATATACCTGGAATATAGAATTTTGGATGGTGATTGGTACTAAAAGGAAAAATAAAGCAGGATGAGGAAAGGCTAAGAATAGGGTGGGTTGCTATTTTCCATAGTGGATCCTGGGAAGACCTCTCTGAAGAGACATATAAGAAACTGGAAGGAAGGAAGAGAATGCATCATTCAGATGTCATGGAGAAGAAAGTTCCAGGCGGAAGGAAGAACATGTATAAAAGTCCTGAGGAGGGAGGGAATGTGTGTGTGTTCGAGGGGCAGCAGGGTGGCTGGAGTAGAGTGACTAGGGGAGAGTGCTGTGAGCTGAAGTGGTATTAGGGGGATAAATCAGGTAGGGCCTAATTGACCATTGTGAAGGCATTGGCTTCTACATTATGGTAGATTAGGAGGCTGAGAATTTTAAGCAGTGGCTAGAAGCAAGGTAAGTTATACTGTAGGATGTATAGGTAGAAGTGAGAGGTGAACTAGAGGCTAGTGTAATAATCCAGGTTGGGTGTGTGTGTGGAGCTAGGACTTGGTTGGTAGCCATGGACCTGGGGAGAAATGACCATAGTTTGGATACATTTTGAAAGTACAGATAACAGGATTTGCTGATGGACTAGATATGAAGATTGAGAGAGTGGAGAAAAACAATTTTAGCCTGAACGTAAGGAAGGGTCGGATGGCTGTTTACTAGGATAAAAAAAGACTATTGAAGGAGAGGGTTTGGTGGGAAAATACAGGTAAATTTCCCATGAGAAATCATGAAAAAGAATTTTAGTTTTAGTATGTTTTCATGGAAAGAGTATTTTCAGCTCCTGAAAGTTACGTCAAGGTTGGAAGGAAGGAAGGGAGGAAAGAAGGAAGGGAGGGAGGGAGGGAGGGAGGGGGGGAGAAAGGAAAGGAAAGGGAAGGAAGAGAAAGAGAAAGGAGGGAGGAAGGTAGGAAGTTATCTCAATTTTCCGAAAAAAATGAGAGAAGATACATTCATACACACAATGATAGTGGTACTTTGTATATGTAATCCAGTACAATTGCATTGGAGTTAACTTGATCTTTACCTCTCCTGTGACCTAGTGTGGATGACCATACATCAGTGGAGACAGCTTTGATTTACCTCTGGTTTCTTTCTTCATAGCATTTACTATGTTAAACCATTATTGACTGCATTATAATTATTATTTACATATATTTTACATCCATCTATTAACTGAACTCCTTTAGGGTCTGAACCTTGACTCAGTCATCACTATATACTCAGCCTAGAGCATACACCCTGATGTACAGTGATACTCAATACATATTTGTTGAATGGATGGAATGAATGGCGATTAGGAAGGAAGGGAGAAAGGATTTGAAAACAATGTTGGTCATACCATCCATTATCTCAGTCCTTTCTTCTGTCAACACTTTCTCTTTCATCTTCTTTCATGTCCTCAAACATCACCTCTACCCAGGACCTAAAATTGGGCTTGACACTTTGGAAGCACTGAGAAAATGATTTTTGAGTATGCAAACTTCCAATTATGCATCTGTAACATTGAGTTTAAGATCCACATTTCCAAGCACTTCCTGAACCTTTCCACCAAGCCATGGCAAAATCCTGATATGACGCCTGGATGATATAAATGGGGATGACCTGGTTGGATAGATGGAAACAACAAGGTTTAGTTAGTGATTGGAAAAGGGGAGCAAGGAATTAATCTGATGGGTGCAAGGTATTTTTTCGGGACACTAGGCAGATATAGATACCACAAATTGGGAGAGGAACTGAGAGAAAAAGGAGAAGAGAGCCACTTTGGAGGGTTGTTGATCACTTTGGTTTTAGATATTGAAATATTTGGTTTAATGCGGTTATGAGGCATTCAGGAAATCTGTATGAGGACAAGTACTAGATTCAGAAGCCTGAGTTTTAACTCCCAGTTCACCACTTAGTGTGTGTAAACTTGAGTAAATTATTAAACCTTTCTAAGCCTCAACTTCCCCATCAAATATATATTTAAAAGATTAAAAGAAGTTCTGCATGCAGAGCACATGGAATTATACCTGGCATCTGGTAAACTTTCAATAAGTGGTATATAATATCGTTTATATTCTTGTGAGGGCAAGAAGAATTGAATCCCTCTGAGAAGAATGCTTGAGGCTGGCATTTGTCTGACAGGCTTTTATTTTCCTAAGTGGGGTATGAGAGCTGATGGATTTTGGTTACATGTTTTGCTTAATGGGGTATGGGAATTGAAAGAATTTAACAAGAGATGTGTGGGGAAAAAATATCAGGTTTGAAAACACAGCTTAAACTTCGTTAGGATTGGTGACTAGAGAAATAGATGAGGCACCTCAGGTAAAGCATGTGGCCATGAATGAAGTACTGGGTAACAAATATATTTACAGTGTAAGTCAAAGAAAAAGAGACAGAGAAGAGCAGAGAGCATCAGAACAAGGTGTGATTATCATTGTCAGAGGCCCAAGGAGTTAAAGTTAAGATGAGAACTCAAGCCTGCTGTTATACATGACACCTTTTAGAATGCTTGTTCTTGACCCTGATGTGCAGCTACTCTCAAAAGACCTCTCTCTAGTATTCTGTGTTTGACACCTAGTGCCATAGATCCTGTTCGTCATCTTTCTTGGTGTACTCTCTGGCTTTTAGCAGAGCATAACCTCTGGTAGCTTCCTGAGAAAAGGCTCAAGGGAGGTAATTTTTTTGACATATTATGTCATAAAATATTTTATTCTATTCTTCCTTTTTTGCTTACTTTTCTGTATCCTCGTGATCTTGTTTCAGAAAATGGAGTCACTTCTCTTTTACTTTCTCTAGATTTTCAATATAATTCTCCCACAATACTCTTCTGCTTCTTGTATTGTTCATATCTTCTATGGTCCTGCTTTCTTGTTCATTTATTGTTTGTTTTATTTTGAGGAACTCTTTTACTTTCAAAGTCATTCTTCAAATTATCTAGTGATCTTAACTTTTTGTTTACATTTAAGTGTGAGATACTGATATTTGATAAAGTAAAATACCCTTTCCTGATAAAAATACTGAGTATAAAAAGGAATCATTGGATACTCTTGCTAGCATGTTATACTATGTATATACAGTTTAGTCCAGTTGTCAGCATATTACTTAATGAGGACACATTCTATGAATTCTAACCAAAGACAAAGTTACAGTAATGTTCAGCTATCTTCACTACTGCTTAACATTGTGTTGGGAGTATTAGCCATCACAACCAGATGAAATAAACCAATTCAAGGCAGATCAGTTGAAAGAAGAGGTAGCAGTGTCCCAATTTGCAGATATGACTGTTTACCCAAAAAGCCACAAAGAAACAATAACATTAACAAACCCAAACACCAATACAAACAGTAAAATAATTCAGTAAGTTAGCAGAATATAAAATTTACATGCAAAATCAGTAGACTTCATGGTAACGAGCTGGAAGATTTTATGGATCAGACATACCCATTTACAACACTAGAGACAAGAAACAAATTTAATAAGAAATTTTCAAAATCTATATTTAAAACTCTCCTGGAAGACACGAAAGAAAATTAAAGGGAAAGACCTACTTTGTTCCTAAAAGCATGACTTAACATCATAAAAGTATCTATTGTTTTTAAGTTAATGAATAAATTAAATGACATTCCTATATAAGTAATATTTTTTTCTGGACTTAGATAAGCTGATCCTAAAGTTTATATAGAAAAATACATGTTTGTGGGCACCATACCTTTAACTTCTCCCAGCTGTTGGGGAGAAGTATCTGCAAAATAGCTCAAAGATATTGTTCTGTATATCCCTTGTCAGGGGGAGGGGGGGAAACCCGACCAGGACCCTGCCCCAAGGCTGCACTATTGTTTCTTTTGACTGTTCCTCCCTTGTCTCTGCTCCCTTCCCTTCCCTAATTAGCATCTATTTGTTGGAACTCAGGGAGGGTCATGGAGGCTGAATGAAACCTATTTCCAGTAATCAAGAAATGGGGGACACAGAAAGCCTTTGTGCCCAGGAACCCCACAGGGTCCTGATTGGTATCAATGCTTATAGATTTATACCTTTTTAAAAGTTATTTTCCTCTTGTTTTATAAGCAGGCTTCTGATAATTTTTTTAAATATATTTACACAATCATACTGATATATTTTTTCTGATATTGAAGGAGAAATATATGTATTTAGCAAAAATGAATGTTGGCTTAGGTTTTCTCTAATGGTCCCTCCAGGAATCTGGACCATTGTTTGTCACCACAAAGGATGAAAATGTTTGATTGTAATATGCCAGTTTTCAAGTAAAATTGATTTTGTTTCTACCTTTTAAGAATGAAGGCAAATATATTTTTATTTCATTAATAATATTGCTTGCATTTTCTAGACCTTTCCCTAAAAGCACATATTTAATTTTCCTGAGTTGTTTTGGTTACAGATTCTCCTGACTATTTTTAAATTTTCAGCTTTTATTTGTCCACCTCCAGTATTCTGAACTGCTGAGTTTCATCATAGCTGTGATATGAAAAGGGCTAATTCCCTAAAGTCTCTTTTAAAAATTGCCTTTTACTCTTTAACCTGCTATAGAGTTTATGTAGAATGATGGAACCATTTCACAGAGTCACTCCTGTGAATATTTGCCTTGCACATGGTAGATAATAAATATTTCATTGAACAAAAAAAAGAGAATGAAGGCAAAGCAGAATGTCTTGTATTACTGATTTTATTATCATAACTGACTTGAAGAATTAAATACAATTTTGGAGTGTCAGCAATATTCTCTTGATGTTTAGGTATGCCTCACTATATACTATGCACATATATTCTGAAAGAAGAAGTTCAAATGAAGATTGCTTCTAATAATATTCTAAATGAGCTGTTTAAGTAGTATATATTGGTAGTAGACATAGGGAATTTATTCAGATCCTATATATAAGGCATTTCAATATATCCCTGAGGATCAAACCTGTTGTCTAACTCAGTCAACCACTAGTTTGGATTAAAAACAACAATTTAGATATCATTAAGTATATTGCCTAATAGTCAAAGATCCTAAACAATGACATTATATGAATATTTCTTTTAGTGTATTTTCTATTTCATCTTAGTTGTAGGTTAGCGAATCAGCAGTCTCAAGTTATAAAACAAATATTACCAACATACTAAACAAGTCCTAACTTTCTTCCATTAAAATATGTAAAATCACAAAGATTTTGTTCTTCATGGATAACAGCATTTGCTGTTTGTTGTCTCTGCTTGATGAGGAAGTCATTTTCCTTATCTTGTTCATTTTCAGGATTCCTGGTGGCAGAGGTCTATGACAATTTTTTTCCCATATGTTTTCGAGAAAAAAATCACAGATATTATGGTCTATCTATGTTGGACTTGGTAATTTGCTTACTACACTTTTACCTTCTGAATAGAAAAAAAAACAATGGATTTGAGATTGTTGAGAAGGGGAAATTTTCCCTCTCTGCCCCTTTTGAGTTCTTGTAGCTGGACTAATAATAAAATTGACACAAGACAGATAAACAGGAGAAAAATAAACAAATTTACTTCATGCACATAGAGGTCTCATAAAAATGGGACCTAACACGTGGTCAAAGCAGGCAGCTTTTGTACTTTTTTGATTAAGAAATAATAAATTTGAAAGGAATTGATAGGACATAGAAACTTAGGGTTGGGTGCTTAATTAGTAAGGAATTTAAGTAAAGTTTGGACTTGGATAGTAAATTAGTAAAAAAGTAATAAGATTGGTTTGTACATGTTCCTTGTCTCTGGTAATAAGGGTGTCCTTCTATCTCCCAGTACAAGGAGGGCACCTTTCATAACAGAGATTTATTTCCTGCTTTCAGGAGACAGAGAGGAGAGGAGGGTCAAGTGTCCTTCCTGCATCACCTGTTTCTTAAGTAACTTTAATTCAAAATAATCAATATGACATTAAGGCATATTTTGGGACGGACTGCCCTGGGTTTCCAACAAGATGTACATGTCTAGGTGCTAGAATCAACGCTGCAATTTGCAAAGCATTTTACTTCTTGGGTGTGAAGAGAACCAAAACATGAATGAGTAGGCAATATTATTTTGTTAAAAAATGAATTAGAAGGATTGGTGGGGGGGGCAAAAAAAGGAATGCTACTTTTTTTCACAATTTTTTTACAATAAATTTTATTAGTAGTAAAATATAACATTGATACCCCTGTTTTTAAAAAAATATATGAATAATAAATGTTTTAAAGAGAGCTAAAGAGATATTGAGGAAACTCTTTTAGATGAGGTAAGATAGGAAGGAGAACAATGATTAAAATATCAGGCAAAAAAGTCCTATGAGAAACGTCAGAAGAATTGGAGTTGTTTAGTCAAAGTAGAAAATAAGTGGTACCTTACTCATATTCATAATTTGAACCCTTTGATTTTGTTTTAATTCCATTTTTAATGAGCCAGATTTTTATTAGGTTTTACATGCATGCAGAATTACTATTATATAGGAAAGAATTGGTTGAACACAAGAAAGTCTCTGACAGTAATATACAATGGAAGGAAATTGCAAGGAAGCCTTCTACATTTTCTCTACAAAAGAAAAAAATAGCCTGAGAACTCTGTATGTCTAAGCCCCTTGAATAATAATAGGAAATGGAGGATGGTTTATAAGTAGTTTTCATTATTTATAAAAGGCTGAAAAAAGCATATATTTTCCAGCAATATGTCCACATAGTCACACTTAAATTTCTCCTAACCCTGAGAGTCCCTGTTTCACAACCATCATCACTGTCACGGAACCCCTGGGCAATTCACTGGCATTGCCAAAATGCCATAGCCCTTGAAGTCCAAGGAATGAGACACAGGAGTCTTTTAACATTTCACAACTCTGTGTGCTCATTTTTCCTAATAGACAGAACCCAGCATCTGTGGTTCTTTAAGCACCATTCAGAAAGTCACATTATAATCAATCCTCCTGCTTGTCCTGGCAGGGATTCCATTCTGAGCACAAAAAATCTTGTCATATAATTCAGTTTCTAGATCAGGTAGCACATCCCCCCCTGCCTTATTTGTATCATGGAGTGATGTGACACTGTCGGGGAGGAAAAATAATTTTCCCTTTACCCTTCTAGGTTCTTGGCTGAGACCCTCCTGTAATAAAAAGAGATTAATAGGCAAAAAAGTTAATTTTGTTCATACATACATACATGAACCCCACAAAGATAAGAGGCTCAAAGGCAGGCAGCTGGGGTTTATATACCATACTGAGCTAAAGAATGGGAGAGCAGTCTGGAGCTTCAAAGGGGAGGAAGACAATTCATGGGAAGGTGAGAAGAGGAAATGTTGAATAAACTAATGTTTGCCAGTGCCATGCTGATAAATCTCTCAGATGAAAAAGTTATCTCTGGTAATAGCTGTCTTCCTGGTACAGGCTCCCTATCTAAATTCTTTCAGGCTGTTAAAGAGGATGATAAAAAGCTTTTCCTGAGTCTTCAGGGTCTTGATTGCCTTCAGCTCAAAATAATCCTTATGCCAAGGAGGCATATTTTGGGGTGCCATATTCTGCTCTCCTTTTCCTCCATCCTCTATCTTATCAGTAGGGGATTGTTAGAAGAATATCAGGCACACAGTAGATTCATAATAAATATTCCTGCATGATTAATGAGTGAAGGAGTGAATGGTGGTAGAAAGTAGAAAGATACAGAACCCTGAGAAGTTTGACCACACTGTCCAATAGAAATATAATGTAAAGCACTTATGTAATTTAAAATTTTCTTGTAGCCAAATTCATAAAGTAAAAAGGAACAAGTAAAATTGTTTTAATAATAATATTTTAGTTAATCCAATATATCCAAAATATTATCTCTTCAACATGTAATCAATATATTATTACAGAGATATTTCAGAATATTTTTTGTACTACCTCTTTAAAATCTGTTATATATTTTACACTGACAGCACATCTCAACTTGGAATAGCCATATTTGAAGTGCTCAATGGCCATACATAGCTAGTGGCTACCATATTAGACAGCAAAGTTATATAAGAATGTTAAAATAATCTTGACTGGATCAGAAAGGGACTTTGTTACTTTCACCAACATCCCATGAGCCAAAACCCAGTTATATGATTCAACCTAACTGCAAAGGAAGCTAGAAAATGTAGCTAAAGAGAAATCTTCAAGAACTAGTGGTTAGGCAACCTAAGTGTAATATTATCAGGGTATTGTCTAAAATCTTAGTTTATTTGAAATAATTGAATATAGTTGATAACAATTACATAGTATAAAGTAGGATGTACTGTTTTCAAAGCCAAGTTCAAAATATATATAATGAGCTGTATTGGCTCAAGTATGTTTTTTTAAGAATTATGAATTGAAGGAAAACTATGAAATTTTTTCTTTACTAAAACTGCCTTCAGTACCCCAGGGCAGTAAGTAAAAAGAAGAAAACAAACTTGAAAGCACAAAATATATTACCGATCTTAGTAATTTAGCTTATAAACTGATACTGAATTTGTTACATGATCCATATTTCCAAATTGTTTTAACATTATGTAGGACCAGCCCAAGAAATGAAATGGAAAAAAAGAATGCAAGTTACCTTTCAGTGAAGTTACAAGAGGGAATAGGAAAAGAAAAACTCACTTTTTTTTCCCCCTATTCAACACATGTGGACTTGAAACTTTGAACATGTAGCAGTGGATCTGTTCTCAAATCAAATGCGTAGACCAGGAACAAGGTTATTTAAGTGAGAAGACATTTCCTCATATGAGTCAATATTTTATTTTTCTACTGTGGTCATCAGTGGATAAACACTCATAATCATATAGGTATATGCATTGCTGGCCAAATCAATAGAAAGCTTTTAAAAATACAGATTTCCCCCAAATTCTCCCCACTATTATCACCACCTAGATTTCCCTTGAAGTGAGTATGTTTTTAACAGAGATAAATATTTATGTTATATAGAACTGCATTGATAAATCCCTTGAATAGTATAAGAAGGCTGAATTTCTAGCTATTTCTGTTTTTGAAGTTCACTCTTCAAACTATGAGCCCATGTAGAGCAGTTATTGGAAAAGTATCTACAGCTTCCATTATTGGCCCATTTAGTACAGTGTGAGTTGGAACTCTGCCCACTATTTTATGTTACTCACTGTGTGGGCCAAACAAATAGAAGGTACTCAAGAAATATAGATGTTAGGATAAAGTAATGCATACCAAAAAATCTACTCACTAATTACTGAAGAACATGTTACATACAGTTTCTTGGAAATATGGCAAATTTAGAGCTAAATAATATGAGAAATCAATGATTATTGTTTTAAAAGTGTTATAAAAAGCATTTTAATTTTTCTAAGCATCTCAATAAATTAACAAAAATACATAGGAAATAAATAAAATGATAAGGAGATTTTATATATATATATACATATATATATTTGTGTGTGTGTTAAATGATTTAATATAGTTAAACTGTTTAACTAGATTAGGTAAAAGGCTGAAGTTTTCCACCTAGACTAGGAAATATAAAAATATACACATATAACTAGTGTAGTAATCTTATGGTATTGAAAGCTCCAAATAATTAAATAAGATATTTATAATATTTATAACAAAGAATATTTTAATTTAATTGTCCTCAAACCATATACAATAGAAAAAGGGAAAGCACAAATTAAGAAGTAACAATGTTAAACTGTATTTTAGTTCTTAAAATTTCATGTTTCTGCTCCATATAATTAAATCAGTAATGACAATTATAATTTTAGGATGATTCCCTGACTACTCATCACAAATAGTAAATGAAGAATTCCTATTTCCTCATTAAATGTGAATTCTTTAAATATTGGTGCTTTTTTCCCCTCGATAGACTTACTTTTTTAAAAAGAGAAAACACAGTGTACATATATGTATATCAAATCATCACTGTGTATGCTTTAAATACCTTATAATTTCATTTTTCAGTTAGACTTCAGTAATCCAAAAAAAAAGAAAGAACTTAAATTTGCTTTCTTTTTTTTTTTTTTTTTTTTTTGCGGTACGCGGGCCTCTCCCTGTTGTGGCCTCTCCCGTTGCGGAGCACAGGCTCCGGACGCGCAGGCTCAGCGGCCATGGCTCACGGGCCCAGCCGCTCCGCGGCATGTGGGATCTTCCCGGACTGGGGCACGAACCCGTGTCCCCTGCATCGGCAGGCGGACTCTCAACCACTGCGCCACCAGGGAAGCCCCTGCTTTCTTTTAAATATCAAAATATTTCATTGAAAATAATTCATAAGGTAATTAACTATTTTAGAATAAAATATTTATAATATTTATTTGGAAAAGTTATGTAACATTCGTGGGGGAGGAAAACAACTTTCCTCTACCCATCTAGGTTCTTCTGGCTGGCCTAAGAATTAAATTGACATGAGACAGATTGACAGGAGAAAATCAAATTTAATTACATATGAACAGGGCTTTACTAGAAAAATTAGACCCAATGACAAGTTAGGCAATTGAGGGTTATATGCTGTCAGAGGGAAGGAGAAGGGAGTAGTGGTTTGGGACTTCAAAGGGTATGAAGGCAATTCACAGGAATTGAGCAAATATGAGAAAGAGCAAATATTTGGTAAACAAATGTTTGCTGGACCACACAGAAACAATGGGACACAGAGAGGACTTTTAACAGACTGTACCAGATACCTCCCTATCTACCACACTTAGTTCAAATTATACTATAGTTATCTATAGTGGTGGCTCCCTTTCTGGAATCGATCTTCATTCTTTTAGACAGTTACAGGAAAGGTCAAAGATTCTTCCTGAGTCTTTTGGGCCTTGATTGTTTTCAGCTTCAAATAATCTACATGCCAAAGAGACATTTTGTGGTGGCACATTTGTTCCCCTACACATTTTTTCAGGAGCTCTCTCAATTCTAGCACTCTGTTGTCATATGTAACCATTTCTAAGAAAAACTGACAGTGTTGTTGTAAAGTAGGTAGTTTAGATAACATTAAAGCAATTAAAATCTGAACATGGTTGGTCCAAATCAGGTAAATTTAAGAAAAACTTTTACAAAGACTATTTGTTCCTACTAGTTAGACTCATTAGGTAATTTTTCACCTCTTTATTTGATCAATAAACATTCAGTAAGTAAGTTGGCTGAGCAGTCTAAACTGTTTTAATATTCTTGTTCATGTTACATTAAAAAATGGAATTTGATGCTATTACCGAACAAAGTTCCTGTGCCTAGTGCACAGTGAGGCCAAACAAACCAAAATGTCAGAGTTTGGATCAGAAAAAGGTTTATTGCAGGACCAAGCAAGGACAACAGGTGGCTCGTACTCAAAAACCCTGAATTCCCTGATGGTTTTGGGGGAGAAGTTTTAAAGGCAAAACTTGGGGTGAGGGCTGCGGGGTCTGTGGCTTTCTTCTGATTGGTTGGTGGTGAGGTAACAGGGCAGTGCTCCAGGAATCTTGTGCTCAGCCTGAAGTTACCATCCTCTACCTGGGTGGGGGCCTGCAGAGGAAATCGAAGATATCGTTATGTATATTCCTTGAGGATAAATGAGAACTTTGCCCCAAGGCTGCATTGTTTCTTGACTGCTCCACCCTAGTTTCTGCATCCCCTTCCTTCCCTGATTAGCAACTATTTGGATCTGCCTTTTGGAACTCAGGGAAGGTCAAGGAGGCTGAATGAAGCCTATTTCCTACAAACAAGAAACGGAGGATACAGAAAGGATTTGTACCAGGGAGGGCACCACAGGGTCCTGCTTGGGTTTCAATGCCTTGGAAAACAATATTAAAACTTTCACAAGATATTAAAATATTTGTTGGATTACTTTTTAAGAGTAAGATTCACAAATACTTTTTTTTTTTTTTTTTTTTTTTTTTTTTTTGCGTTACGCGGGCCTCTCACTGTTGTGGCCTCTCCCGTTGCGGAGGACAGGCTCCGGACGCGCAGGCTCAGCGGCCATGGCTCACGGGCCCAGCCGCTCCGCGGCATGTGGGATCCTCCCAGACCGGGGCACGAACCCGTGTCCCCTGCATCGGCAGGCGGACTCTCAACCACTGCGCCACCAGGGAAGCCCAATACTTCTTTTTTTAATATTATAAATAATTACCTTCTGCTTTGATTGAATAATTTTCCTCATCTTTTTATCCAAAAAATTCTACTGAGAGCTTTAAAAACTTACATTTGGTGGCACCACTTAAAATGTGATTTACACTCCTCATCATTATTTAATCTTTGAAATGATACTTTATCATTTCTTAAATCAGTGTGGGTACATTGAACAAGGTTTGAGAGCCACTCGGTAGGACTAAGTCATTAGCCTGTAATTTTACAGTGGATAAAATACTATGTTTTCATTACTTTGAAAAAAAATAATGACCTTGCAATTGACTCTTACATTTAACATTTTAATCTCAGCTTTACTACCATTAAATATAACTGTTTGCATTGATCACATAAGAAGCCAGAAAATCACTGGGTCACAGTTTAATCTAATTCAATTTAAATCTAACAAAGATAGCCATAATTAGCAATTTACCAAATCAAAGGCCAGAGTTAAATTACATTCAAAACTGTGTAGATTTGGGAGTAATTATGTTTAAATTTTAAAACATTATTCTGGGGGTGCTGAAGCTCTTTCAAGAGTTTATTATATGGTACCTAATAGTTGTCAAGGGCAGGATGATTTATGAAGTCTAAGCTTTTACCTAACACAGCCAATGCTCCTGTTGTACCTACTGTCTTGAGTCTTTATACATAGATCTTGTTTCACTTGGCTTGCTTCAGGGTATAGGGTCATAGCCTTTATCAGTGGCAGTAAAAAGGCTAATCCCCACCAAAGATTTTGAGTATTATATGAAAAAATCACAAGACATGAACTTCTTGCCTCCCAATGCCCAAAACGCCCATCTTGCTTCTAATGAATAAGGCGAAAGACATAGAAGCAGGGCAGAGCTGAATAGGGAAGTCAGTGACATTTCAAGAACAGAGGAATTCGTATTCGAAAAATGGACAATGAGGGCTTGCTGCCCAAAGTTGTTTGTTTCACGAAAAATGTGCCTGTTAGCAAAGTCCTATAACTAGGAATTTTAGATAAAGTTCATATGTACATTTTTTAAAACACAGTGCTTTCCACAGAATTTGAATTAAAAACAAAGAAAAAAAAATCACATTATTTAAAAAAAAATCACTTTTAGGCTCAATGTTGAGCCTAAAATCTAAACAAACTCAAGGATCACAGGATAAAATGTAATGCTAATAAGTAGCACATATCAAGTGCCAGGCACTGTTATAATTTATTTACTTGGGTTATCTCATTTAATTGTTAAAGCAACGTTTTGAGATGGCTAGTATGAGTATCTCCTTTTCGCATATGAGAAAAAGCAGAGAACAGTTAAGTAATCTGTGAAGTTGACAAAATTAGGATTCTTTATAAGGCTTTCAGGGCTCCAGAGTTCATATTATTAAATAATCTATTGTTCCTCCAAATCGGGGGCCTTCATCTGTTTTCTATTTGCTGTCTACCACCCAATTTAAGAGAAAACATGAGAGCCCTTTATGATCCAGTATACATCTCTCTCTCTCTCACACACAAACACACACACGCACACACACACTCACACACACACACAGATCTGGAAAAAGTTTCATTAAAAAAGGTAATGTAGAAGCGCAGCGTGTGGCCGGGGCGTCCGCACGAGCGTTCAACATGCGGATTGAGAAGTGTTATTTCTGTTCGGGTCCTATTTACCCAGGCCACGGCATGATGTTCGTTCGCAACAATTGCAAGGTGTTCAGATTCTGTAAATCCAAGTGTCATAAAAACTTTAAAAAGAAGCGCAATCCTCGCAAGGTCAGGTGGACCAAAGCATTCCGGAAAGCAGCTGGTAAAGAGCTCACAGTGGATAATTCATTTGAATTTGAAAAACGTAGAAATGAACCTGTCAGATACCAGCGAGAGCTGTGGAATAAAACCATTGATGCAATGAAGAGAGTTGAAGAGATCAAACAGAAACGCCAGGCTACATTTATAATGAACAGGTTGAAGAAAAATAAAGAACTACAGAAAGTTCAGGACATTAAAGAAGTGAAGCAAAACATCCATCTTATCCGGGCCCCTCTTGCAGGCAAAGAAAAGCAGCTGGAAGACAGAATGGTGCAGAAATTACAACAGGATGTGGACATGGAAGATGTTTCTTAGAACTCTTACTGTCTGTAACCATTTCTATAAGTGCATCTGGAAATCTCCTTTGGAGACATAGAACTTCTAAATTATTGGGGTTTTTTTCATATAAGGTCACTCATATGAAAGGGGATTAAAGTACTTCCTTCCTACATTGGTCTCTACAGAACAGCAGATGTGGATGCTTGATTGCATCTCAACGTTAAGCCTTCACTGAGAGAGACACTTTTATAAGTCATGAAAATTGTTTGTAAATACAGAAGTGAATTGTGGACATAAAATGGTCATGCCATTTGGTTAATGGCACTAGGCAGCATTTATGTAACAATGACAAATTCATGACGAGTTATATATAAAATAAAACTTTCAGTGCAGTAAAAAAAAAAAAAAAGGTAATGTATCCTTACCATATGTAGCCACACTCTAATAATTTTTATTCCATTTTGTTTGATTTGTTAAATGAACAGCTGGCATGGCATGTAAATGGATTTCACAGTCTACTTGTGTCTTGACCTATAGCTCAAAAAACACCTCTCTAGGTGACTTGCCCAAATTACTTACTTGTGAGGTCAGATGCTAAATTTAGGATTTTTACTTGAAAACAGTTGCTCTTTCCTCTTGGCTTTGTAACTGTATCAGTCCAAGAATTGTTTTGTTTTTTCATTTTTCTCAATGTTATATATAAATATAACATTTGAGAGTATTTGCAGATGAACTGGGAACCTTGCCAAAGGAGCTGTCTCTAACTACAGTGTGTGGGTCCAATAATCTGTAAAACAAATCAATATCAGTAAAAAAACAATACCTTTTTTTCTTTACTGGGATGCAATATAAAATATAAGCAACCAGTTTTTAAGGAAAAACATTTTAAAGTGAAAGACTAGAGTCAGTGCACATTTTACTTGTTTAGATTATAATACAGGAGTTCTCCCCTCAGACAACTTAGAAAAGGCAAAATTTTTAGAAGTATCAGAGTCAGAATGTTTTGTTCTTAATGAGAACATACATCTTAATATAACTTTAGAAGTGACCAGGGGAAGTCTGTTACACAGTTAAAATGGTTTAAATTATACACATAGATTTCTTTTGTGTGAGAAAATCTGGTCTTACATTTAGGTCTTTAATTCATTTTGAGTTTATTTTTCTGTATGGTGTTACAGAGTGTTCTAATTTCATTCTTTTACATGTAGCTGTCTAGTTTTCCCAGCACCAATTACTGAAGAGGCTGTCTTTTCTCCATTGTATATTCTTGCCTCCTTTATCAAAAATAAGGTGACCATATGTGCGTGGGTTTATCTCTGGACTTTCTATCCTGTCCCATTGATCTGTATTTCTGTTTTGGGGCCAGTACCAGACTGTCTTGATTACTGTAGCTTTGTAGTATAGTCTGAAGTTCAGGAGCCTGATTCCTCCAGCTCCCTTTTTCTTTCTCAAGATTCCTTTGGCTATTCAGCGTCCTTTGTGTTTCCATACAAGTTGTGAAATTTTTTGTCCTAGTTCTGTGAAAAATGCCAGTGGTAGTTTGATAGGGATTGCACTGAATCTGTAGATTGCTTTGGGTAGTAGAGTCATTTTCACAATGTTGATTCACATGTTTCACAATGTTGATTCTTCCAATCCAAGAGCATGGTATATCTATCCATCTGTTTCTATCATCTTTAATTTCTTTCATCAGTGTCTTATAGTTTTCTGCACACAGGTCTTTTGTCTCCCTCGATAGGTTTATTCCTAGGTATTTTATTCTTTTTGTTGCAATGGTAAATGGGAGTGTTTCCTTAATTTCTCTTTCAGATTTGCATGATTAGTGTATAGGAATGCAAGAGATTTCTTTGCATTAATTTTGTATCCTGCTACTTAACCAAATGCATGGATTAGCTCTAGTAGTTTTCTTGTAGCATCTTTAGTCTGTATGTATAGTATCATGTCATCTGCCAACAGTGACAACTTTACTTCTTTACTGTTTTGCATTCCTTTCATTTATTTTTCTTCTCTGATTGCTGTGGCTAAAACTTCCAAAACTATGTTGAATAGTAGTGGTGAGAGTGGACAACCTTGTCTTGTTCCTTATCTTAGAAGAAATGGTTTCAGTTTTTCACCAGTGAGAATGAGGTTGGCTCTGGGTTTGTCATATATAGCCTTTATGATGTTGAGATAAGTTCCCTCTATGCCTACTTTCTGGAGGTTTTTTATCATAAATAGGTTTTGAATTTTGTCAAAAGTTTTTGCTGCATCTATTGAGATGACCATATGGTTTTTTTCTTTTTTGTTTTTTTGTGTGTGGTACGTGGGCCTCTCACTGTTGTGGCCTCTCCCGTTGCAGAGCACACGCTCCGGATGCGCAGGCTCAGTGGCCATGGTTCACGGGTCCAGCCACTCCGCGGCATGTGGGATCCTCCCAGACCGGGGCACGAACCCGTTTCCCCTGCATCAGCAGGCAGACTCTCAACCACTGCGCCACCAGGGAAGCCCAACCATATGGTGTTTATCCTTTAATTTTTTAATATGTTATATCGCATTGATTGATTTGCGTATACTGAAGAATCCTGGCATTCCTGGGATAAACCCCACTTGATCATGGTGTATGATCCTTTTAATGTTCTGTTGCATTCTGTTTGCTTGTATTTTGTTGATTTTTGCCTCTATGTTCATCAGTGATATTGGCCTGTAGTTTTCTTTTTTTGTGACCTCTTTGTCTGGTTTTGGTATCAAGGTGATGGTGGCCTCATAGAATGAGTTTGGGAGTGTTCCTTCCTCTGCTATATTTTGGGAGTGTTTGAGAAGGATAAGTGTTAGCTCTTCTCTAAATGTTTGATAGAATTCACCTGTGAAGCCATCTGATCCTGGGCTTTGGTTTGTTGGAAGATTTTTAATCACAGTCTCAATTTCAGTGCTTGTGATTCATCAGTTAATATTTCCTCTTTCTCTCTGGTTCAGTCTCAGAAGGTTGTGCTTTTCTAAGAACGTGTCCATTTCTTCCAGGTTGTCCATTTTATTGGCATATAGTCTCTTGTAGTAATCTGTCATGATCCTTTGTATTTTTGCAGTGTCAGTTTTTACTTGTCTTTCTATATTTTTAATTCTGTGGATTTGAGTCATCTGCCTTTTTTTCTTGATGAGTCTGGCTAATGGTTTATCCATTTTGTTTATCTTCTCAAAGTTCTAGCCTTTAGTTTTGTTGATCTTTGCTATTCTTTGCTTCATTTCTTTTTCATTTTTCTGATCTGATCTTTATGATTTCTTTCCTTCTACTAACTTTGAGGGTTTTTTGTTTTTTCTCTCTAATTGCTTTAGGTGTAAGGTTAGGTTATTTGGGATGTTTCTTGTTTCTTGAGGCAGGATTGTATTGCTATAAACTTCCCAATTAGAAGTGTTTTTGCTGCATCCCATAGGTTTTGGGTCATCCTGTTTTCATTGTCATTTGTTTCTAGGTATTTTTTGATTTCCTCTTTGATTTCTTCAGTGATCTCTTGGTTATTTAGTAGCGTATTGTTTAGCCTCCATGTGTTTGTATTTTTTACAGTTTTTTTCCTGTAACTGATATCTAGTCTCATACTGTTGTGGTCGGAAAAGATATTTGATACGATTTCAATTTTCTTGAATTTACCAAGGCTTGATTTCTGACCCAAGATACGATCTATCCTGGAGAATGTTCCATGAGCACTTGAGAAGAAAGTGTATTCTGTTCTTTGGGATGGAATGTCCTACAAATATCCATTAAGTCTGTCTGGTCGAATGTGTCTTTTAAAGCTTGTTTTTCCTTGTTTAATTTCATTTTGGATGATCTGTCCATTGGTGAAAGTGGGGCGTTAAAGTCCCCTAGTATGATTGTGTTACTGTTGATTTCCCCTTTTATGGCTGTTAGCATTTGCCTAATACATTGAGGTGCTCCTATGTTGGGTGCATAAATATTTACAATTGTTATATCTTCTTCTTGGATTGATCCCTTGATCATTATGTAGTGTCCTTCTTTGTCCCTTGTAATAGTCTTTATTTTAAAGTCTGTTTTGTCTGATATGAGAATTGCTCCTCCAGCTTTCTTTTGATTTCCATTTGCATAGAATATCTTCTTCTATCCCCTCACTTTCAGTCTGTTTGTGTCCCCAGGTCTGAAGTGGGTCTCTTGTGGACAGCATATGTACAGGTCCTGTTTTTGTATCCATTCAGCCAGTCTGTGTGTTTTGGTTGGAGCATTTAATCCATTTATATTTAAGGTAATTATTGATATGTATGCTCCTATTCCCATTTTCTTAATTGTTTTGGGTTTGTTATTGTAGGTCTTTTCCTTGTCTTGTGTTTCCTGCCTAGAGAAGTTCCTTTAGCACTTGTTGTAAATCTGGTTTATTGGTGCTGAATTCTCTTAACTTGTGCTTGTCTGTAAAGCTTTTAATTTCTCTGTTGAATCTGAATGAGATCCTGGTGGGTAGAGCAATCTTGGTTGTAGTTTTTTCCCTTTCATCACTTTAAATATGTCCTGCCACTCCCTTCTGGCCTGCAGAGCTTCTGCTGAAAGATCAGCTGTTAACCTTGTGAGGTTTCCCTTGTATGTTATTTGTTGCATTACCCTTGTGGCTTTTAATATTTTTTCTTTGAATTCAATTTTTGATAGCTTGATTAATATGTGTCTTTGTGTGTTTCTCCTTGTATTTATCCTGTGTGGGACTCTCTGCAGTTCCTGGACTTGAATGACTGTTTCCTTTCCCTTGTTAGTGAAGTTTTCACCTATAATCTCTTCAAATATTTTCTCAGTCCCTTTCTTTTTCTCTTCTTCTTCTGGAACCCCTATAATTCGAATGTTGGTGCGTTTAATGTTGTCCTAGAGGTCTCTGGGACTGTCCTCAGTTCTTTTCATTCTTTTTTCTTTATTCTGTTCTGCAGCGGTTATTTCCACTATTTTATCTTCCAGGTCACCTATCTGTTCTTCTGCCTCAGTTATTCTGCTATTGATTCCTTCTAGAGAATTTTAAATTTCATTTATTGTATTATTCCTCATTGTTTGTTTGCTCTTTCATTCTTCTAGGTCCTTGTTAAACGTTTCTTGTGTTGTCTCTATTCTATTTCCAAGATTTTGGATCATCTTTACTATCATTATTCTGAATTCTTTTTCAGGTAGACTGCCTATTTCATCTTCATTTGTTTGGTCTGGTGGGTTTTTACCTTGCTCTTTCATCTGCTGTGTTTCTCTGTCTTCTCATTTTGCTTAAATTACCATGTTTGGATGTCTCCTTTTCGCAGGCTGCAGCTTCATAGTTCCTGTTGTTTTTGGTGTCTTCCCCCAGTGGGTAAGGTTGGTTCAGTGGGTTGTGTAGGCTTCCTGGTGGAGGGGACTGGTACCTGTGTTCTGGTGGCTGGGGCTGTTCTTGTCCTACTGGTGGGCAGGGCCATGTCTGGTGGTGTGTTTTTGAGTGTCTGTGACCTTATTATGATTTTAGGCAGCCTCTCTGCTAATGGGTGGGGTTGTGTTTCTGTCTTGCTAGTTGTTTAACATTGTGCATCCAGCCCTGAAGCTTGCTGGCCATTGGGTGGAGCTGGGTCTTAGTGTTGAGATGAAGATCTCTGTGAGAGCTCTCGCCAATTGGTATTACGTGGGACCAGGAACTTTCTGGTGGTCCAGTATCCTGGACTTGGCCCCCTCCTACCTCGGAGGCTCAGGCCCGATACCCCGCGGCCAGAGTACCAAGACCCTCCCAGCCACACAACTCAGAAAAAAAGAAAGAAAGAAAAAAACAAAAACAAAAAAACGGACAGACAGAACCCTAGGTCAAATGGTGAAAGCAAACCTATACAGACACAATCACACAAAGAAGCATACACATACACACTCACAAAAAGAGAAAAAGAAGAAAAAAATATATATATATAGGAAAAAAAAAGGAAGAGAGCAACCAAACCAATAAACAAATCCACCAGTGATAATAAGCACTAAATACTAAACTAAGATAAACATAAAACCAGAAAAAATTAGATGCAGAAAGCAAACCCCAAGTCTGCAGTTGCTCTCAAAGTCCTCCACCTCAATTTTGGGAACTTTCGTTGCCTCTTCAGGTATTCTTCAGATGCAATGTTTATCAAGTTGATTGTGGGGATTTAATCTGCTGCTCCTGAGGCTGCCCGGAGAAATTTCCCTTTCTCTTCTTTGTTCACACAGCTCCTGGGGTTCAGCTTTGGCTTTGGCCCTGCCTCTGTGTGTAGGTTGCCCTCAGGCATCTGTTACCCACCCAGACAGGAGGGGGTGAAAGCAGCAACTGATAAGGGCTCTCTTGGTCACTCAGGCTGGGGGGAGGTTGGGATATGGTAGTCATAATTGGAATGCAGGGCAAGCCTGCAGCATCAGAGGCCAGCGTGATGTTGCCACAGCCTGAGGCACAACGTGTGTTCTCCCGGGGAACTTGTCCCTGGATCACAGGACCCTGGCAGTGGCATGCTACACAGGCTCCTGGGGTGTGTGTGGATAGTGACCTGTGCTTGCACACAGGATTCTTGGGGGCTGCTGCAGCAGTGTTAGCGGTTCATGCCCGTCTCTGGGGTCTGAGCTGATACCTGTAGCTCATGCCCATCTCAGGAGCTTGTTTAGGCAGTGCTCTGCCTTCTGTGGGCACGTTGGGAAGGAATCCCCTCTTCTTGTGTACCCCCCCAAAAAAGGTCTCTTGCCTCTCTGGCAGGTCCAAACTTTTTGACGGACTCCCTCCCGGCTAGCTGTGGTGCACTAGCCCCCTTCAGGCTGTGTTCACACAGCCAACCCCAGTCCTCTCCCTGGAATCTGAACTCTGAAGCCCGAGCCTCAGCTCCCAGCCCCCGGCTGCCCCGGCGGGTGAGCAGACAAGCCTCTCGGGCTGGTGAGTGCTGGTCAGCACTGATCCTCTGTGCGGGAATCTCTCCGCTTTGCCCTCCGCACCCCTGTTGCTGCGCTCTCCTTCGTGGCTCCACAGCTACCCCCCAGGCCACGCCCCATCCCTGCCATTGAAGGGGCTCCCTAGCGTGTGGAAACTTTTTCTCCTTCACAGCTCCCTCCCAGAGGTTCGGGTCCTGTCCCTATTCTTTTGTCTCTGTTTTTTCTTTATACTTTTGCCCTACCCAGGTACATGGGGATTTCCTTGCGTTTTGGGAAGTCTGAGGTCTTCTGCCAGCATTCAGTAGGTGTTCTGTAGGAGCTGTTCCAGATATAGATGTATTTTTGATGTATTTATGGGGAGGAAAGTGAACTCCATGTCTTACTCCTCTGCCATCTTGAAGGTTTGTCCACTTATCTTTCATTACTGAAACAATGTATACTTTGACCAATCCATTGGCATTAATGCTGCTTGATTAAAAATGCCTAAATAAATTAGATTTCTATCAGATCAAGGATCTATATCAAATAGATGTTACTATTGATAAAAGGTCTTTACTAGATGGAATCATTCCAGAACCTGTGATTGTTTCTTCCAGATTATTAAGTACACATTTTTTTAATGTAAATAAATATATTGAACAGTAAAAATCAATTTGAATTTCAAAGGAATGACAAAATGCAAGCCATATACTGGCATAAGAGCCTTGCAAAATTTCCAAGAAGAAAAAAGTTAGGAGCACTCACAATAAGCAATTTCAAGCAGTGAAATGGTAAATTAAACAGAGGAATAAGTTGTTTTTTAAGTTCATTTTGAGGAAAAAAAATCTCTGGTTTTGCAGAAATGGCTAAGTAGTTGCATTTGATATGGAAGATATTTTTGATCAAATTTATCTTAATAAATCTCTGGGTTCTTCACATTCACTGAAATGAAGCAAGAATCTGTGGTATATTTTATCTAGAGAAAGTTTTGATACTGATTTTTAAATAGCTATAAGATTGCATCCATTTATGTATATGTCTGTGCACATATAACCCTACATGTGTGTATGACGTTATGTAGGGATAAATATATACATTTTTAAGTAATTAATGCCTAAACTTGTGCTGCCCAATTCAGTAGCCACAAGGCACATATGGCAATTTAAATTTATATTAGTGAAAATAAAATAAAATATGTGTTTCCTCCATTGCACTGGGCACACTTCAAGTGTGCAACAGCCATGTGTTTCTAGTGGCAAGTCTTATTGGATGATGCAAGTATAGAACATTTTCATCATCACAGAAATTTCCAATGGACATTGCTGGTTTAGCTCTTTTTAATGTTGCCAACTTTAGTTATTAAAAGTTATTTGTAATTATTTAGCATATAGTGATTATCTTCTAAAATATCTGCTTTCATCTCAACATGTAGGGAAAATTAGCCCACTTTTTAATTTAATGGAGATCTTTGCTTTTTTTCTAAGGAAAAACATGAAATCTAAACTGAAATATTTACAATTTGCAAAGAAAAACAAATTTTGGATAAGATACAATAATTATTAAATGAGAAAAATGAGACGAGAGGTACTATTTTTGTACACGTTCACATTTTTATAGTTATGATTATAATTAGATGCAAAATGAATTTTAACAAATTAAGGATAATATCGCTGTGGTGCACAGTCTCCAAAATGGTCTCAGATTATGGTTGCCAGACATAGTACAGGATGCCATGTTCTAACCTCTTCTAGGATGAAACTTGGCTTACAGGATCAAGATGTATATTCTTGTTATCCTTCTATTACCATTACCGTTGTGGGTGTCAGGAACAGGGATATAATGTTTTTCTTTGTTAGATACAAACCTTTTATGAACACTTTTTAGACATTGTTTTAAACTGGAGCTGCACTGACTGCATACCTTTTCCCTACGTATATGTAGCACTAAACTCTCTAGGTAATAGGCATATATATACTGATCCACTGAACATGGATCCAAGTGATATGATTTGATCACAGTTCATGTGGTTGTAATTGTGAATCATCTCATGTGAAATGGCTGTTTTGGAGGGTTTACCTTCTAAGAGTAACGATGTTTGTAATGATGGCATATTATAGTATCTGGAAATTTTAAAACAAACCATTTAATAACTTTTCCTAAATTACTCTCATTATTTTGGATTGACACTTGTGGCTGACAGCTAACTCCTCTCCTCTTTAGAGGGGAAAGGGATTTGGGGGAAACAGTGGATTCATTTCCGGATGTTATCAATGACTGATGAATTTCATTGTACTCTGGTGGTAAGGGTGTCTCTCAGAATTTTTTAGCTTTTTTTTTTCTTCTATCATTATTTCAGTAGAAAAAGTGCTAATTGTTTTTTCAGAGGTGGTACACTATAACTAGGCTTGTGAGCATGGTCTATAGGAAGATAATTTATAATCCCCTAAAAGTTTGATTGAAAGGAAAACTACCTTGAAATCTCTTAAGTCTGTCCTATAGGCAAAGAAGAAATCCCCAAACAATTTAAACAACACTTGGAAATAAGCTATATGATTATTGCTTTTTATTTGGCGTTTTGATGTTTCCATGTGTGGCAATATGGTCATCAATCAAGGAGTTAGATGACTGTGTGTAGTAACATTGCAGTTACCCAGTTAATATAAAAACAAATATATATTAATCAGTGACAGCTTTTCTTATTTTCATACAGAGCTGTGAAACCTCTAGGCTATGAAATAGAATAGCTAAAAATTAGACAACTATTAATAATAGGATTATTTAGATTCTGGCCCTACAGCTAGGAAAATGGCGTGGGAATTAGAATAGCACCGAAGTTATGCAAGTTGTCCAAGTGGCAAAATATAACTAATTAATACTAATAAACTAAAGTCTAATCCAACACTATTTACATAAAATACTTTTCATCAACAGGCAAAAATCTAAGTAGAAAAATATGACCTCCCGGAATGAATATCAACAATTCCATGATAATAAAAATAACGTATTCCTTTAAAATATAATTACAGCCTTTGAAAGCATTGAGTTCTCATTGTAAAGACATGCCATTTTCTCTAAAATTTTTGTGAAAGAAAATGGCTTGTCTTCATTGTTTTTGTGTGAAGGTCGAACAGATTAGTATTTAGCTGCAGGAATTATGTTTCTCTTCTTAGTTTTGCAACAGTTAGGACATTTTCTGAAATACATATAGTTAGCACCATTGTGATCAAATAAATTAATTTTTCCACATTTACTTTGATGTTAATCATAGTGGTCCTTCAAGTTGCTCCATGATTTTGAGATAGAAATTCCAAGACGAAAGCGGCTGCTGAATCCCAGACCAAAACAGAATAGTCGTGTCAGATGAGAGGTGTTTTGCAGTGTTTTGTCACATTTCATTTTGATTTTTACTTTTTTCTCTGTTTGACGTATGTTCTGAACTGGGGTGCTATAAAGTTTTTATTGCCATAAGTTTGAAATGACCACATTACTCATGAGCTGGAGAGTCACAAGTGAGTTTTCAGCTTCTTTCAAAGCTGTAGAAATAAAACTTTATAGCACCCTACCCTGGTGTATGTTGCTTTATGTGATGACACATTTGGTTTCACTTTACTCTTTTCTTTATTCCTCTTCATTATTTTCTTCTTGAATTATAGCAGAATTGACGTTAAAGATTTTCTAATATATAACAATTTGATTTAAACTACATTTTATGGTACCCTCATGGATTTTTTCATGCAGACTCTCTTTGACCTTCAATGACCATCCTTTTTTTAAATTTTATTTTAGATGATCAGTTTAAACATTGTTCATTGTGAGATTTATTGCTGTTGGAACACTGGTTTATTGCAAAAGGTAGTTTTTGGTTTCCAAGCAAATCAAAACTATTGGTCAAGATGAAATATGAAACATGAATATTTGCTTCTCCTTATAGAAGTAATTAAAATTCTTAACACATACACAGTCACACTGCACAATTTGTGTAGCACATGTACTTCAGTAAAACATGAGCTCTCTTTTTATATGTTATGTAATCTAGCCTCTACAACAATATCAATATCTCATGCTGAAAGAATCCAAACTATAAAGTGATTCCAGAATTAGCTTATTCCCAAGGGAACCTATGAGCAGTGTGGCTGACCTGACAGCCTGGAGTGATGTGCTCAGAATGGATCCAGTAGAGAGCTATTTGTTTTAAGTTCAGGAAGCAAGCTTACTATTTTGTCAAATATACTAAGTTTTTTTTCTTTTTCTTTTTTTCCAATTTAATATATCAATACGGTAAGGAAATTCCCAAGAAATTCCTCAGACTTCTTTGAACAGGTCTCCAAACTTCCATCAGATCTTCAGATCTTGAATTGGTGCTTTTGAAGGTTCTGTTTTAGTGTTTTGTAGAAGGCTGCTCATCTTAGTGAATAAAGTCAGAAACACATGTGCACAGCTGACTCAGATTCAAGAAAGAATTTCGGTAGCTGTCCTATTGTTTTAACTCATAAATAATTAATACTGAGACGTACTGATTTTCTTATTTGTGGGTTCAGTTTTTTCTTACCACAGCAGTTCCAATGGAAATCTCCATTCATTGTGCTTACACACACACACACACACACACACACACACACACACAAAAGCATATGCATGCATGGTGTTTTACATGTGTGAGGAGAGAAGACCAATATTAACTGACTTTAACTTTTTATCATGAGGAATAATATAGGTGAGTTTGCGTTGTTTTGTTAATGTATCATTTTCTTGTGTGGCTGATACATGTAGGAACTATTCATGCAGATTTGGGAAGGTGTGCCTTCTTCTGGACACTCATTTCAAAAGTTAAGGCTTTAAAGACGCAGACCTACAAGAGAATGGACTTGAGGATGTGGGGAGGGGGAAGGGTAAGCTGTGACAAAGTGAGAGAGTGGCATGGACATATATACACTACCAAACGTAAAATAGATAGCTAGTGGGAAGCAGCCACATAGCACAGGGAGATCAGCTCAGTGGTTTGTGACCATCTGTAGGGGTGGGATAGGGAGGGTGGGAGGGAGACACAAGAGGGAAGAGATATGGGAACATATGTATATGTATAACTGATTCACTTTTTTTATAAAGCAGAACCTAACACACCATTGTAAAGCAATTATACCCCAATAAAGATGTTAAAAAAAAAAAAGAGAACTACTGTAGTTTAGGGTCCTGCATATACAAGAAAACTGCAAATAGAACTACCACATGACCCAGCAGTCCCACTACTGGGCATATACCCTGAGAAAACCATAATTCATAAAGAGTCATGTACCAAAATGTTCATTGCAGCTCTATTTACAATACCCAGGAGATGGAAACAACCTAAGTGTCCATCATCGGATAAAGAAGATGTGGCACATGTATACAATGGAATATTACTCATCCATAAAAAGAAACGAAATTGAGCTATTTGTAATGAGGTGGATGGACCTAGAGTCTGTCATAAAGAGTGAAGTAAGTCAGAAAGAGAAAGACAAATACCATATGCTAACACATATATATGGAATTTAAGAAAAAAAAATGTCATGAAGAACCTAGGGGTGAGACAGGAATTCTAGAGCATGGACTTGAGGATATGGGGAGGGGGAAGGGTGAGCTGTGACAAAGTGAGAGAGTGGCATGGACATATATACACTACCAAACGTAAAATAGATAGCTAGTGGGAAGCAGCCGCATAGCACAGGGAGATCAGCTCGGTGCTTTGTGACCAGCTAGAAGGGTGGGATAGGGAGGGTGGGAGGGAGGGAGATACAAGAGGGAAGAGATATGGGGACATATGTATATGTATAACCGATTCACTTTGTTATAAAGCAGAAACTAACACATCATTGTAAAGCAATTATACTCCAATAAAGATGTTAAGAAAAAAAAGTTAGGGCTTATGTTTTAAAGAATCCATTTAAGTGAGGTGAAAGAAATAAATGACTGCTTTATCCTGTAGAAGCAGTGAAGAGATTTTGTTCATCTGTGATTTGAGAGAGCACATGACAGCCTCCAAAAATAGCTGGATAGGATCAGGTTGATCATAAAGGTCTTCGTTTCATGTTAAATGGAAAGGAAAAAATAATTTGCTCCTTTAATTAGGATGTGGCACTGAAACAACAGAGGGAGACATCATTGTGGGTTAATATGGAATGAAGTCAAGTAAATAAGAATATGTATACTTTAGTGTGGCGAGGATTCACCAAAAATGAAACTCTCCAACAGTGTGCTGAATCTGCCTGTGTGTTGTCTGGCTGCTGTGCTTGGTGTGTGGGCCATCTGGCTTCTGAATGCTGGTAATGTTTGCACACTCACACATCAGTCAGAACTGGTGCAGGGCCTATTAGGAAGCACCAGCCAGTTAGGTGACATGCCAGGACTGCAGAGCACTCAAGTGGGAATGCCAAGTGGGGAGCTTCTACTCAATCTGACGTTGACATGGGCATTGCAGGAACCGTTTGCTTCATTTGACTGTATCATTGATGTCAAGGTTCTGCTAGATTAGGCTGTGGATGTCAAGTCATATAAGGCCTCATTTGTATCCTTGGTTTTGCCTGTGTAATTCAAATGGAGCAAAACATAAAAAATCATCCTGAGCCTTTGGTCCTGTGTTTTTTGGACATAGGGGATGGCTGACCTAAAATTGACATGCGTTCCTGACTAATGGACAGAAAGACATCAGAAGCATCTTTGAGTATCCTGCTACCAGATCTGTATTATGCTGCTAGTTTTTCACAGAAATGTTAGACATTTCAGAAACATCTACCTCATAATCTTTACAGAAGAAAGGAGGGGTTGCTATAGAATGCATTCCTGTTTCCTGTGGGTTTTCAGCTAGTTCACTGAAACTGAAGGGTCAAATGTACTTTATAAGAAATGTAGACAAACTCTGAGTTCACGGAAATAAGATATTAATAGAAGACATTTTTTTAAACTGGAATCCCTATCATTCAGCCATTTGAAGTAATGGCTGCTATTCTTTTCTTTTTGAAATGTGATTCACTGACATTGATCACAGGTTTTCATTTGTTGGTCTCAATTCTGATGACAGAAATTAACTGAAAACTGAGAAAAGCACCTGGAGGATTGGTTATTTTATTTCTTTTTTAAAGAAAACCTGTACATTTTGATACCATAAGGACTAAAATGAAATTCCCCTGTGTTTGAGTTGTTTTAAAATTTGAATTGGGTGTAATGTGTAGTGTGTACACAAATTGATCTGGCCATTAACACAGTTAATCCTCACCTAGAGAGCTCTAGAAAATGATGCTGTGATTTTTTTTTCTTTGAAAATTATTTCTTAACCTTTAAATTTCTAAGGTCACTGAAAAAATAAATTAAAAGGTAATAGTATTTTATTTATGACATATTTACATAAAATAAATTTCCGAATAACTGATTCGTGTTAAACAAAAATGATACAGTTACTTGTAGACAAGCTTTAAAAAATAGTTTTGATTTGTCTAACTTGGTGTAATAATACAAATATTAAGAGTATAATAATATAAGTTTAACCAACTGGGTATGATTATAGAAATGATCATAGGAATAACAATCGTTATTCCTGTGGTTGATGAGTGCTTAGTGTTTGGCATTATGCTCAGTATATCACATCTATTATTTCACTTTTTCCCTTATAATAACACTGGGATGCTACATTATCTCCATTTTACAGATAGAGAAAGTGAGTCATGGAGAAGGAAAGTTACAATTTATAAAAGCTATAATACTTTAGAGTTTCTTTTTTATTGTTTGCTAAAGGAAAGCTAGATGTTCCTTGGACATTTTTTTTTAATATTTATTTATTTACTTTGGCTGTGCTGGGTCTTAGTTGTGGCACGCGGAATCTTCGTTGCAACACGCGGGATCTTTTAGTTGCGGTACTCAAGCTCTTAGTTGCAGCATGCGTGTGGGATCTAGTTCCCTGACCAGGGATTGAACCTGGGCCCTCTGCATTGGGAGCATGGAGTCTTACCCACTGGACCACCAGGGAAGTCCCCCTTGCGCATATTTTTATACTTCTATATAACAATATTATTTTTACATTTCCAGCACCTTCAATAATGTAAAGCAAATAAGTGATGCCTTTTGGGGAGAAGACAGTTCTGTAGTCAGGTCCACACATGAAGTGTTTGACCTTTGTAGGTTTCAACAGTCAATCAGAAAGAGCTATTTTTCTTGCTTTGGCATCTGCCTTCCTTTGCAAGTCCACCAGCTGTGGTGTTGGCAACTTCATGACTATGACTCCTCTGGTTTTTCCACAGTGACTGGCTGGAGCTCATCTCCCTGGGCTGTCCTATTATCTTTAAAATTATTTCCTCAACTTAAATCAGAAGAGTACAGTAGAAATGGTGAATTTTCCTGACATTTGCCAAAGATGTTAGAAATTTGTTAAGATTCTTCAGGAGTAATCTTTGGATTCTAATATGTTTTCCTATTATAAATAGATTCATGTGTTATGGTAGGCATGCAGGAGTGAATGCCATCATTTATGGCAATAAAATAAAACTATACCAAACTATTAATTGTAGCAAGTAATACTTTTAATCATTTTTCCTTTTAATCAAAATTTGGTTGAGTTATAGAGTACATTGTAAACAATAAAACACATCTAATGTCAAAAAAATTAGGAAATGCTGTCTTGTTCTCGGGGAGCGGGGAACACCATAATTATGTATATGTGAGTCACATTATGTAAGGCCCTAAAATTATCCAAATTATCTATATTTTTTATAGCTGACCATGTGTGCATACACACTAAAGCATATACACATAAGCATTTTGTATAGCCACATGTACGTTGTAAGAATATCTTCTTATGCAGATGTGGAGCTTAGGATTTCTTTATCAATGTAAGATAGAAGCTGTTAAAGCGTGAAAATGAAATTAAGCATACTTCATTCACTTATCACTAGTTTTCAGAATTAGTTGCCCTGTGGGTACCTTTTTAATTATATTGCACATCTTGCAATTAAATATTGGGAGCTTGAAAATTAAGTGACAGTTCTAATGTTTTCGGTGGAAGACCTGAAGCTATGCTATTAAAAAGCTAGTAAAGGAAAGGGGAAGGATGTTTCTTTATCCAGAAGTTAATTATTCAAGCCGTACACTGCATAACTGCTTACAAGGGTGATACAAGCAGTACTTAAAAGGTTTCCAGTGAGAAGCAGCCCCTTATGTTAAAGTAGATTTAAAGTGCTACCTCCTTTAGTCATACAAATTCTAGTGAAGAATGATTTATGTTTTATGAGTAGAAATAATAGTTAATATTTACTGAAGTGCTTCCCATATGCCTGGCACTGACCTAAGGGTTTCACATATTTTAGCACATAACCACCCTAGGAAGTAGGATCTACTGTTAGTTCAGTTCTTATACACAGGGAAACTAAAGCACAGAGGTTAAATAAGTTGCCCACAATCACATTGCCGGTGGGCCTCTAGTGATCAATTATGACTCAGAACCATCCTATTTAATAGTTTGAAATTTTCTTGAGCTGGCAGGGAAGGAATACTTCCAGTTTAAAATTGAAAAAAAAAAAAAAAAAGAGCTTCAGGCAGAAAAGATGCCTCAAAGATCAGCTCATGTATGTAATGTCTATTCAGATAGGTTAGTAAATGGCTGATAAGGTCATATCATGCAGCCTTCTTCTAAAATAATATTGCTCTGAGTTTAACTAGCTTTGAGTAAACACGAAGTAGGCTGATTCTCAATTATTTAGTGAATAAAATAAATATAACATCCAGTGAAATTCAAATATAGAGGGGAAAATCAAAATTGGCTTTTTAAAAAATTGACATTTTTACTAAGATAATTATAGATACACATGAGTTATAAGAAATAACCCAGGGAGACCCTGTGTACACTTTACTCAGTTCCCCCCAGTGGTAACATCTTGCAAAACAGTCGTACAATGTCACAACCAGAATATTGACATTGATACAATCCACCAATTCTATTCAGATTTTCTGAGTGCTCACATACGTGTTTATGTGTGTGCTTTTGTGTATGTGTGCATATATTTAATTCTGTGCAGCTTTATCACATGTGTCGGTATCTGTAGATGTGAGGAAGTGCAAGCCCAACAGGGATGGAGAGCACTTCCCCTGGTCACTATTATTGGCGGGTATCGGGATTGTATCTGCCCGCTGTGTCCAAGATGGAGTCAAGCTTGCCTGATGTCTCAGGGACTCCCTGTTGCATCTGAGGGAAGAATGAGCCTGTCTGGGCTGCCTTCTAATGCTAGTTGGGGGTTGTGAAATGCCGAGTCTGAGCCACCTTACTCTATTGGGTAAGGCGATGCAGGTCACTCAGCTACTTCTCTAGTCCCAGCATCCCGAACCTCCCTCATCTTCTTACCACCTTGGTTGCTTCTTGCATTATTACCAGCACTGATTGTAATGTTAGTGGGAAGTAGCAGGGAGAAATGGATCTAAGCCATTTAATCTTGACAGAAGTACCCAAATTAACTTTTTCATGAGTAGAGTGTTTAACTGTGTACCTTGTGAATAATCTCAGTAATCTTTCTACTGCTATATAATTTAAAATTTTAATGTGCAGATGTAATAAAAATTATTTAATTTAACAAATACTGGATTCCAACGAATGCTTTTCCTGGAATGAATGAGAAGGACCTATTCTAATTTCCACCAGATATTTTAATAGGGTGGGGAGAACCCAGTTTCATTTTCAAATATCTGTAAAAAGTCACTATTTCTTATCAGTTGGCTACTTTAATTATAAAATCAATCGTTATAATGGTAGTTGATGTTTAGTGCCTTGGTGCCAGGGTGATACATGTTATAGAGACATAATGACAATTTATCTTTCCTATGAGAGGGAATAAAATTTCTGCCTTACCATGAATATTTTTAATTGAAGAGTGATCTACAGAACAGTCCGCTTTCTCTTCATGACATTTAAAAAATATTTCTCCTCTTTAACTGCTTTTAATCAACTCTGGGTCCACTAATGGTAGGCTGAATTCACTAAGATTTGTCATAACGGTATCTGAGAACATCTCAGAAATTGTTAAATGATTCCTTTTCTGCATTTTTTTGGGTTTTTTGGTTTGCTTTGGGGGACATGTATTGAGGAGATTATCTCTCTCTCTACACTCACACACACAGACACACATTCACACTAATATATACATATATAACTATATATACATATATATGCATTATTTTCCAATGATGTTTTAGAAATCATTGAAACATTAATTTTATAGGTTACTGCAACATTTTATAGTTCTTAGGAATAGTATGGTATTTTGAAACATTTAACTATAATAATAAAAGTAATCCATTGTAATTGATTTACTTATAAAATGTTTCTAAAAATGTCATGTGTTGATATCTGAGATTTTGTATTACCCTTGCTGTAAATGCTTGGAGAATTAATATTAGTAAGGTTGTTATCAGTATAGCTTTCTAGTACAGTGCTCATTATCTAGAAATTCAGTATCAGAGATAGGATATTTCATAATACCTAAACCTCATTTAGAGATAAATAAACATACCAGTGAACGTGGCTATGATTATGAGCCACATAAAATTAAAATTTCTGCAAACACATTCAGATAATAATGCTTACCTTAACCTTGGCTTGAGAAAAGACTGATTGAATAATCATCAGTCAATTTTAATGTCAGAGTTAAAGGACAGGAAGCAAATAATATGGACAGTACAAGAAAAATGACAGAAACAGGGGGCTTATGCTGAGAAATAGAAATAAATTATAATTAGCAAACTTCGGAATATCAAAAATCAGAATAGTTTAATGTATATGCAGTTACATACATTATAATGTATATAATATATGGGCCCTCTTTTCATCTTGCTTCATCTATCCAATTGTGGAGGGAACTATACTGGTGGAATATTACTGCCCTTTTGCCCTATCTCTTCATGCACTCCACTTCTTAACAGGAGTGGGGAATTCCCTGGCGGTCAAGTGGTTAGGACTCCGTGCTTCCACTGCAGGGGGCACGGGTTCAATCACTGGTCAGGGAGCTAAGATCCCACATGCTATGTGGTGTGGCCAAAAAGAAAAAAACAACAAAGCAGGACTGAACTGTCTGGCTGGAATTTTGGGAGGAGGAATTGAGTACGTGTGGCTTAGCACCTTTTACTTTGGGGCTCTGTCTCTCCATCGTGTAAATTGTATAGAGGTATCTGACATGGGAAAAGGTCAGCTGTTATTTAATGGATGTCACTAGGTAAATTATCACCAAGCATACATAGCAAGAAGGCTTAGGCCATGTTCACTGATATCAACTTTCTCATTGATAAAGGAGATATTTTCATCTGTATCTGTCTGACTCCCTGTGTCTCTGACTTATTTAATTATGAACCTGAGTGAGGAAAATAAATTTGTTTTTAATCCTCTCAAACCCCATCTATAAGTAATATGAAGACGCGATCAATTTTTAAGCAGAGAAATGAGGTGGAAAAAGTGATGATTAGGAAAAATTGTTTGCTTGTACCATGATGGATGATGTTGGAGTGGGCTGGAGATGAGGATTAAGGAAATCAGTTTGGAGGCCACTTCAGTAATCCTGGTGGTGGAGACTAGGCTAGTTGATTGGGAGTAGAAAAGTAAAGACATTTGAAGGGAATAAACCTTTTTATATGAAGTCCAGTGATGTTCATTTGTGCGCAAAGTCTCCCTTTGTCTATTCTACTGTACTTTATACATCCACCCTTAACTCCCTGCACTCCATTTTCAATATGGCAAATAGAATAAATGTTTTTTACAAGATTTATTCGACTGTTGTTTACAACTCTTTAATAGCTGTCTATTACTATAAAGTGAATGTTTCAATACTTAACATGCGCTACGGAGCCCTACCTTTTGCTGGCCTTCCCTCTGATTTTCTACCCATCTCCACCTCCCTCTCTAAATTCCAGTGGTACCAATCTTCTTTAAAGACACTGGAGTGTTCTTAGACTCCTTTTCATCCTTCAGGTCAGAGTTTAATGTTTCTTCCTTGGGGAACTTTCTAAAGGACCCCAACCAATCCTCAGGTCCTGTATGAGCTCACTTCTCCCATTATACATCCTCTGAGTATCCCAACACCCAGCACAACTGCAGTATACTATTTGTCAGCTAAAGGCATGAGACTTCTGTGAAGTTTCCGATTACTCCTTGTGTTTGTAGTTGTGTTTCATCTCCCCTCTGTGTTTGTTTGTTTGTTTGTTTTTGGCCACACCGCATGGGTTGTGGGATCTTAGTTCCCCGACCAGGCACTGAACCCGGGCCCTTGGCAGGGAGAGCATGGGGTCCTAACCACTGGACCACCAGGGAATTCCCTCCTCTGTGTTCTTTTTCAACCAGATCCCATCTCTATCTTTCAGCATTTCCACAAATATCCTGGTCCTTCTGCTTGTTCTCATTCTTGTTTTCCATGTTGATTATAATTTTATTCTTTTAGCACCTGAATACCTTCTGTCATTTCAATGGAATTTTAGATAAAGTGGGAAAAAGTGTAAGTGCCAAATTGGTTGCCATGAACCAAAAAAAAAAAAAAAAATTAAATACAACTGACTAGGTCATCAGACTGAATTTTTATTACCTAGTATGGAAAATGCTTTGGTAATACCACTGGGTCATGTTAAACAAATTAGGCTTCAGGAACATGGATAAATTAAGCTTTAGCCACTCTCCAGGGTAACTCGAAGCCTAGAAAATAAGTGGTTGGTACATTCGTTCTCTTGTTGGAGTTCACAGATAATTTACTTATTTTGGTAAAGCCAACTCCGCCAAGGGAAATCAGAACATTTCTATCACAAACTTATAATGGCGATGGAAAATAAGCCTACAATAATATGTAGGAGTTGGAACTCACATACTGGTAATTGTGGTTTTGTACAAAATTAAGAATAATCCCTGAGAATATATAAATTATAATGGCTTTGTTTTGGCTTTGTTTTAGAGTTTTGTCCACTCTAAAATATCTGTCTGGGAGAAATAATTTTCTAAATGTAGTCTACCAGTACTTCTAGTAAGACTTTCTCCATGAGGCTGTCCAAAACATTGACTCTCTTGGCCATAGTTATGATAAGTTCTTCATGTGTTGCATGTTTGCAGACTATCAGTGGAAAAAGAACTTGAGTGGCAGCAGTTGGAAATTTTCCAACAAAGAAAATAGAATAGTCTCTATCACCGTATTAAAAAATTGTACAGAGAGTTTGCTATTTTAGGGCGAAAACATGAGTTTCTTATTCACTTGGTATTTCCTGAGATAAAGGTAGAAATAGAATTGGAAAATATTTTATAAAAATCTGAAAAGATAGGGACTTCCCTGGCAGTCCAGTGATTAAGACTCTGCGCTTCCACTGCAGGGAACATGGGTTCGATCCCTGGTCAGGGAACTAAGTTCCTGCATGCTGCATGGAGTGGCCCCCCCCAAAAAAAAGTCTGAAAAGATAAGGCATTTCTCTTAAAGGAAGTTACTAAACAAGGCAACTATCGAGCAAAAGTGGGGTTGTATCCCTTCCTGCCTTAGCACAGAAAACTGGCACTGCAGGGCTTACAATTGCCCAAAAGCTCTTCAAAGATAATTGTGTTCCTACTGCTTTTCTCTGTATAATAGACTCTTCCTGCCCTGTAGCAGCCTTCCAGGTCTGTGAACACCATGGGATTTGACCCTTTGAAGACTTTTCTTTTGAAGGAGTTTGTCCTGTTTGTCCAGGTTTTACCCAGTAAAGGTCAACTATAACTGGTAATAGTTTTGTCGATGTTTCCATACCTTGGGACAAAGTTCCTTATTTGCTCCGTATTTTCTCTCTAGTTTTACTTCACATTTTGAGGATGAAAAAAAATACCTTTCTATATTTTTGCCAGCTGTGATAATTCATTTTTCCTTTGGTTTTGATACTTGCAAAATACAAGTGGATAGACCAGCTAAATATTTGGCCATTATTACGCTGAGTGGAATAGGAACTAATCAGCTAATCATATCTTGTCCTAGCTGGTACTCTCTTCCCTCATTCCCTCCCCACACTGGTATGCCTTTATACTGATTTATTTTTTTTCTCTTTCTTCAAATTATCCTGGATTGGAGTCAGTCTTGTATTTGGTTTCCAATTGTGAAGGAAAACCCTTCAGTGGTTTGGTCCTACAATTATAGCTGATCCATTTCTTTGGACCCAAGTTGGCCAAAGTCTCAGAATAGAAACATGAAAGGATAGGAACATTTACATGTAAAAAACCATCTTTCCATCACTTGTATATACCACCTTACTCTCTCAATAAGTATACATCATCCCTTTTAAAAACTCCTTTCCCTATGTATTGTATAGGTTTCAACCCTATAAGATCAAACACCCCTTTTTGTAAAATATATTTTATAATATTCCCATTACCATCCTCAAAGGAAATTTACCAATAATGTAACTTATCTATATATAACTTCAAAAAAATTGCTGAATAAAGAATGGATTGAAAGGAAAATTTATTGTAAAATAATTTCTATATTGATCACCAGTAATTCATTATCCAATATATAAATAAGCAGGCTATATAATGCTCGTGATAAATGTAGTACCTGTGCCTGGAATCACCAGGAATAGACTGCTATAAATGCTGACTAATGCAGGAATGTGGTATTAATGATTAAAGTGTCATGAGCTGTATTGCGTACAGTAATGGTGTTTTCCTTTGTGCTTAACAACTTTTGGTAAAGTTCTGAATAAAAAAGTACAATTTTTCCCTTTATTTACACACTAGTTGCTTTCTTGGAAAATTCTTGTATATTTAAAATGTGAAAAAAATATTCATACTTTGCATTTATATGTAAAATGGAGCTAAGGTCCTAAGTTCACATAATTATAAACAGGTTGTCACCTACTTTTCAAAAGCTATGCAAACATGAAGCAATCATTTGTTTTGTTGGACTGTTCTGCATGGTACCAGTTGTCTAGTGCCCTTGGCACATCTCTCCCTTCCATACGAAGATTGAAAATGTTTTCCTATATTTGCTACATGTACTCTAGAGCAGGGGGCTCCAACCCCTAGGCCGCGGACCAGTAGCGGTCTGCAGCCTGTTAGGAACCGGGCCGCACAGCAGGAGGTGAGCGGTGGGTGAGTGAGCAAAGCTTCATCTGCCGCTCCCCATTGCTCACATAACTGCCTGAACCACCACCCCCCCATCCCCCCCATCTGTGGAAAAATTGTCTTCCATGAAACCAGTCCCTGGTGCCAAAAAGGTTGGGGACCGCTGCTCTAGAAGGTGGTAGTTCACCAGATGAGAAGAACTGCAGATGGGGATTGTATTTTTAGATGCAAGTGACAGAAGCTAGGACAAGACAAACTATTTAACCAAATAGCAGATTTTGGTTTTCATGTGATGAAGTCTGAAGGAAAGCAGTCTAAGAGAAGAAAGTGGCCTTATGATGTCAGCAACTCAGACTCCTTCTGTCTTTTTGCTCTTTCACTCATAATATCTTACTCTCACTCTCATGCTTGTCAATTCCCGGTTGCAAGATGATGGTGTCAGTACCTCCAACCTTACATCCACATTCCAGGGAAGACAAAGAAAAAAGTGTAGAGAAGGAAAAATAATTTCCCTCTACCTTTCTAGGGACTTGGCTAAGACCCACACTCTAATAAAAGACAGATTAACAAGGGAAAAACAAACATAAATTTAATAACATGTATACTTCCTGTATACTTGGGAGAGACCCAGGAAAACAGAGCTGAAATGGCCCAAGTCTCCACCATAAGTACCATCTCCAGCTAAAGACAAAAGAAGATGTTAGGGTAGATAGGAGGCCAGTTATGGGAGGTGACCAGGAAAAGCACAATAAACATGGGTAAGATTGTTATGCAGATTTAAGTCTGTTGCCTTCTCCATTGATAAGAGTTTCTAGAGATTTAGTCATCTCACTCTTCCTGGTCCAGAGAGGGTGACACTTACGAATAGAGATTTTTCCTTAGAAATGTAAATGTCTCTTTCAGAAGGGTAACTTCTACTCAGGTTATGATATTCTTTTGCTGTTTCGTAAAAATAATCAGCTCGAGCTAATCCTTATGCTAAGGAGGCATATGCTGGGGTGGCAGATTCTGCTCCCTTTCAGAAGCAAGAATAAGAAAGGGCAGCATATCTCAGTAAAGCTGGGGAAAAAAGTAAGTTAGGGGCAACATCTATATCAGGAAAACCACTTTCCCCAAAATCCTGTGCAGTCTTCCTCTCACCTGGTCACAAGGCCACTGCTGGCTTCCTGGGAGGCTAGAAGTGAGGTTGTTTGTTTTAGCTAGACGCACTGCTACCACTAAACAAAACTAGAATTTTGTTAAAAAGTAAGAAGGGTAGAATAGGTATTGGTAAACAACAAGCAATATCTGCCTCTCCTGCAATCAGGAAGAATTGCCAAAAAAATAAGTATTTCAAGATCTATGTAAGTAGATTTGCTGTTGATTCCTAAATATTCTAGATAAGATTTTTAGCCAATTGTGGTGTCAATTTCAAAGACTTTCATCATGGTTCTTGAAAGTGGTCACATCGACCTAATACTTGCAGTACTCATCTTTCCTATCTTCCATCTGTACTACCCCATGCAGGTAAATTTTTTATCTTATTTTCCAAATAAAGTCATTAGTACACGATAACATTTTGCCTGAAGTTGACATAAAGCTAAGAGAAATTATTGTCTCAAAAAACAAGACTAGGCTAAGACAAAAGGAAGGAATTCTTTTGTAAACCATACATTTTGACCCAGAAGAGCTATTTCACACCCTTCCTCCTGGTAGCAAACAATGAGGGAAACAAATGCTTACCATCTGCCCATTAAAACCTGTTCAATCACTGGGGAATTGGAAGTGCTGCCTCTGTTTGTTTGTTGTTAAGCCTAAAATTTAAAAAAAGACTCAGGATACGTAAGCAGGGTTGATTCTAACACTAAAATGAAACAAAAACAAATAAACCCAGAGCAAGCTGCTTCCCAAAAGCCACAGAACAACAAAAAGAGCTGTAAACTTCTTCAGAAGATTTCAAGGGGGAAAAAAAAAATGTGTTTCTTCAGAAATGGGATATCCCAGGGACTTGTTATAACAGTTTTTTTTGTTTTTTGCGGTACGTGGACCTCTCACTGCTGTGGCCTCTCCCATTGCGGAGCACAGGCTCCGGACGCACAGGCTCAGCGGCCATGGCTCACGGGCTCAGCCGCTCCACGGCGTGTGGGATCTTCCCGGACCGGGGCATGAACCCGTGTCCCCTGCGTCGGCAGGCGGACTCTCAACCACTGCGCCACCAGGGAAGCCCGTTATAACAGTTTTATGGAGATATAATTCACATACCATAAAATCTACCCTTTTTAAACGTACAATTCGAGGGGTTTTAGTATATTCATATAGCTGTGCAACTATCACCACTGCCTAATTTTAGTATATTTTCATCATCCCCAAAAGAAACTCCATGCCCATTAACAGTCATTCCTCGTTCCTCCCTCCCCATAGCCTCTGGCGACGACTAGTCTATGTTCTGTCTCTATGAATTTGCCTATCATGGACATTTAATATAAATGTAATCATACTATATGTGGCCTTTAGTGCCTGACTTCTTTCCTTTAGCACGGAATAAAAATTTTTCTCTACCCAGCTAGGTTCTTTTGTCTGGCATATTAATAAAATTGACATAATACAGATTAACAGGGGAAAAACAAATTTAATTATGTATGTATGGGAGCCCCACAAAGACAGTGAGAGACTCCCCAACAGTCAGGTAGTTGAGGCTTATATGCCATTCTGAGCTAAGAAGAGGGTAAGGATCTGGGGCTACAGTGGGGAGGAAGACACTTCACAGAAAGATAGGAAGAGCAAATATTTGGTAAACAAATGTTTGCTATGCCATGCAGAGGCAATGGGACACAAAGAGGACTTTGAACAAACGGACCCTGCCAGGCTCCCCTAAGCTTACCATACTTAGCCCATAGTCTTTGTAGTTATATCTAGTGACAGCTCTCTTCATGGACCAGGCCCTCTATTTAAATTATTTTATGTAGTTGAAGGGAAGGTAAAACACTCTTGCTAAGTTTGGGGCCTCCATCTCTTTAGCTTAGAATAATCCACATGCCAAAATGGCACTTTCTGGGGAGTCTCATTCTGAACCTGTTCAGTTCCACCTTTGAAACGTCCCCAAGAAGTTTCATAGTCTAGAAGTTGAGTTGGTAGGTTGTTCTATCTCATTGTACTAATCTCTTAGTCCTGAGAATAGGTCAGTTCAGTTAAACAACTGTGTCTCATTTCAGGGGATGAGACAGTTAAGAGTGTCTCATTTCAGGGGGTGAGACAGGGGGCTCCCACAGTTAAGCCTATAGTGCAAGCAATCAGATACTTAATAAGATACATTTCTATAGACTCCAAAGAAAAACAAAAGTTAATGTTGGAGCAGATTATAATCCCAGTTTCTGAGTTCTCAAGGCATCCCATTGGGAGGATTTCTAAATGTCTGGCTCAAAGCGTCTTCAGATGAAGTGAGGGCAGGCAGTGGCAATCTAATAGATTTTCCTAGTTTGCAGTTTGAATGTCTCTGCTGATCTTTCTGAGTGGCCCACACAGCAACAGGCATGAAGATTGTCTATACATGAGCTGTTGTGATTTCTCTGACGTTTATATCAAATTGTTCACCTTTAGCTGGTATGGCTTTGGGGAAAAGGCAGTTTTAGTTCTCATTGATTCCAAGTCAAAAGGGTGAGAGATAATTGAAATGTTAGTTTGGATAGTTGTAGCCAAATATTGGGAGAAACTAGAAGAATCAGGATTTAGTCCACTTTACAAGTAGAAAAAAACAATACCTCAAAGACAATTTAATATCCACAAAAGCATCTTATTGAAACATAATTTTTCTCTATACAATCACCCCCATTTTTATCAAGGATAACCGCAATAAGACTAATTTGTTTGCAATTAAGTCTAGTTTCAATAAACTTGGTCTGATTATTTACAGAAGTGTAGCAAGAAGAGTTATCGACTGTATAGGCTGTTTTAAGTTTGCTTTGCTGGAACTTTTCATAAGGAATCTCAGATTGGACTCTTAAAAGCTTCTCAAGGCTTAAGCCAAGCCAAGCATTCGCCATCAGGTGCAATACCTATAGATTTGGGTGAATTCCTCTCTTCTTGTGGTCCCCAAAATATCCTGAAGTTCCTGTGCCTGCCAAAGTGACCTTCCTTAGTCACCTGGTAAGGCTGCTGGGAAGCAAGGTGTCAGGCTGTTTTTCCAAAGGGGCTTTATTGGCTCCATAAAGTCAACCTTAGTTCCTTAAAGCTGTCTGGTCATATCTGAGTTTATGTACCTCATTTTCAAATATGACATGCCAGTCAGAGCCTTCGTGACATAACCAGTGGTTCCAACTGAGTCCTGTTACAAGATGAACAGATACTTATTGAACTTATGCAAATAACTATATTGCTATTAAAATAAGAATACTCATTGAGAGTTTCTGAATTCTGCCAGGATCACATAGGGAGAAAAAGATGAATGTTTCATCTTTGTTTACAAAATAAAATTGTTCTAAGTTACAGGTAGTTTAAGCAAAAAGATAAAAGTTTTCCTTAACTTTGGAGAAACAGAACATTTAAAAATAAGCAATGTTTCAAGCAAAAAAAAATCATAAAAAGCTATAATTATCCTCATCAGTGTATTCAGTTGCATGTAATTAATTCTTGTTGATTTTGAATCCAGTTTTTTTCCATTAGTTCTTGAAATTCTTACCCAGTTCAGTTTTATGATCTTAAAGTTATCAGAAATCTGTATTCTAGGGTACTTCCATTAGTCTCCTTGAAGATGAAGCACTTTTGCAAACACTTCTGCAAAAGCATCGAAGTAAAACAGTAACTCTCTGTAAATGACAAAGAGTTAAAACATGGCCATGGTTACAGATCTGATTAGAGTTCATTACAATGCAATTGGCAAGAAAGTTTATTTCTGTGATATACAACATTTAAAGATAATGGCTAGAATTATGACTGATAATATTATACCAGGATATATCCAAATTTTAGAAATTTCACAGTTTCTGGAACACTTATAATATGTATTTATCAAATACAATATAAAGAAAGCCTAGTATTACTTCTTATCTGATAATGCTTCCCATGTAATTTAGCATATCACATAAGCCTAATTAGTTTAACCTCTCTCTTTTATAAGGGGAGAGAACAAATCTCTTGACATGTTCCAGGGGTGCTCTAGAAAATCCCAAAGTTAATTCTGGGTCAAAAAGACTTTATTTAGAATTTGATGTTGTGAAATCTGTCAAAAAATCAAAGCATTGTAGACACTTGTCTAGCTAGGATCACAGGGCATTGTGAAACAATACTTAATTATCTACTTAACGAAAGTAACAAAATATTTTAAAGGCAAATACAGAAGGTTACATAGTTGTGAGCAAAACTTAGCTCTTTTAATACAGAGGACTCGGTTTTAAGTAATCAAAGACCTGATGAAGACAGTATAAAGCACAGGTGGTAAGGCAAAATCTTGGCTTTCCAAGCAGATTACTTAAAAGGTAAAGAAAAACCTTTGTTTAAATTTCTTATTAAGAGCAGACCAGTAATCTAAGAAAGATTTTCTTTTTAGCAGATGAAAGAAAATTGAGTTTTAGTTTTACATAAGTACACTATTGGTATTAAAGCTTAATTTAAAAACCATTATAATGGTAATTCAAGTTTCAGCCAACTTGACCACACAAAACCCACCCCCCTTCTCTCTCTCTCTCTTTCTGTCTCTCTCTCCATAGTTTGTCCTCCATTCTCCTTTTTTTTGCCCATTCCGAAATAACCAGTTTTATTTTAGGAAAAAATCAGTTTCATTTCCCTCAACAAAAATGCATCTCCATACTTCATACCTTTTCTAACCAAAAACACAGCTTACTTTTCCTTGCATGCAGAGTTGTTTCCCTTATTATTTCTAGTAGTTTCAGCTACATGTATTAATTAGAATTCTTTAACCTTAGAAACCTTGTTTCTAGTGAAAACTTAGAAATAAGCCATTTTGAACTGTCTGTTACACCACCATTCTTTACATTGACAAATTTGTGGATACATTTCATAATTTCTAGAAGCATGTGCTTCTTCATAGTGTGGTCTTTCAATAAAGCATAAGATATGTTTACTAGAGACCCAAATTTATCTTTAGCTCCTCTGTAATAGGAAGCCAAATGTAGATAAACCTACGTTCAGAAATTAATGTTTCACTGTTTCATCTTATTTGGAAATTATGTAGATATTCAATAAAATTCTAGCACTTAATTTAACTTAGCAAAACTCTTTTAACAGTGGAATTCACCAAAGAGATCTGGGTAACTATTTTTAAATTAACATACAATAAAACAAACATTTCTAAAGAGTTCACCTAAAAACTTTTATATCACATTTGTTTAATTTATTTCTTCTTTATAATCATATTTAGATTTCTCATGAAAATTTTATGAGACATTAAAGCAGTTAGCCGTCATCTTAAGTTTTTGTTTTTGTTGTTGACAAATTTTGTAGCAGAGATAACATGAGCTTATTTGACTTTTAGTAAACCAAGAAAGAATAAATTATACTCAGTGTTGATTATTCTAAGGTTGTATCTGTATTAATTAAGCCAACAAACTTAAACTAGCTTTAACACCGAGTATTTTCCCAGGTCATGTGATCCTGAAAAGCTTCTGGGTTAGGTTCTATTATACTTTTGATAATTTTTATGAATACTAAATTTATATAAGTACTGGTTGTTTAGAGAGCTGTTTTACAACTTAATTTTAGTAATGTCGTCCAGAGATAGCAAATGTCACATCTACAACACATATATATGGACACACATAAACATATAGACATACATAAACAGAGACCTTATAGGTTTTGTTTTAAAATTTTATCCATGAGATAGGTATGATAATGTAAAACTCAGTAGTTTATAAAATAAGTTTACCTGAGTAGATTTTGGGCAAAGAAGTTTTATATAGCAGTTGGTACTTTTATAAAACGTCTCCCTTTCTCCATTGTTTACGTATATACTTTTACAAAGGCTTGAGAACGTTTATCTTTACATCTGGGTACCTAGTTTCATTTTAGCTTAGGAGAGGAGGTCCCCCCAAATTTTCTGTCTGCTTCCAATCTGGTCAGTCTTCAACAGTTATTAAAACAATTCCTTTAAATATCTTGTCAGTTTTCAGCTGGGACCAACAGCAACCATCTTCAGTGTTAAATGCAATATGCCTTTATAAAGTCTGTGTATAGTGTTTTAAAGTTTTAACAAAGTCTTTTCTGAGTGCGTAATGTAACCTTGGACTGGTTCACCTTCAAGAGAAAAAGCCCCTGAACATTGGCCTTTAGCTAATCATTTGTAAGAGGATCTAGGAGAAATTCCAGTCATCTGTTTCCTCTGTGAGGGGAGTGTGTTTAGGGGGCCATCTGACTTGTTTGAAAACTACAGTGTAATCCTGGGTGGGAAGAACGCCCCCTTAGCTGCAAAAAAAAAAAAAAAAAAAAAAATCCCTTTGAGTGGCTTCTAAAAGACATTTCTCCTTAAATTTGGTAGGATCTTCTGAAAGTGGACATAAAGTGGCTTTATAATTTATGCACCCTGTATTGGCAGTTTTCTATTTTCTTCCTCATTTCTCCACCATCATAATGAACATCATGGATTCAAATTCCTGTCCCAGGTCTGACACTTGGGAACCCAATTTAAGACTTTGGGCAATGGACTGGCTATGAAGGATAAGAGATGAAATGGAAGGCTCTCGTGTCTCTGGCTTGGGAGACAGATGGATAGCAGAACCAGCTAGTGAATATATACTGCCTTTCACTGCCTAGGGGTGTTTTGTTGAGTAAAGATTCTGCCTAGCCAAGCCCTGAGGAGTATATGAAGGTTATTATAATCCAAACTGCCTGGGGGGTTGTGAGCCTGTGTGGTGATGGGTTTCGGTGGCTTTAGTATCCTAATTCTGCTAGCTTGTTACCTCTCTATGTGCTTCTGCAATGCCTTGGCCACTCCAGGGTTTCCCATTCCAGTGTGCATCACTGTCCTTGTTGGATGTCATTCAGGCACTTGCAAGTTTGGGCTGCTGCTTGCCTCCCTTAGTTCTGGTGCTGAGCGCTTCTCCCAGGGCCTTTCACACCTCTATCAGCAACGCTGCTGACCCTCTACTCCAGGCAGATGCTTGCCTCCACAGCTGCAGCAGCTCGACACTGTGCCCTAGGCCACTGTTAACCACCTGGGTGCTGCTGTTTTGTGCTTTGCTTGGTGCTTTCAGTGTGCACGAAGCCACAGCTACTAAACATATCCATAAAATGGCAAGGGGAAACTTCCCCTGCTCAGTGTTAGACAGGCATCCCTTGCTCTCCGAAAGTACACTGTTCCTATGAAACCTTCTGTATGCCAAAATGGCTGGTGTAGAGCAAAGGCACAGTTACCTTAGGACACATCTTGTTAACCGATGCACAAAATAAATCGACATAAAGCACAGACGCTCACAGACAGTTCTAAGCTATGGAGGCTTGATGCTGAGATGCTAAGTGTAGTTCCTGGGAAGGAGCTTGGCCGTGCCACTCTTGCTGTTTGGGGTGCCCACTGCCTCTGTAACCACTTGCTGTGAAACGAATGCTGAACACTGTTTTCGCTTTTCATCTTTTTTATAAAAGCAAAATCCTCTTCAGATTTCTTTGGGTTAGTGTAAATAAGTACTAATGTAGGTCTCTCATAAAAGTGAAGTGACATAAAATGAGCTTTCAAAGAGCGAGGGATACCTGTACTCTTCTAAGACAGTCACAGTACAGTTGCTGGGCCCTAAAGAGTGACTGTTTTAATAAAACGGATCCTTCGGGCTTCCCTGGTGGCGCAGTGGTTGAGAGTCTGCCTGCCGATGCAGGGGACGTGGGTTCGTGCCCCGGTCCAGGAAGATCCCACATGCCACGGAGAGGCTGGGCTCGTGAGCCATGGCCCTGAGCCTGCGCGTCCAGAGCCTGTGCTCCGCAACGGGAGAGGCCACAGCAGTGAGAGGCCCGAGTACTGCAAAAAAAACAAAAAACAAAAAACTGATCCTTCAAGGTTGTAGGTAGATCTTTTATCCTAGTACATGCATTGGACACCAAAGTGGTTATGGGTTCTGGTAACAGCCATCAGGGTGGATTTGGGACTTCTCTATTCTAAGACTCTATTAAATTAGCTTATTATGTCCATATGTGTAGGATGAATTTTATCTTAGAGCAGTAGACTTTCTCCTTGAAATTGTGCTTTTTTTGTAGCTCCACAAATTTCATGGACATGAATGTTCATATGTTGTCTAATAGTGGAGAGTTTTAAGTTATTAATTTTGTTTCTATTAGGAAATCCTTAGGCCCCCATGTCAATTAAACGTAAAGAGATACTGAAAGATAAGGATATTATTTAACTCCCTTAGTCACCAGATGCAGCTAAGCCTTTGAGACAAACCAGAATCTAAATCTACCCTGAATCTTGTATATTTCAAGTATGATCCAATGTCAGTTTTGTTACAGAAGTGTAAATGATTGTTATGTATGCTCGCATGTTTTCCAGACAGAATATTTTGTTGTATTGATTTCCTGATTACTTGACTGAATTTCATAAACAAACAGAAATCTAAAAGCTGTCTCTCAGGGCCTAGAGAAACCATAATGATCAAAGACTATAGTTATATTGATGCCATGATGAGGAGAAGGGAAGAACTTAAGACATAATTATACTTATGATAACTTATATCTTGCCATTAATGTATTATAGGTGCACATGGATCATTTTGTATAACATATTATTATGGACAATTTCAAACATATACAAAAGTAGAAAAAATGTATAACAAATACCACGTACCCCTCATTGAGCTCCAACAGTTATAATCATTACCATCTTGTTTCCTCTCTACACCGACACACTGCCTATATCTAATTCTTTTGAAGCAAATCCCAGAAAGTATATCTCTTCCTACTTAACCATCTCAGCTTGTATTTCTAAAAGAATCCTCCTTCAAAACATAATAACAATGCCACTGTCACATCCAGAAAAAAGTAATATTTTCTTAATATCGTAAAATACACAGTGCTTATGTTTCCCAGATTATCTGATAGGACACCACTAATTTTTAAATAATTGATTTGAGATCAACAAGACTGTACATTGGGATTTTTAAATGTAATTGTTAAATCTACTTTAATCTATAGATTACTCTTAAAGTTTCCTCTGCCTCTCTCTTTCTCTTTCTCCTGTTGTTTTGAAGAAACAGGACCTTTTATCTAGATGTTGTTGATGATCTCCCCATTGTATTGTTTAAAATGTTTCTCGGTCCCTGGTGGTTCCTATAAATTAGCAGTTGATCTAGAGGGCTGCTCATGGTTAGGCTTCTTTCTTTATTTTTCAAGATAACTTTATTAATAGTTTTGTCTATTTTCATCAAAAGGTACATAATGTTTGGTTGCCTCACTTTTATGGTGTGTGATATTAGCAACCATTGATGATTTTTGTCTTAATTGTTTTACTATGGTTTGCAAAATAGCGATATTCTATCACTCCTTCTTCATTTATTAGCTGGAATATTTCTATAAATATAACTCCTCTGCATTACCTATTTGGTTACCTTGTAGTATAGTCCATATAGAAAAAGTAGAATAAATGCTTCAGAGAACAATTTTCAAAAGAGAACAATTTTCCAAATAATGAATTGGTTCCTTAGTAGTCTCTTTCAAAAGTTACCAGTGGTGATTTTTGTTTATTTATTTTTGCTTGTTTTTTTGGTATCACTATGAGTGTATGGATTTAAATATATCTAAGTATAATCGATATATTGCAATCCTTTCTTTTGTTGTTACTCTTATTGATCCTCCTATTTTTCCATCTATATCCAATGGAAGCCTGTTCACATTGGCTCCTGAGTCCTTTTGATATGAGACTAATAAACTTTGATAGGCCACATAGAACTTTGGTTGTAGACCACTAATGGGTGTCCCTGAGATATGAATATAACTATTTTTTCTGGATTATTTAGTCATTTAAGACATTTACTTAGTGACTAACATTTACTAGGAGTTAACAAGGCAGCAGTGAAGGAGCAAATATTCCTCATTTCTATATTTGGACTAATAAAATCAATCAAATCAGTAGTTATGAAGGATTTATTACATAGTTAGCACTCTTGAAGATACTGTGTACAGAGAAAAAAGATGGGAGATTAGACTTTCATCTTATATCGAAACAAATTTCTAATCTGATCAGAGACTTGGCTTCTGAAAATCTTGGATGCCTAGAATTGGCATCATCAACAATTAACACTTTCACAACTATTGAGTGATCAGATACAAAGACCACAATATGGAACCTCAACCTCTCCTCTTGTAAGTTAGGTTACATTATTCAACTTATTTCAAGATAAAGAGGACAGAATTATAGCCCTTGCGATCTATAACCATAATATTTTTCATTATTTATATCCCCTTCCCATTTTATATTCTTTTTAAAAAATATTTATTTATTTATTTATTTATTTGGCTTCCCTGGGTCTTAGGTGCGGCACACAGGATCTTTGTTGTGGCATGCAGGATCTTTAGTTGCAGCATATGGGATCTTTAGTTGCGGCATGCAGTGTTTGGTTGCGGCATGTGGGGTCTTTAGTTGTGCCATGCAAACTCTTAGTTGCAGCATGTGGTATCTAGTTCCCTGACCAGGGATCGACCCTGGGCTCCCTGCATTGGGAGCGTGGAGTTTTAGCCAGTAGACCACCAGGGAAGTCCCCCATTTTATATTCTTGTATCTTGTAATTGATTTTTTTGTGTGAACTCTTCACTTTTGACACAGTTTCATTATGAAACTAAAACTACTGTAAACACACCTGCATGCATTGATGTGTATGTAGAATGTGTTTTCATGTGTGTGTGTATGTGTATATAAATGTGGTCCGATGGAGTGGTGTGACTGTCTTTGGCCTTCTAGGTTATATATATGAACACATGTTCTAGGGTTCCTGATTCTTCTTGCAGGTAGAAGGCAATTTCAGGTGTGGTGTAAACCCATAAAGGACCAGCCAGATGTCAGGTCATCACAGTTTCCTTCTAATTGTCCCCTGCCTTAAACTAGTATCCATCATGGTATTGTATAAAAGTTTCATTGGCTATAATTCATTTTGTCTTCTGTTGCTATTTTCCATGCTAACTCAACCATAATGACCCAAGTGATGGCCAGCTTGTACGGCCATCAGTTTTGCCATCAGTGATATTGCCTTCAAGCACATCAAGCACAGGAAGTTAATTCTCACTTACTATTAAGCCAGTTAAATCTGCCCAACAATATTATGAGACATATTTTTCTTTAATTAAAACAATGACTTTGCAAATTTTAACCCGCCTATACGAGTAGACGTGTATTAAAATGTTTATTGTTCTATTCTACCTCTCCTTAATAGCGTTTTTCTACAAAGAACCAATCTCAAATTTCCCCATTGTTAAGACATTTTACATGATGGTTGTTAAAGTGTAATGCTTCTCAAACTTGAACAATAAACAAGTCAACTTAAAAGGAATAAAAAATTCCTATGGTCAACCACTGCTGACAAATTAATTTTATTAAAAGTTACTTATATAGGCACAAATATAAAACAAAGGGCACACATTTTATGGTTAAAGGGCTTATAGATCTGTAACACCAAATAATATTTTCAAATTAAACACAAGTATGAAAAAGCAATAAAATTCAAATGTACAACCTTAATGCAACTGCTGATATTGTTTTGGATAAATTAAATGGCCTTTTGTAACATGAATATAGTACTAGCTGTAATGGTACAAGTTCTTTTTTTTTTTTTTCAAATAACATGCTTTTTGTTCTATATGTGTTGTTGTAAAGGCTCAATTATTTCACTGCTTTTCTCTGTTAAAACCTTTGCAAAATACTCGTGTATACAATACGACCATGTTTTTGCCATCATGTAGTCCTATGCTTTTGTCATCTGCCTGCACCAGTTACAAAAGGTCTAGTATTCTAGACTGTTTTCATTATCCCACAATCAAAGGCACAACTTAGTAAGTTTAGGAAACTGAAGTTCCAGTCTAGAACATGTTCAGTTAAAACTATCACTAGGAAAGAGAAGCTGTGCCCTTAGAACCGGAAAATAATTTAACGCGAGTATAATATGTGCACAACTGAGACGACTTTGCTCACCTCGTCATTAGAAGAGGCCAAATGAGGAACTGCATTTTTTAACAGCCAAGGAAATCTTAGATGCAAACCTACATGGGCCTGGAAATTGCGCAGAAGTACTTGCTTAGAGATGTTCCTTCAAGTCATTCAAAATAAGCTCCTAATAACTGTTTTAGATTATCTCAGAGATGAAGTCAGTAGATAGTAGTATTTTTTTTGTTAAAAGGGAAAAACAGGTTTTCTTTTCAATATGTTTATTCAAATATACGGAAAATTGTATAAACAAAATATTAATTTAAAGTAGTTATTTTGGCTCATGGAATTGTGGTATTAATTATTTACCATTTCATTCAATATTTAATGAAGATTTGCTGAGTTTTATGACACCAGCATTATCCTAAAGTCTTTGCCTGATCAGAATCTTCTAATGTAGTCATAATGACTGCATTTTAAACCTAAAACAAAACATAAAATGCACGTTTAAAAAATAGCAGTGTGAATAGTTGCATGCTGAAGTTAAGTTGAATGAGTGAATCAAGCACACCATAAAAGCACCCTTATTAAATGGGTATTATATGGCAGTCACTATTCCATTCTTCAACCATTTATAAAGTCAAGTATTTCCCTAAGTGAGAAAAAAAAAAGTAAAAGTCAATGATTATCTGCCTATATAGACAAAAATAAAACAAAAACAAAAAACCATAGCAACAAAACCCAAAAACCATCCAAGCCAAAAAACTGTAATGAAATATGCTTATACTTCAACAGAATTTTCTCAGAATGGCAGGCAATATATATTTTCCTTTTCCATGTTATAGAGATTCCAAAATTTCTATAACTAACATGTATAATTTTATGAGAAAAAATTGAACAATACTATTCAGTGAATACATTGAGTCCAATCATGCAGTATGTCTGATGTGTATGAAGCATTGCAATTTTTTTTAATGAACGTTGCAATGAAAGGATCATGTTTCCCTTCTTGGCATGTTCACTGAGGTTGGCATGCAGGGTTTTTATCTATATGGCATGACATTTTGAGACCAAACAACAGACAGGGAGATGTGGACCAGAAAGAAAGGTTCAGTCGTATCTTTAACCTTCTAGCCCCTAACTGAGATCTCTAATGAACCCAGAATATGAGTCTATAAATGCATTAGTGTAGCCTAAGGCGAAACTGTGAAAAACTGCCTATTCAGTAAAATAAATGTAAAAGACTTGCATGGAGGTACAGGGCCAAAGGATAGGTTAAAAGGTTTATAAAGAAGACCGCCAAAACGGAGAAAAGGTAGCGTCATAATCCCATTAAGTGAGATCTATATATTCAAGACTCTCTGACTCTTGGTCTGTGGGAAAGGCATCTAGAATGGAAACAAGATCAAAACAGTTTGGAAATTATGAGTATGTTTCCTAAACGAAGTGCCTTATACTTCTAACCAAGAGAGACATACACAAAAGTCTGTTTGTCAGTCTTATTACCATTCTAGAAATGGTCTGTTCTGTTAGTATTTAAGAGTAACCACTGATTGAATGCAGCACACATTGGAGAATAGTGTTTTTAGAAGATAACAGCACAAGAAAAAAAGGAAATGGCATTACTGCTTGCCAGCAGTAGACATGTGGCCCATCATACCGTTTCTATAAAATAACCAGCAGGGAAGCTAATGTCTTGCTGCTGTTCTTGCAACATTATTTCCAGCGGTGAGCTAAGACTGCTACAAGAGCTAAGACTGCAAAACTGGTCCCGTTATTCAGTAAAACAGTACTTATTCAAACCAACTATGTGCCAGAAAGAAAAGACAGATGATTTGGTTGTGGTTTCTCTCCCGGAGAGAGAATTCCAGTTCTGAAAATCGCGTGACCTTGACACGCTTTGGTTGACTTTGACGTGACCAAAATGACCAATCAACCAAACAAAACTGGGATTGGATGAGATTACCCTAATCTAGCAGCACGGGAAGGTTGTTAAGACTTGGGTTCTGAGGCCAAATTACCTGGATTCAAATCATGTGCCTTCTGCTTTATGTAGTACATACTCTCAGGCGGGTCATTCATCTTCTCTGTGCCTCAGTTTACTCATCTGAGAAGAAGGGGATTTTTAAGAGTATCAACCTCATAGGATTGTTTTGAAGATTAAGTGAATGAGTAAATTACTTTGAACTGTGTCTGGCACATTACTGTAAGTTATTACCTCAATAAGAAGAATAACTTTATATTTACTAAAAAAATTAAATTCATTAAATAAAAATATTTGGAATAGATTAGTAAGAGTACTGTATAGTTCATTAACTGTGCTGCCTTTTGACATATTAAAAACAAACCCAGGGACTTCCCTGGTGGTCCAGTGGTTAAGACTCCACACTCCCAATGCGGTGGGGTGGGGCATGGGTTCAGTCCCTGGTCAGGGAACTAGATCCCACATGCTGCAACTAAAGATCCCACATGGCACAAGGAAGATCCCATGTGCCACAACTAAGACCCGGAGCAGGCAAATAATTACATAAATCTTTTTAAAAATTGTTAAAAAAACTAACAAACCTGTTCATATCTCCCCCAAAATTCCTCCTGGATGCCTGCTTTAAAACAGTTTTATGCATTTATAATGTTTAAAAAATAGTTTAGTCATCTTAAATAGCAGATTTGTAATAATGTAGATTGCAATTATAATAATGTAAATTGATTTTAAAAGACTTAAAGTAACATATAGAAGTTAGTTGAATTAGGTAAAAAATTAACCAATAAGATTCTAGCTCTGTTTGGAAATAAACCACCTCCAGGTTGAATTCATATGTTATACAGGTGAAAAAAAAAAATAAGGAAAATAGAAAATACCTTTTGCAACTCTGTTCTTAATAAATATTAATTGAATGAATGAACATTTCCTTAAAAGGCTGTAATCTTATTTGACATTACTTGAGGGATCAAAATATACCTTTTTTCAGGAGACCAGATTGCTAGATAATTTGCAGATAAAATAAACAGAAGGATTCCCATTAAGATAATTGACAGTTCTCAGGTAGATCAAGCAGTGGGAGGAATTTGTGTTAAGATATTAACATTTAAGTTACAATTAAGTTGGCAGGAGTCCATGCACTGCCTGGAGACCCAGAGATTTTTAGTGTAGGTAAGGTTTTTCCTAGAACTTGAAGGAAATAAACTTTGCAGTAGTGATTGATAAGCATGAGGATATTGAAGAAAGAATTTACCTACATTCTTGCCTTTTGGTTTTCTTAAACTCATAGTATATATTATAGTTTTATTTATCTTCAATAAACTTTGTTACGAAGCATAATATAAATGGGAAAAGTGCATACGCCATAAATAACCACTACTTGGATCAAGAAATAGGAGTTAATATATCTGATTTTTACTGCCATCTCCTCTTACACTGAAAATCTAAGTTTCTAATGACATTAATGTAATTACATATTTGGTTTATGCTACTTTATGTAATGGTTCCAAGATAACTGTTCTTGAGTTATTTTTATAAAACAGTAATTAGAGGTTAATAATGATTTCGGCATTTATTTCATATTGACAATATTATGTGTTTATAGACGTCGGCTACCCCCTCTGATGATCAGGCTGCTCTCAATTACCTGTCTGAAGACAGCCTTTCTTTGCAGCTGTTTATTTCTTATCCCATCTGGAGCCTGTGCCATCAGACCTTATGTCTGCTGTATTTTTTCCACTGGCAAATCAAGCTTCCTTTTTTGAACTGCTTGTTCCTAGCCTTGGTTGCTGATGTGGATCTTTCATTTGTTCTTCCTTTTAGGTTGTGCTCTGGCTTTAAAAATGGTTTCTCACTGGTTCTCTGCTTTCATTTCATTCCTCCCCTCTTCCTAGGCCCTTAAATCACGGTATCTTCTAGGGTTCCCGATGAAAGAACCAGGACTGAGTCAAGGCATGAGGTGATAGTATTCCTTTCAGCCTAGTGGTTAATAGAGCTGGCTCTGGAATCAAACAAACCAAGGCTTATATGTACAAGCTTGACCATAAGCTAAGCCTCACTTTCCTACCTGCCTTTGTCAAAAGTTTTCAGTACATGTTAGCTAGTATAATGTTTCTTCTCCTGTATAAATGCACCATGAAGGTGTTGAGTATGTCTACTTCATTTAATGCTGCTTATTAAGTGCCTGGCACATATTAGGCCCTGAAATATTTACTTAATGAATCAAGGTAGCATTTAAAGGGAAAACATAATTGCTTATCTTAGCATTAAATATGCTGGAGGAGATATGACACATTGGTTTAAAAAATAAAAGGAGAGTTTATGGTGACTGTAATATTACATAGATGCAAAAAAAAAGAAAGAAGGAAACATAGTATGGTAATGGAAATGATGCACAAGGACCCTCTTTGTTGACACTGAAAGTATGTTCATCAGACCAAATCTATGCTGTTCAGCTCTGGGAAACATAATTTAAATGAGATGTTGAAAAATTGGAGCCTGTCTAGAAAGCAGTGATAATTTCAGGTATATTAGCTGTCTTCAAATAATCAAAGAGCTGTTCTGTGGAAAAGGGATGATGCGTATTATTGTTAGGCTGAGCAGAAAGAAAAGGGAGACAGATAACCACTCATGATTTAAACAAACTAACAACATAATCCCGGAAACACTAACTGAGACCTCCGTGTGTGCTAGGTCAGTGGGTAGCAAATAAATAAAAAATCAGTCCTGGCCTCCAGGAGTTTACAGCGACCAGGAGAGAACAGGGCCCTCCTGGGAGTTTGGCAGCCTTCCTCTCCAAATTACAGCACAGAATCCAGGTGTACCTACACAATAGTTTCATGCTCCCTATTCTTAAACTTGAGTTCAAGATGAATTCAATTTTCTATTTTTCTAGTTTAAATATTTAGTGGGTTTTTACTTACGCAGTTTTCTAAAGGGTCAGTGGCTCCTGAGGGAAGAAAAGTTTCCTCCTTAGTACAAGCTAGGTTGAATCCATTTGTTCCCTCCAGCTGCTGTGCCCCCTCCCCCTGTGAGTTGTTCCTTGAAAGGGGAGGCCATAGGATGCAGGCGAAGCCTCATCAGCAGAACTAGGCCTGAGGATAACAGCGGGGAGTGGCCCAGGGATCATGGGTGCCATTGCATTGAAGGGGGGACTGGGAGGGTGATGCCAAAATAAATAAATAAACAAACAAATGTGGTAACAGTGAAATATGGCCAAAGATAGAAAAAGCTTCATCTGGAAGGTAGTGAGTTCTCTTTCACTAGGGTGTGGCATAGGGACTTAACGTCTATTTAAGGAATGCTATGGAGAGGTTTGGGACACACATTAGGAATTGGAGACTATTAGGGATTTTTCCAGTATTGTCACTTGAGCCTTACTGGTTCCTAGACGGGCCATCTCTAGGGTGAGAATAGAGCCTGGATGCCCACCAGCACCATCACCATCATTCCTTAAGCTGAAGCTCGCTCTTTATATTCCGTAGTGGGCTTCTGTGTCACAGTCTATTGGAAGAAATAGTTTCCTTTCAACTCTGAGATCCCTGGTTCCTATGTACTTCTCATAAGTCCTTGGAGCAATTTTATTGGTTGTTTTTATTTTAATTTTTAATTTTATTTATTTATTTTTGGTTTTGTTGGGTCTTCATTACTGCGCACGGGCTTTCTCTAGTTGTGGCAAGCTCTTCGTTACGGTGCGCGGGCTTCTCATTGCAGTGGCTTCTCTTGTTGTGGAGCACGAGCTCTAGGTGCACAGGCTTCAGTAGCTGTGGCACACAGGCTCAGTAGTTGTGGCTTGCGGGCTCTAGAACACAGGCTCAGTAGTTGTGGCACACGGGCTTCATTGCTCTGCGGCATGTGGGATCTTCCCAGACCAGGGCTCAAACCTGTGTCCCCTGCATTGGCAGGCGGATTCTTAACCACTGCGCCACCAGGGAGCTCCCTGGTATTTTTAATACTGGTTGAATGTGTTGGGGTGAAGGGATCCTGTTGCACCGAATATGGTTCTCTCTCATGAGTCCATACAGAACTTAAATTCCAGAAACGTTTTATTAATATATTTCTTGATTGATATGATAAAACTATGTTAAGCTTGATCCATTTCTAGCATGTTGGCACAGTCGAGTTAGCAAATTAGAAAATGAAAAAATGATGATAAATGGGTGGGCATACTAATATGCCTTTGTATACAGCAAACAGTAAGAAGCAGATGGGACAGTTTGAGTAACACATTGATAATAGTTTCTGCAGCCAACTGGTGCTGTACCTGTTAACCTGGAAGGAGATTAATGTAGGGGAACAGCTACTGTCTTTCCTTATTTCTTAGCACAAAAAAAGTTGTTTTATTACATTCACTGTAACTTCTCCTTGGCAGTAAATTTAGGTTACAGCTTCTTCCTAGTTTCCACATTTGCCTTTTCTCATGTTAGCATATAGTCTGAAAATTCCATCTAATTTGATAAAATGGACTCTTCCATCAAGGCAGTATAAAATTGTTTTTCTTAAATTTTGTCCCAGTTCGTTGCATTTAATGATCTATGGTGGATATTTCTATATTGATCTTTTTCTTTTTTTTTTTTTTTTTTTTTTTTGCGGTACGTGGGCCTCTCACTGTTGTGGCCTCTCCCGTTGCAGAGCACAGGCTCCGGACGTGCAGGCTCAGTGGCCATGGCTCACGGGCCTAGCCGCTCCGTGCTTTTGTTTTTTATTTTTTGTTTTCTCAAGCTCTTTGTGAGTGATGTCTAGCAATGTCTTTCTTAATGTCTCAAACTATTTAAAATCCTTGATTTTAACAATTCTAATACTGGTTATATATATATCAATGATCTTTTATATCTAACTAATATTAAATGTCTATGTTAATTTTTTTAAAATCCTGTACTGTCATCACTAGTATAGAGATGAGCAAAATCCCTAAGCACTAGTCTAGACATATGTGACCTACTTGGTAATTCTTTGCTGAATGAATGAAAAATACAGAAATGGATAGTTTTGCCCCTTCCACATCTTATGTATCTTTTATAATGCTCATTTTGCATTAGGTATTAGTTCATTTATGCCCCCTTTTAATAGAAGAAAATGTAATTTTATCTTTTGCATGTAGAAATGACCTTGCAGTCAGTTTCTGACACCTTAAATTTGAGTTTGAACTTGGAAGGCCTACTAAAATGTAGTAATGTGAACTTTCAAAATTATTATAATCAATCTGAATTTTAACATAAGGTAAAAAATAAAGAACATTAAGTCTTACCTTCTTATGAGAGCTAGAATTTACAACCTGAAAAATAAAGTAGGGGAATTCACTTGGAGAACTTTATTTTTAAACTGAAACTTCTAAATTTTGGAAAATGCGTAGAAAGTACCAAGTAGTGGAAAAATATATTACAGGTTGTGAAAGATATTTCAGCCTCCCATGAGACTGAGACTCTTAGAATCAACATGTGATAAAATTGATCTGAACTTTATCTCTGGTGCTGGAAACGTGGCAGCCTTGTGATGGCTCTGAAGTAAGCTAAAGAAGCAGAACAAATGGTAGGAGAGTTACCCCCTTCTATTAGGGGAAAGACTAGTATTGAGAATGCAGACTAAGAAAACACCCCATCAACAGTAAAGTGGCTTGGGAAAAATGTTTGATCATAGCACATCTTGAAGTTTCTACTTAAGGCTATTCTACATGAATATTTGAAAAGAGGAGATGTCAAATATAAAAGCGCAAGAGGCCCTGAGGCTTTAGTATCTTTATTTGCATTAAGGTTTCTCATAAATAATTCTATTTGGGGATATAGGCTTAAAAGGCAGCTGCTCGGGCTTCTGGTAACTATGTAATAAATGTGACTCTTTTTAATATCAAAGTTACCCTTAGGATAGTAAGTGCATTTATTTTAAAGAAATAAAAAAACAAAATGAATAAAACATTTCAGGTACCTCAGATCATAGCAAATTAGTCATCAAGTCTCTCTGAGTTTTTCTTGGATTATATGAATAATGCCTTGGGATAGAGTGAAACTCACCAAATTGTGTTTCTGAGAACTGGGGGTGGGAAAGATTTCAAAAAGGAGAAACCCATGGGAAGAATTTTTCTACTGACTCTCAAGTAATTCATCTTAACAGAGGAAAAGCTGATTTTCAATCAGTTTAAGGTAATAGAAGATGTCAGAATTCCAGGGGTTTTTTTGTGTGTGTGTGCAATAGCCCACTTGACCCACTGAGAACACCGAGGAATAACAAGTGAATCATAAGGTAGAGTGACATTCAAGTGCACTTGTTTTCTTCAATATTGATATTTTCCCCTTAAAATTACATGTCTAGAAAAGCTTGTCCTTAGAAGCAGTCTGTTCGGGTCAGAAAAAATAAATAATAGTGTCAAATACGAAGTTAGATTACTTCGCCAAGATTTCAGGAGCTCCGGGGCTAGAGAAATGGGGCTTGAAGGAAGGCTGTTGGTTTGTCTACCCCCTGTATTTTTGTCAGGACAAAGGTAGGGTATAATTAGAAGCTACAGCTGTTGAAATCCTTATGATAGTTTTATCCTTTGGCCTGTCAGCTGAATATTGCTGACAATATCAGAATTCTTTAGCACAAAAGGATTGAGCGGCTCTGGACTGATAATTTTCTCAGTTTATGGTGTGTGTGATGATTTTGTAAAGTGGAAAATAGTTGGGGATGGGAGCTTCATAATCCTAGAAGGTAACTTTAGGCAGTTCAATCAGCCAAATACCATCTGCAAACTGGACAGAATTCAGTGGACAAAAGCAGACTCAATTGTCTGTCTACCCCCTTGTACTCCCAGGGCCTGGCTTATAGCGCACAGCTCATAAAAGACTCCTAAATAAAGGAATAAATGAGATTGTGCACAGGTGAATATGTCTCTGGGATTTCAAGATGCTTTTGTGTCCATGCATCCCATGTAGCTGTCTCCTGTCCTTTTGAATTCATAAAAAAGAGAGTTTATTTGTTTGTTTTCTGTAATGTCTGGTCTTAGAAAGCGAGAACAGATAATTATAATGAATAGAAAGCACAGTGAATGAAAATTCACAAGACCAAGCCTAAATCATTTAAACCTTCTAAGTTCTCACCTGGAGAGGGGTCTGATAATACTTGCTTTCTCTACTTACGGCGTTCCCAAAGCATGCTGTCCAAGATGTAAGTCACCACACAGCACATGGCCAAATTGACTGCAGTCTCTTGTGTCTTCCTCCCCTGGCACAGAGCAAACATGGTGATCTCCCTAAACACACAGGCTCATGCGGTGGATAAGCACTTGGATTCTTGTTTGAATTCCATCTTTGCAACTTACTAGCTCCATAATGGTTGCTTCATTACTCGCCTGTAAAATGATGTTAATGTAATACCTATTTCTATGAGAATTAAATGGCTAATACATGCAAATTGCCTAGAACAGTGTCTGGCTTGTTCTTAAGTGTTCAGTAAATCCTAACTTCTGCAGTTGGATTATTATTAATTACTATTATTATTATTTCATATTTGTTCTTGTACCTTATTTAAACCCATTCTCTACATAATGAACTCTAACTCCCCAAAATGAAATATTGGTTTCCTAAAATCTAGCCCATGGTTATAGTTCTGACTTCATCCACCACAGCTCCTGACTGCACATCTTATGCTCTAGCAGTACCAGCCCACCTGTAATTCCTCCTATGGACCACCCTGTTTTCTACCTCCACACCTTTGCACAGGCTGTTTAGTCTGCCTAGGCTAATGCTTTCCTGTTGCCCCGACAAACTCCTGTCTATCCTCTGAGACCACCAAATAATATGGCTGTAGTCTTCACCTTATGCCAGTAGGTAAATGCAGGAAGGCTTTCTTTCTAAGCACTAGGAATGATTTCTTCACGATGGTCCCTGGCAGGCCAGCGCCACAGCTTCTGCCGTCAGCCATATTTCAGCTAATAGATGCTCTTGGGACCATTGGATAAGGTGACCTCCTTTTTGCATATAGTGCTGAGCCTTTCTTTCAAGGGCGTATTCAACAAGGGTGGGTTTTTGATTGCTGTCCAATTTGCAGTTATGGACGAATTTTTTTGCTTTTGTTTTTGGAGCCTGTTTGAAAAGCGATGGAGACTAATCCAAATTCATCTGAGTCTGTTAAGAATATACTATAATCATCAGTGTTTTTAGAAAATGCTTCTTCACTCTTGACCAATGTTTCCCATCCCAAGAATTTTCTTCCAATTAAACCATAAACCAGAATAGGCAACACTTTGAATGTAGAGGAGAATGGGAGACAGGAACACAGTGGTGGCATTATAGGGGTTGAAACCCTGTCAGAACCTCAGGAACAAAGAGGAATACCTTTGCTAATTTTTATGTGCATTGTTAGGGAAAGAAAAAAGTGTCCTTAGGTAGTTCACTGCTTCCCAGTAATTCTCCACCTTGTATTGAGGCAGGCTTGGGTACTGCCATATTTTCAGTAGGAATCAGAAACATCTGTTTGTCTATCTATCTATCAATTATTGGTGTGTATATGTGTGTTTAAGGATTTCATTGAAACACTGGTGAGGCATCACAACTTAAATATTATTGTTTTACTTCATATACACTTTACGCCTAGGTTCCATAGTAAGTAATAGTGTAGATGGGTGCATTTTAAGTTTCATTTAGTTTTATTCAGTGTGTTGATTCAAGACACTATAGACATATTTAAAATATTTCAACTTAAAACACTTCTTTAAAATAGTACATTTGACGAATACACAGAAAGTTGTCATTTAATGAAAAGGACATGTTACTGAGTCCAAGCTCATACTGCTTGCCACAAGACAGGCCAATAAATGGAGAGACAGGTGTTAGGGCAAGGAATACCAACTTTATTCAGAAAGCCAGCAGACTGAGAAGATGGCAGTCTAAAGTCCTAAAGAACCATCTTGCCCAGATCTGGATGCTAGTTTCTTTAATAGAACAAAGAGGTGGGGAGGTGAGAAGGTAAAGTAAAAAGGCCTTAAGTTGTTGCACATATTTCCTGGTTTTGGCCTAATTTGAGAGGGGATGTGTTAATTTCCTCTTTCCTGCAGCCATTCATAGGTAGGCCTGGTCAGGATGTTTCCTGTGAGCTGAACAAAGGTATTTTTAGCTTAACCTGCAGGCATGGGAGGCAGTGTTCCCAGAGATGGGCCATTATGAATACTTTAAGCTATAGGCAGCATCGCTTTAGTGATAAAGTTGTAGCAAAAGCAATAGAATGCAAAGTTTAAAGTAAAAGAAACAGATCTAATATGGAGTCAGATTTGTTCTTTCCTATCTCAGACACAAGTTTGTGATTTGTTAAGCGTTAATGTAAAAGTTTTGTTCAGTCATTTTTAAATGATGAAATTTTGAGCAACCTCTTTGAGTTTGGATTTTGTCATCTCTAAAATTAAGATTATTATAACTAGTTACCAAAGCTGTTTTGGCTGCGTAAATATTATTGTTGTGCTTACTGTCATTCCAGACATTTTTGAGAAAATAGTTAAGTGATAGGTAACATGGTCCCAAAGTTCTCATTAACATTGGTCAAATTACTTAAATGTTTTTGCCTCACTTGCTTCTCCAGAATAAAAGACTCTAGTCAGTCTGCTTTAGAATCTAGGGATATAAAGTTAGCACATACCTCTTTAGCAACTAAAATGTTCATTGCTGATGCATTTAACAGAAGTAACACAGATATAATTAAGCAGGTAGAAAGAAAGAGAGAATGAACATGTAGAAGCAACCTGCTGTATTCCAGATTTCATGCTCACTTAATGGGATGCTCCAAGCTAATCTCTTGTCTAATGCCCAGGTGAAAGAAATGTCAGTTTCCTTTATTTTTCTAAGTCAAGTTGAGTACGCTGCTAAAGCCCCACCTACCAGGGTAGATCTAAATATGACCTCTTATGTTTTGGACTATACAGTCCCTTCTCTGGAGTTTCAAAACAAATCTGGTGAGACTATGTGACATCCAGAGAACAGGGAGAAGACTATAGCCCTTAATCCAACATTGAGTAAACAATCTGACTCATTCAAATGGGAAGCGACTCTCTCTATTAGATGAAGGTAAAGGGAATTTTTTCCCATTGACTATTCTCAAGGTCAAGAGGGATTTTAATTATCAATACACTCTCTTGCTCTTTTGCTCCGTGTCAATTTTACAGTAGTTTAATTACAGTGACAACTATAATAGAAAAATTTCTGAAAGAGCTACTAGTCAAACAATAACTAATTAGTTGTGTGTCTTTGTACAACCAGATTTAGGATACAGATTCATAACTGGTAAATTGAGGGAGACAAATTACATTGCACATTTCTTTAGGTTTGTTACACCTAAAACAGCTGTTTTTCTTCTAAAGCATCTTTCTGGAAAAGCTGGTTTTCCTCTTCTGCTCCCCTTATGTCTTTATGCATTCCTCTACTCCTGCCCTGTAATAGACGAAGGGGAACAGAATATGCCACCACAAAATGTGCCACCTTGGCATGCAGGTTATTTTGAGCTGAAGACAACTGTGTCCCAAAAGACTCTGGAAGAGCTTTTTAACTCCCACTTAACTGCCTAAAAGAATTTAGATAGGGGGCGTGGTCCAAGAAAAGAGCCATCACCAGGGATAACTACAAAGAATATGTGCTAGGTGTGGTAAGCAGGAGGGAGCTCGGTGGCAGGGCCTATTCGTTCAAGGCCTCTCTGTGTCCCATTGTCTCTGCATGGCAGGGCAGACATTTATTTACCATATATTTGTTCTTCCCATCTTCCTTTGAATTGTCTTCCTTCCCTCTGGAGCTCCAGACCCCTACGCCCTTCTCCTTAGCTCAGAATGGCATATAAGCCTCAAATGCCTGGCTGTCTCTGAGCATGTCATGTCTATTTGGGATTCCCATGCCTACAAAATTAAATTTGTTTTTCTCCTGTTAATCTGTCTTATGTTAATTTAATTATTAGACCAGCCAGAAAACCCTAGAAGGGTAGAGGAAAAAATTTTCCTCCCCTACACTGAGTAACCTAATCAGAGGCCTGGGCAATATGTTTCACTGCGGGAATTATAATATTTCAATAGTTTACATTATGTTTTTTTCTGATTTCCCAGGGTACACTGAAATGTTACGATAACATGAAAAATATATGACTTTCCCCAATGGAAAGTTAATTAACAATTGCTTTTATTTTTTGATGAAGAGCTTCATGGCGCTGTTGTTTTGTTTTTTTCTTTTTCTTAGATGGTTAGATAATGCTAAATTAGAACATCTTTGGTCTAATGCTGAATTAGACCATTCTTTGGCAACCCAGGTACAAGCTATTTTCCTTTCTTGTTGTTTATTGTTGTTTAATTTATGATTCCATAAATAAGTAAATGCAATTTGAATTATTGTCATTAAGAGTCATTAAGAAGGAAACTGCCTTCAAATGATGTCATGAAGCCAATTTTAAAATAGAGATGTCTATTTTTACAGGAGAAAAGGAAGGAGAAAGTAATGAATGAATACAACTTTGCTTTTGAGATTTTTGTTGTTGCTGTTGTTCTTGAGTTAGGCTGCAGGCCAGATCTGTAATTGCTCATGTATATGCTTTCTAAAATTTGCTTAAGGAAACCTGGAAGAATTTTCCAAAAGGCAATTAAAGTTTTACAGTGGAAAAATTACCCTTCTTCATAAATATTGGTGAGTGTAATAGTCTCCTGTCATGGAGGATATGCTGGACAATATATTGAGAGGCACAGCTCCAGGCAAAATTAAACTTGTGTTTTTCAGAAATACCAGGATTAGCTTGTTTACCAATTTGTTACTAATTTGTTAAAGCAGCTGTGTTTGCAAAATATATAAACCTTACATTTTAAGCTTAGAAACTTCTTTCCTATATCTTCTCAAAGTCCAGTGGTCTTCTACCTTTGCTGTGAATTGGGATTTCATGAGAACCTTTACAACTTGAAAATGCCTGAGTCCCACCTCAGAAGATTCTGATTTAATTGGATTGGGAGGAGAGGGACATCCGTGGTAGTCTAGTGGTAAAGAATCTGCCTTCCAATGCATCCAGGGGATACAGGTTTGATCCCTGGTCAGGGAGCTAAGATCCCACATGCTGTGGGGCAACTAAGCCCACGTACCACGACTACGGAGCCCACACACCCTGGAGCCCGTGCACCACAACTTAGAGAGAGAAAACCCGCACGACACAACTAGAGAGAAGCCCGCACACCACAACGAAAGATCCCAAATGCCTCAACGAAGATCCTGCAAGCCACAACTAAGACCCGACACAGCCAAAAACTAAACTAAAATAAATAAATAAAGTAATTGGATTGGGAGGAAACCTGGTCACTGGGATGCTTTAAAGCTCCCCAGGTAATTGTAATGTGCAGTAAATGTTGCAAAACCAGTGAACTTATAAACAACATACCATTTCGTATACAACAGCTGGTAAATTCAAAGAGTACGTGGACATAAGAATAAGCCAAAAAACCCAATGTCAATAAAGCAGGCACCTCATAAGTATATGTTTGCAATAACACATCACTGAAAATGATTGAATACCTTGGTATACCAGGTTTTTTTGTTACAAAATGCCTAAAATAATTATTATGTAGCAAAATCAGCAAGCCATTTAAAACAAATAAGAAAAGTCAGTTAATAGATCACATGTCATCTTTTTTAGGTAATGTAGAAAACTGAATATGTATCCGTCTATCTGTCATTCTATATCCACTACAAATAAAGAACAGGATGTTAGTAGTGTTTAATGGTAGAAAACAAGTTACTTCTACTTTTGTTAATAGTTATTTTGATATTTTTCTACAGTAAACATACATTGCTTTTGTAATAAGAAAAAGTAGTGTTATTTTCTTAAATTTTAAAAAGAAGTCTACTTAGAAATTAATGAAATCAGGAAACCACACATTAAACTTCTGAGATAAGAACAAAGCTGTAACCAAAAACATTCATAGCCTTAAATGCTTTTATATTTGAGATAAAAGAGGAAATAAGAGAGTTAAACATTTGACTTTATAAGAAATAAAAAAGTAGAAGAAATATCTTCAAAAATATTTTATAGACAAATGCTTTCAAACATCTAAGTATGACTTATCATATATTTGAAAACTTGCAAACCATGACAATAGCTTTGAAACTTCTATATTCATATTCTAATGCTCACATAGCCTTGATCATGAAATTTGAAACAAAATAGCACAGACTTTGAAAACTATAGACCAATCTCAGGAATACATATGATAAAATCCTATAAAATATAGTAAATTACACCAACAACAGACTAAATTACTATACTTAAAGTGGATTTATCTCAGGAAAACAGATATGCTTAATATACGACCCAGCAATCCCACTACTGGGCATATACCCTGAGAAAACCATAATTCAAAAAAAGTCATGTACCACAATGTTCACTGCAGCTCTATTTACAATATCCAGGACGTGGAAGCAACCTAAGGGTCCATCGACAGATGAATGGGTAAAGAAGATGTGGCACATATGTACAATGCAATATTACTCAGCCATAAAAAGAAACGAAATTGAGTTATTTGTAGTGAGGTGGATAGACCTAGAGTCTGTCATACAGAGCAAAGTGAGTCAGAAAGAGAAAGACAAATACCGTATGCTAACACATATATATGGAATCTAAAAAAAAAAAAAAAAAAAAAATGGTTCTGAAGAACCTCGGGGCAGGACAGGAATAAAGATGCAGACGTAGAGAATGGACTTGAGGACATGGGGAGGGGGAAGGGTAAGCTGGGGCGAAGTGAGAGAGTGGCATGGACATATATACACTACCAAATGTAAAATAGATAGCTAGTGGGAAGCAGCTGCATAGCGCAGGGAGATGAGCTTGGTGCCTTGTGACCACCTAGAGGGGTGGGATAGGGAGGGTGGAAGGGGAGACGCAAGAGGGAGGAGATATGAGGATATAGGTATATGTACAGCTGATTCACTTTGTTATAAAGCAGAAACTAACACACCATTGTAAAGCAATTATACTCCAATAAAGATGTTTTTTAAAAATTAAATTAAAAAAAGACTCAATTTACATCCTTCATTGTACATCCTTCATTGCATCCTTCTATAAATTATGAACAAATATTGATAAAATAAAAGGTCTGTTCCCGATTTGAGTAGAAACAAACAAGAAAAAGGAACTTTTAGCAATGTAAAATTAGATGACAGTTGATAAGCATGCCAAATAGTGTCTATAACATAACAGTAAACTCCATAATCAATGTTGAAATACTGAACGTACCTCCATTAAAATCTGAAACACAACTAGAATGCGCATCAAATGCCCTTTTTAATACTATTCTGGATGTTCTAGCCAATGAAATATGCTAAGTAAAAGAAATGGGAAGTATACATATTGGAAAAGGAAATCAAAGTATTCATATTAGAACATGTTATTATCGTCCACTTGGACCTAAGTGAATCAGCAACAATGATATCTACTCTTGTCATATAACTGGTAAAGAAAAAATTAGAATAATTATATATTATATGCAAGCTTTCCTACATGCTAGTAACTATTTAGACAACCTATTAGAAATCAAAGCTCTCATTCTGCACAGTAGAGGTTCAAAGTACAAAATTATTATGTATTTATTTAGCATGGTGTTTGAAGATAAACAAAACTTCAGTGAAAAACGTAAAAGAATATTTGAATACATGGACAAATACATCCAATATTTCTTGATGAGAAGTTTAATATTTTGTACATATAATTTCTCCCCAAATTTACCTAAAATATAATAGCAACACATAAATATTAAGTTGGAGGGAGGCTGGGAGGGCTTTGGATATGACAAAAATTATTCTAAACTTCATCAGGCAGCAACATAGATGAGACGTAATTAGAAAATGTTAAAAACCTTAAAGGTCATTGTCCATCTCCATACTAAAATGTATAATAAATCTCCTACTAAAAGAATATGTAGGTGAGTGAAAAGAAAGAGAAAGTCCCCAAATATACTCAAGTATATATAATAAAAATGACATTTCAAATCAGTGGGTAAAGATTGATTAGGAAAGTAGTTGTTTTGGTAATCATTTGGTAATCATATAAAAAATCAGAACCCTCACTCACATAATGCACTAAATTAAATTTGAGTTAGATAAAATATTCAAATATAAATAAGCCTAAGAAGCCCAAGGAACAGGAGAACAATAAGTAAATATTTCTACAATGGAGTGATGGAAAATACTTCTCCAGAAGTGACAACAGAGTCAAAAATTTAAATGGAAAACACACATAGATATTTTTAAAACTCTGTACATTAAAAACAGACTGAAATTGAATCTTACAGATCAATTAAGAAAAAGAAATACAGTGCCTAATTTTTAAAAGATGTGGAGGAAAGAATTGATATAAAATCCAAAGACATATGAAAAAGTGTTCTACTTTACTTCTAATCAAATACATGAAAATGTAATAACATTTTTTTAACCTTGTATGTTGATAAGAGTCTGAATTGGTATATTTCATAGAGCAGTTTTGTAGCATCCATGAGAATCCTTAACAGTGTGCATCCACTTGACTGAACAATTGCATTTCTAGGGAATTATCTAAAGGAATATTTAAGTCTGTACGCACGTATTGAGTTACACAAGTATTTATTAGTTTTACAATGAAACATGAAAGTAACACAAATACCCATCAGTAGGGGGCTTAAAAAATAATGGTATATCTCTAAAGAAGAGAAATTTAAAGTTTCAGAATTAATTGCATTGGTATTAAAGGTAATGCAAGTACTTAATAAAAAAGAAAGACTATAATATATAGTATGCATACATATAATGTCACAGTATGATCTCATTTATGTATGAGTATATATCAAAATATAAATATTTGTTATCTCTGAGAAGTGGATTTATACATAATTTTAATTCTCTCATTTTTGCTTATCAGGATTTTCAAAAATGCATGCAATGAATATTAATAAATGTGAAATTGAAGAAATAATTTTATTTGAATTATTATCTATACATGATTAAAGTACTTTTCATTTCACAAGTTCTTTTACTTAAACACACTGTGTCCCTCTCCCATTTGTAACTCCTCGGAGGTATATATTCTGAGTTGTTTTATTTTTCTAATTCTTACCTTTTTCAAATCTTTAATAACATTCACATCTCTAATCTGTGATTTTTCTCATTTTTTTCATTGTTGATAGTCTTTCTCCTGTGAAAAATAAGGAAAAATTAATTCATTTTCATATGCTCCCCATACTTCTTCTGTTGATTACTTTTTCATCTTAAATGCAATCCAGAAATCTTTATTTTTTTCTTCTTTAAACTGTCCACAGTATCTCTAAATTCCTGGCATGTTAAATGGAGATTTTAATGGCCCTACATGTTTCTTCACTTCTATTGACTTTCTTCCCCTGAATTTTGTAAACTGTATTTTACTTTTATGTTGAGTGCATTTCTTCTTTGTCTTCTAACTATAATTGTCTCTGTGTTTTGTCAAAGAGTCATTCTAAAAATTGAAAACATATAAAGAGCATGTACATTATTATGGTACCGTAAATCTAGTTCATTGTGGAGCCGCCTATGGTGTTGGGATTACATTTCCTTTCCTACAGTTTCAATGACAGTTTACCTCTGCAGATTTAAAGAGAATGTTCCTGTCTTCAGGTTCAAATGGTTTCTCTTTTCTTTGAACCACTGATCTCTCAAATTCAAATAGAAAGACAGAGGTTACTGAGTCTCCAGAGTCTTTATCTCCCAAATATCTTTCTCTCTCCCTCTCCCTCCCTCTTTCTGTCACTCACACACACACACACACACACACACCCCCACACACACCGAACATCTTTCAGAAGGTAGGAGAAGAGGATCGTATCTAAGGGGCAGGAGGAGAGGAAACTTCTTTGGGAACTCTCTTACTTTAATAATGTCTTATCTCATCATATTACTTTTGGGGGACTTAATATGTTGGGTTTGGGTATTTATTAATTTTAAGCTGTCTTCTTTTAAAAATGTTTCAAAGACTTTATTTTTTTTTAGAGTGGTTTTAGTTTCACAGCAAAATTAAGGGGAAGGTACAGAGATTTCCTGTATACCTCCTACCCTTACACATGCTTAACCTCCCCCATTATCAACATCCTCCACTACATGGTACATTTGGTACAATTGATGAACCTACACTGACATATAATAATCACACTAAGTCATGCGGCTGCCTTAGGGTTCCCTCTTGGTGTTATGTATTTTATGGTTTTGGACAAATGTATAATGATGTGTATCCATTACTATGGTTTCATACAGAGTAGTTTCACTGCTCTGAAAATCCTCTGTGCTCTGCCTATTCATTCCTCTATACCACACCCCACAAACATGGCAACCACAGATCTTTTTACTCTCCCTTTAGTTTTGTTTTTTCCAGACTGTCATATAGTTGAAATCATACAACATGTAGCCTTTTCAGATTAGCTTCTCTCATGTAATAATATGCATTTAAGCTTCCTCCATGTTGTTTCATGGGTTGGTAATTCATTTCTTTCTACTGCTAAATAATATTCCATTGTCTGGCTGTACCAGTGTTTGTTTATCCATTTACCTACTAAAGGACATCTTGGTGGCTTCCAAGTTTTGGCAGTTATGAAAACAGCTTCTATAAACATCTGGTGTAGGTTTTTGTGTAGACATGAGTTTTCAGCTCTTTTGGGAAAATGCCAAAGGGTACAATTGCTGGATCCTATTGTAAGAGTATGTTTAGTTTTGTAAGAAACTGCCATAGTGTTTTCCAAAGTGGCTGTACCATTTTCTATTCCCTCCAACAAGTGAGAGTTCCCGTTGTTCTACATCCTTACCAGCATTTGGTGTTATCAGTGTTCCACATTTTGGAACACTGATACTTTAATAATGTCTTATCATATTGCTTTTGGGGTTTTATTTGTTGGTTTTATTGTGTTGTTTTTTTTTTTTTTTCTCTCTCTGATGGGCTGCAGAGTAGGGAAAAAGAAAAAGGGTCAGACACCTTTGTGAGAAGCTGGAGTTTAAGATAGAAGACATATTGGAAGGACATTTTTTTTAACATCTTTATTGGAGTATAATTGCTTTCAAATGTTGTGTTAGTTTCTGCTTTATAATAAAGTGAATCAGCTATACATATACTTATATCCACATATCTCCTCCCTCTTGTGTCTCCCTCCCTCCCACCCTATCCCATCCCTCTAGGTGGTCACAAAGCACCAAGATGACCTCCCTGTGCTATGTGGCTGCTTCTCACTAGCTATCTATTTTACATTTGGTAATGTATATATGTCTATGCCACTCTCTCACTTCGTCCCAGCTTCCCATTCCCCCTCCCCGTGTCCTCAAGTACATTCTCTATGTCTGCGTCTTTATTCCTGTCCAGCTGCTAGGTTCTTCAGAACCTTTTTTTTTTTTTAGATTCCATATATATGTATTAGCGTACGGTATTTGTTTTTCTCTTTCTGACTTACTTCACTCTGTAGGAAAGACTCTAGGTCCATCCACGTCTCAACAAATGACCCAATTTCGTTCCTTTTTATGGCTAATATTCCACTGTGTATATGTGCCACATCTTCTTTATCCATTCATATGTTGATGGACACTTAGGTTGCTTCCATGTCCTGGCTACTGTAAATAGAGCTGCAATGAACATTGTGGTACATGACTCTTTTTGAATTATGGTTTTCTCAGGGTATATACCCAGTAGTGGAATTGCTGGGTCGTATGGTAGTTCTTAGTTTTGTAGAGAAACCTCGATACTGTTCTCCATAGTGGTTGTATCAATTTACATTCCCACCAACAGTGCAAGAGGGTTCCCTTTTCTCCACACCCTCTCCAGCATTTATTGTTTGTAGATCTTTTGATAATGGCCATTCTGTCTCGTGTGAGGGGATACCTCATTGTAGTTTTGATTTGCATTTCTCTAATGATTAGTGATGTTGAGTATACTTTCATGTGTTTGTTGGCAATCTGTGTATGTTCTTTGGAGAAATGTCTATTTAGATCTTCTGCCCATTTTTGGATTGGGTTGTTTGTTTTTCTGGTACTGAGCTGCATGAGCTGCTTGTAAATTTTGGAGATTAATCCTTTGTCAGTTGCTTCACTTGCAAATATTTTCTCCCATTCTGACGGATGTCTTCACGTCTTGTTTATAGTTTCCTTTGCTGTGCAAAAACTTTTAAGTTTCATTTGGTCCCATTTCTTTTTGTTTTTACTGCCATTTCTCTATGAGGTGAGTCAAAAAGGATCTTGCTGTCATTTATGTCATAGAGTCTTCTGCCTATGTTTTCCTCTAAGAGTTTTAGAGTGTCTAGCCTTACATTTAGGTCTTTAATCCATTCTGAGTTTATTTTTGTGTATGGTGTTAGGGAGTGTTCTAACTTCATTCTTTTACATGTAGCTGTCCAGTTTTACCAGCACCACTTATAGAAGAGGCGGTCTTTACTCCATTTATATATTCCTGCCTCCTTTACCAAAAATAAGGTGACCATATGTGCGTGGGTTTATCTCTGGGCTTTCTATCCTCTTCCATTGATCTATATTATGGTTTTTGTGCCAGTACCAGACTGTCTTGATTTACTGTAGCTTTGTAGTATAGTCTGAAGTCAGAGAGCCTGGTTCCTCCAGCTCCATTTTTCTTTCTCAAGATTGCTTTGACTATCCGAGGTCTTTTGTGTTTCCATATAAATTGTGAAATTTTTTGTTTTACTTCTGTGAAAAATGCCATTGGTAGTTTGATATTGAATCTGTAGATGGCTTTGGGTCGTATAGTCCTTTTCACAATGTTGATTCTTCCAATCCAAGAACATGGTATATCTCTCCATCTGTTTGTATCATCTTTAATTTCTTTCATTAGTGTCCTATAATTTTTTGCATACAGGTCTTTTTTCTCCTTAGGTAGGTTTATTCCTAGGTATTTTATTCTTTTTGTTGCAGTGGTAAATGAGAGTGTTTCCTTAATTTCTCTTTCAGATTGTTCATGATTAGTGTATAGGAATGCAAGATATTTCTATGCATTAATTTTGTCTCCTGCTACTTTACCAAATTCATGGATTAGCTCTAGTAGTTTTCTGGGAGCATCTTTAGGATTTTCTATGCATAGTATCATGTCATCTGCAAACAGTGACAATTTTACTTCTTTTCCAATTTGGATTCATTTTATTTCTTTTTCTTCTCTGATTGCTGTGGCTAAAACTTCCAAACTATGTTGAATAATAGTGGTGAGAATGGACAAGCGTGTCTTGTTCCTGATCTTAGAGGAAATGGTTTCAGTTTTTCACCATTGAGAATGATGTTGGCTGTGGGTTTGTCATATATGGCCTTTATTATGTTCAGAAAAGTTCCCTCTATGCCTACTTTCTGGAGGGTTTTTTTTTTTTTTTTAATCATTAATGGGTGTTGAAGTTTGTCAAAAGCTTTTCCTGCATCTATTGAGATGATCGTATGTTTTTTCTCTTTCAATTTGTTAATATGGTTTATCACATTGATTGATTTGTGTATATTGAAGAATCCTTGCATTTCCACGATAAACCCCACTTGATCAAGGTGTATGATCCTTTTAATGTGCTGCGGGATTCTGTTTGCTAGTATTTTGTTGAGGGTTTTTACATCTATGTTCATCAGTGATATCATCCTGTAGTTTTCTTTCTTTGTGACATCTTTGTCTGGTTTTGGTATCAGGGTGATCATGGCCTTGTAGAATGAGTTTGGGAGTGTTCCTCCCTCTGCTATATTTTGGAAGAGTTTGAGGAGGGTAGGTTTTAGCTCTTCTCTACATGTTTGATAGAATTCGCCTATGAAGCCATCTGGTCCTGGGCTTTAGTTTATTGGAAGATTTTTAATCACAGTCTCAATTTCAGTGCTTGTGATTGGTCTGTTTATATTATCTATTTCTTCCCGGTTCAGTCTCGGAAGTTTATGCTTTTCTAAGAATGTGTCCATTTCTTCCAGGTTGTCCATTTTATTGGCATAGAGTTGCTTGTAGTAATCTCTCATGATCCTTTGTATTTCTGCAGTGTCAGTTGTTACTTCTTTTTCATTTCTAATTCTGTTGATTTGAGTCTTCTCCCTTTTATTCTTGATGAGTGTGGCTAATGGTATTATCAATTTTGTTTATCTTCTCAAAGAACCACCTTTAGCTTTATTGATCCTTGCTATTGTTTCCTTCATTTCTTTTTCATTTATTTCTGATCTGATCTTTATGATTTCTTTCCTTCTGCTAACCTTGGGGCGTTTTTGTTCTTCTTTCTCTAAGTGCTTTAGGTGTAAGGTTAGGTTGTTTATTAGAAATGTTTCTTGTTTCTTGAGGTAGGATTGTATTGCTATAAACTTCCCTCTTGTTGGGTCATCATGGTTTCATTGTCATTTGTTTCTAGGTGTTTTTTGATTCCCTCTTTGATTTCTTCTGTGATCTCTTGGTTATTTAGTAGTGTATTGTTTACACTCCATGTGTTTGTATTTTTTGCTGTAATTGATATCTAGTCTCATAGCCTTGTGATCGGCAAAGATACTTGATACAATTTCAGTTTTCTTAAATTTACCAAGGCTTGATTTGTGACCCAAGATATGATCTATTCTGGAGAATGTTCCATGAGCACTTGAGAAGGACGTGTATTGTTTTTGGATGGAATGTCCTATAAATATCAGTTAAGTGCATCTTGTTTAATGCATCATTTAAAGCTTGTGTTTCCTTATTTATTTTCATTTTGGATGCTCTGTCTATTGGTGAAAGTGGGGAGTTAAAGTCCCTTACTGTGATTGTGTTACTGTTGATTCCCCCTTTTATGGCTGTTAGCATTTCCCTTATGTGTTGCGGTGCTCCTGTGTTTCGTGAGTAAACATTTACAATTTTTCTATCTTCTTCTTGGATTGATCCCTTGATCGTTATGTAGTGTCCTTCTTTGTCTCTTGTAATAGTCTTTATTTTAAAGTCTATTTTGTCTGATATGAGAATTGCTACTCCAGCTTTCTTTTTATTTCCATTTGCATGGAATATCTTTTTCCATCCCCTCACTTTCAGTCTGTATGTGTCCCTGGGTCTGAATTGGGTCTCTTGTACACACCATATATATGGGTCTTGTTTTTGGATCCATTCAGCCAGTCTTTGTCTTTTGGTTGGAGCATTTAATCCATTTACATTTAAGGTAGTTAATGATATGTATTTTCCTATTGCCATTTTCTTAACTGTTTTGGGTTTGTTATTGTAGGTCTTTTCATTCTCTTGTGTTTCCTGCCTAGAGAACTTCCTTTAGTATTTGTTGTAAAGCTGGTTTAGTGGTGCTGAAGTCTCTCAGCTTTTGCTTGTCTGTAAAGGTTTTAATTTCTCCGTCAAAGCTCAGTGAGATCCTTACTGGGTAGAGTAATCTTGGTTGTAGGTTTTTCCCTTTCATCACTTTAAGTATATCCTGCCACTCCCTTCTGGCCTGCAGAGTTTCTGCTGAACAATCGGCTGTTAATCTTATGGGGGTTCCTTGTCTGTTATTTGTTGTTTTTCCCTTGCTGCTTTTAATATTCATTCTTTGTATTTAATTTTTGTTAGTTTGATTAACATGTGTCTTGCTGTGTTTCTCTTTGGATTTATCCTGTATGGCACTCTCTGCACTTCCTGGACTTGATTGACTATTTCTTTTCCCATATTAGTGAAGTTTTCAACTATAATATCTTCAAATATTTTCTCAGTCCCTTTCTTTTTCTCTTCTTCTTCTGGGACCCCTGTTATTTGAATGTTGGTGTGTTTAATGTTGTTCCAGAGGTCTCTGAGAGTGTCCTCAATTCTTTCCATTCATTTTTCTTTATTCTACTCTGCAGTAGTTATTTCCACTATTTTACCTTCCAGGTCACTTATCTGTTCTTCTGCCTCAGTTATTCTGCTCCTCATTCCTTCTAGAGTATTTTTAATTTCATTTCTTGTGTTGTTCATCATTGTTGTTTGCTGTTTAGTTTTTCTAGGTCCTTGTTAAACGTTTCTTGTATTGTTTCCATTCTATTTTCAAGATTTTGGATCATCTTTACTATTATTACTCTGAATTCTCTTTCAGGTAGACTGCATATTTCCTCTTCATTTGTTTGGTCTGGTGGGTTTTTCCCTTGCTCCTTCATCTGCAGTGTGTATCTCTGTCTTTTCATTTTCATTTACTTACTATGTTTGGGGTCTCCTTTTCACAGGTTGCAGGTTCGTAGTTCCTTTTGTTTTTGGTGCCTGTCCCCAGTGGCTCAGATTGGTTCAGTGTGTTGTGTAGGCTTCCTCTTGGTGGGGACTGGTAACCGTGTTCTGGTGGAGGAGGCTGAATCTTGTCTTTCTGGTGGGCAGTACTTCGTCTGGTGGTGTGTTTTGGGGTGTCTGTAACCTTATTATGATTTTAGGCCGCCTCTCTGCTAATGGGTGGGGTTGTGTTCCTGTCTTGCTAGTTGTTTGGCATAGGGTGTCCCCCACCGTAGCTTGCTGGTCATTGAGTGGAGCTGCGGCTTAGCATTGAGATGGAGATATCTGGGAGACCTTTTGCCGTTTGATATTATGTGGAGTTGGGAGGTCTCTGGTGGACCAGTGTCCTGAACTCGTGTCTTCCACCACGGAAGCACAGGCCTGACACCCGGCCGGAGTACCAAGACCCTGTCAGCCACATGGCTGAGAAGGTCAGGGAGAAAAAAAAGAAAGAAAGAAAGAATAAAATAAAGTTATAAAATAAAAAAATTTTTAAAAAGTAAAAGTAATTTAAAAAAAGAAACAAGAGAGAAACCAAACCAGAAAACAATCCACCAATGATAACAAGCACTAAAAACTGTACTAAAAAAAAAAAAAGAAGGGACAGAGAGAACCCTAGGACAAATAGTAAAAACAAAACTATGCACACAAAATCACACAAAGAAGCATACACATACACACTCACCAAAAGAGAAAAACGAAAAAAATAATATATATATATATATATATATAAAGAAAAGGAAGAGAGCAACCAAATCAATAAAGAAATCTACAAATGATAATAAACTCTAAATACTAAACTAAGATAAACATAAAACCGGAAACAAATTAGATGCAGAGAAGCAAACCCCAAGTCTACAGTTGCTACCAAAGTCCACCACCTCAATTTTGGGATGATTCCTTGTCTATTCAGGTATTCCACAGATACAGGGTACATCAAGTTGCTTGTGGAGATTTAATCCGCTGCTCCTGAGACTGCTGGGAGAGATTTCCCTTTCTCTTCTTTGTTCACACAGCTCCTGGGGTTCAGCTTTGGAGTTGGCCCTGCCTCTGCATGTAGGTCACCTGAGGGCATCTGTTCCCACCCAGACAGGACAGGGTTAAAGGAGTAGCTGATTAGGGGGCTCTGGCTCACTCAGGCTGGGGGGAGGGAGGGGTATGGAACGCGGGGTAAGCCTGTGGCAGCAGAGGCCAGCGTGATGTTACAACAGCCCGAGGCGCGCCATGTATTCTCCCGGGTAAGTGTCCCTGGGTCATGGGACCCTGGCAGTGGTGGGCTGCACAGGCTCCTGGGAGGGGAGGTGTGAATAGTGACCTGTGCTTGCACACAGGCTTCTTGGTGGCTGCAGCAGCAGCCTTAGTGTCTCATGCCCGTCTCTGGTGTCCACACTAATAGCTGTGGCTAGCACCTGTCTGTGGAGCTCGTTTAGGCGGTGCTCTGAATCCCGTCTCCTCACACACCGCGAAACAATGGTCTCTTGTGTATTAGGCAGTTTCAGACTTTTTCCAGGACTCCCTCCCAGCTAGCTGTGGCTCACTAGCCCCCTTCAGGCTGTGTTCACACAGCCAACCCCAGTCCTATCCCTGGGATCTGACCTCCGAAGCCGGAGCCTCAGCTCCAGCCCCCATTCGCCCTGGCGGGTGAGCAGACAAGCCTCTCGGGCTGGTGAGTGCTGGTCGGCACCGATCCTCTGTGCGAGAATCTCTCTGCTTTGCCCTCTGCATCCCTATTGTTGTGCTCTCCTCCATGGCTCTGCAGTTTCCCTCCCGCCCACCCACCGTCTCCACCAGTGAAGGGGCTTCCCAGTGTGTGGAAACTTTTCCTCCTTCACAGCTTCCTCCCAGAGGTGCAGGTCCTGTCCCTATTCTTTTGTCTCTGTTTTTTCTTTTTACTTTTGCCCTTCCCAGGTATGTGGGGATTTTCTTGCCTTTTGGGAAGTCTGAGGTCTTTTGCCAGCATTCAGTAGGTGTTCTGTAGGAGTTGTTCCACATGTAGATGTATTTCTGATGTATTTGTGGGGAGGAAGGTGATCTCCACGTCTTCCTACTGTACCATCTTCAAGGTCTCTGGAACGACATTTTAAAAAGAGAATGTATAATATTGAATTTAAGATATCAAGTCTCGGCTTCCCTGGTGGCACAGTGGTTGAGAGTCTGCCTGCCAATGCAGGGGACACGGGTTCGAGCCCTGGTCTGGGAGGATCCCACATGCCGCGGGGCAACTAGGCCCGTGAGCCACAACTACTGAGCCTGTGCGTCTGGAGCCTGTGCTCCGCAACAAGAGAGGCCACGATAGTGAGTGGCCTGCGCACCGCGATGAAGAGTGGCCCCCACTTGCTGCAACTAGAGAAAGCCCTCACACAGAAACGAAGACCCAACACAGCCAGAAATAAATAAATAAATTAATTAATTAATTAAAAAAAAGATGCCTCTCTTTAGGTATCTATTAAAAAATATAGATATCAACTCTCTGGAGCCTCAAAGCAGACTCCTTGCTATTACAGCCAAATCCTCAGTAAACATGTACTACAGTGTAAAAGACTGATTCAGAGACATATAAAGTTAGTTAGTAGCCATTTATTTTTTGCATATATAGTAGAAACCAATAATAGATCAATTCCATTTAACAAAGGCAAAGATAGGATTTACGTAGGAAAAGGAGCAGAGAGAAGGGAAGGACAATTTAGACATTTGAAAATGGTGAGGTTTATTTTCTTTTCCTTAGGAAAGGTGCTTATAGTTGGCAGCAAGCTAAGGGACCAAAATCAATGCCTACTAACCAAATATACTTGAGGCCACACGCACGCTCCCACAAACACACACACAACAAAGAAACCTCACAGCTTTATTTAGCTTGCTACAGCCTTTAAGAATTTATTCCACCATGGGGCATTTTAGTAAGAGGGAATGGGGATGGGGTGGTTATCACAGAATGTGGGTTGAGGGATTCTAAGGAGGGCTTTTGGAAGCAGAAGCAAGTTCTCAATTGCGTGTTGTCAAGAGATAGAGGCAATACCATATTGAATATTTTAATTTTTCTTTGAGAGCTAGGAAAATTAAAAAGGGGCTAGAATTGTTATTGGCAGTGAATCTTCAATGAGTCCTGTTAGTCAAGGGAGGGGATGGCATGTTAATCATTTTCCTGTTTGAGGAGTGCCTTGTCTCTATCTAGTTCAAGCATGGTCAGAGTGGTCTTCCCTGGCCATTATTTATTTTCCATGAGTGCTTGCTGTTTATCTTCAGTTGGGGACATCATGACCTAGTTTCCAGCAAGGCTGTTTTTTCACTTTCTCAGTCCCTCCTTTCGACCAAGGGCAGACAAGTTCAGACCAAAGAACATTGATCTGTGGGGTCCAGGTCCATACAAGTCAGGACATTCTGGCCTCGAACAGCCAGATCAGTCATCAAGGGAATAAATTTGTTTGTTGATGGATGCCCCAGAAGATCATGAGTGTTTACTCACAATGTGTTTGGGACAGGCTGTTTCTGCTTTATGTCTGCCAGTGTCCTTCCATAGCAGTTACATTTCAGTTATGCCCTTGCCCTCATCCAGTTTTTCTGAACAGATATGAATGCTGGGTCTTAGCTTCCATTCCCTCCATATACAGATCCCAAGGTGACAGCATGTGTACAAGGTAGTTCACTATGGAATGTCATCCCTTTTAGCAAGGGTGACTCAACTTCCAGCATTTTGTCCGTATGAGTTTTCCAATATATATGACAACTATGTTTGCAGGACCCAGTCCCATAAAGATGTCTCATATTGATACAGCAATAAAACCTTAGACCTGAATACTTGTGTGGCTTTACCTAGATGCCCCTCATTTTTTAGTCTTTCTATTAGTAACTTCAACATTTTAAGAATAAGTTCCAAACTTCATAGCCTTTTTTCCTATTGTTATGCATGTCAAAGATGGATAGGCCTTTGAGGAAGTGAGGTGCTGTTCCTGATAGTACTTTGCAGGATTTCTCACCTGTTTCCCAAGATCTGAGGGTAGGGGCTGAGCTGGAATTCTGCCTGTCTCTCTAGGGCTACAGAATCTGAAGACCCTTTCTGACTGTGCATAAAGACCCTCAGCAAGAGCATGTCTATATAGACCAAAACCACACTCAGCCCGGTAATGAGAAACACAGAGAATGGGAGGAGAGACTAGCTTGGTCTCGCTTCTATGTCATTGAATTGGCTGCATACCTTCTCGGGGAGCTTATCTGGACAAGGTACCTCTATTTTTAGCAGTGTAACTCCAGGAAAACTCTGGACAGTAAAGCTTAAGCATTCAGCAGATTAGGAAAGACAAGAGATGGCCAGAACTGAAAAGGAGCCCAAAGTATAAATGATTGAAATTGGTAAAGTACATCATAGCTGGACCAGTTTTTCCTCTTGTTCAAAATACTATTTTATTTTTCTTCCACTTCACACTTGCTCCTTATATACCCTTTCATTCAAAATGTTGATTCTCCCTCCTGTTGTAATTAACCATTCTGAGATGGAAACACATATTCCTAAGTGAAATACTTTTGAAGAGTTGAATTAAGCAGAGAGTGGGTTTATCTAGTTTCTTGTCTAACGGTTAATAGAATTGCCAAAGAAGAATTTCAAAGTCTGAAAAGCTACCAATGAAAATTTTTTTCTGTGTGAAAACTAAACTTTTTAGTCAGATGGAGGTTTACATCTCCATAATTAGAGTGAAAAAGACAAAATGATACACGCGCGTTGCCCCAAAATGACACTTATGTAAATGCTTTCAGAGTCAATAAAATGTCAGTGCAACTTTCTTTTCAAGCTAAAGGGAAACTTTGGTGATATGGGTTCTCGCCTTGAGTCTTCTGGTTACAAGCTAAGCGACCTTGGGGGAAGAATATGTGCCTCTATCTTCTATCAGATATGAGTCCATTTATAACAAAATTGGTGAAAATCAGATTAAGAATCATAAAGAAGATAATAGCAAAGAAGTATTTGAAGAAGAGAATATCAGTGTGAATGGGACATTGGAGAGGTCAGATATTTTCGCTGGATTTTTCTCTATTGACATTTCTGTCTAGCCTCCCCTTCTGCTCAAGAGAATATATCTCATCAGTGTAATTTTTGGTCTCAGTAGCAAAAACACCACTCGTAAGGAGTCAGCAATGAATAAGACTAGCTGAGACTTTCCGGTCTTTGAAGTTGAGAGATAAACCAGCAATTGGCTCCGAATTACAGCTCATTTATAAATTTAAAATAGAATCTACATGTGGTCAACTGTTCCTATGGAATCCGATTTTATCCCTTAATATAAAGCTTTGCCCTTTCTTCCTCAGCTTCTCTCTGGACTTATGCTGCTTTTTATTATTTGTTATTTAATGTCATTCTAAGCTAAAAGAAATTTAAATGTTTAGCACAAATTTTACTGTTTATCTTTGTATGGTTCAATGCCATTTTAAATGCAAAAATAAGAGTGTTTAAACTTGTATGCAGAATCACTGAAATTACACAATTCATATTTCATATCTCATCCATGCATATGTATTTTGTTTTTACCAAAATCGTAGAAATGCTATACAAAGCTAACTCAACTGTTTTTATTTCACTTCTACTTTTGGCTCACTGATGAGTAAGGAAGGACTAAAAAGAAAGAAAGAGAAAAGGAAGGTTGTGTTACCCTATCTTTCTCTTTCCTTTTATGTCATCATTTTCAGTGAAGTTGGCTGTCTAATACGAGGAAAGAACACAAGTCAGAAAGGATATGGTAGGATTTGGGGGTCGTTAGTATTTCTTACAAAGCCACTGCCTTTTTCTTCATCCAGATCAAGCTTTGATTCACATGGGAAAGCATGATTTTTCATGACTGTCTATACCCCTGCTTATTATACACTTACCATGTACTAGCTTAGAGTCTCACCAAACTCTTATGCATTGTGGTTCCATGAGAATTTTGTGCTCATACAGTACTGCTAATGCCAAACATGAGTGGAGCAGCAAGGAGTGGTGGACACATATATTGCATGCCTCTGCTCTACATGTGCACGCTCCATTGCCCCATGTGACTTCACATATAAACACAAGTTCAAAGACAAAATTATTAAAAATTTCAGGATGACAACAGCAGAGCACTGAATCAAGAGTGGGGCCCTTCTGAATCAGGGGCCCGTGGGACAGTACAGGTCACGTACCCATCACGCCATAAAATGTTGAAGTCTCAAAACTGTATGTGAAATGTCTTGATCAGTAAAATGAAACAACATTTTTCAGACCTTCTCGGAACCATTGCTATGCCTGTATGTTTCAGAATCTCCAAAAGTGATAGAAGATTTATCCCTTACAATCTTTAGGAGTGAAAAAGATGGGCAGAACTTCTGGGGACAGAACCTCAGGTGGGTCATCTTTTTCTCTGCTGAATGTATTGGCTTTCCAATAAGTACTCCAGGGATGAGCACAGACTGCTTCATACTAATCACATTTCCCCCATATTTATAGATGGATGGCCAAGTGTCAGTGTGGTAATGGACAATGAAAAATACGATGACCTACTAGTTCAAATTTGTGTACTTTGTATCAATAGATACTCTCCCCACCTCACCCCTGCCCCACCACAACATACGCACAGATACACACACATTGAGCCACCTAAACAGGAAGCTAAATTATAATTGGAAGGTTATTTGGTGAGTACAGGATTTGAGCAAAGGGAGAGAAATATTAATAAAGCAACAGAGCTTTGTCCAACACAGATATATATATATATATATATATATATATATACCTGCTAGTGGACCAGCTATTTGTGATTATAAACTTATATGCTCATTTTATATATTGTGGAAAACATAATATCACCTTTAACCCAACTCATGTTTATGCTGGGCACATGGTGACCACCGTTTCTCTGCTCTGTGGTAGCCATTTGCTTTTTTTGGAGTGTTTTTCAAGTTGTCAGTATTGTCAGATTTTGCCAGAGTTTACATCTTATTCTCTTCATTGTGGTAAATTTCTTAACCAATCATTTCAAATTGTTTTTCTATATTTTTTTAATCTAAGTATGAAAAATAAAACATTTTAGGAAGGGTATTATTATTTGATCTATGGACTACTCAGAAGCCTTATTTTACATATGAAAGAATTTTCTAGTTTTAAATATAATACACTGGATTGATGGATAAAGACAAAAAATAAATTATGCCTACCCACTTTTGAAATAGCCAAATATAGGGTAAAATAAAAACAACCTTAATGATATTTTAAACTCTCGTGTAATTGACTAATTCTACAGTAACTGGGGTTGGTAGTAACTAAAACCTGTTACATTCCTAATGATGCCCAGTGAGCCATGGGAAGTGAATAGGTGGATACAGTCCAGTTGCTAGAAAATAGTTGTTTGTTACTGACTTGTCTGAGAGGAAATGAACACTTTCATCTATCAGGGACAGAGTATAAAGTGTTCCTCACTGAAGCATTTCTTTGAATACTGATAGGGCTCTGAAATTAAAGGTAAAATATGCAAGTAATCTGGGCTATCACAGGTTATTTTATGAGATTCTGATATTTATTATTCCTTTTGTAAGTATGATTTTCCCAGATCCCAAAGCCAATAAATTCTATAATCCTTATTCTGTATAAAGTTATCAGCAAGGTAATGTATAGTTTCCTTTTAAAAAAAAAGTGTAAATTACTAAGAAAAATCAGAATTCATGTGGAATTCATAGGAATAGTTCTTAAAGAGAACCACAGAATCAGTAGTTCTCAAATGTGGCTACACATTGGAGCTTTTACAAATAACGATGCCTAGATCCTATTTCCAGAGATTCTGACTTAAGTGGTCTGTGGTCCCAGTATCCACGTTTTAAAAGCTCCCCAGTTGATTCTAATATGCGTCCAAGGTTGAGAACTACTGTAAAATGAAGGGAATTCAGGAGTCACAGAAAAGCAACTCCACTAATTTCCTGAGAGTGTTTGAATAATCATCATAACCCGGAAACTCAAATTACCAATAGTCATAGAGGTGGTGGGTAGCTATTTTACTGCAAGGTATCAGTCTAGTATTGCTTACCTCAGTGTTCTTAACTGCCATAATGAAAAGTGAAAGAGTCTTCATGTTCAGGTATGGTTTGTATAGAGTATGTCTGTAAAACAGTATTGTGACTGATTTCCTCCATTCATCCCATTCAGGGGCTCAACCATGAAAGTTTTTAAAGGGAGAATCATTTGGGGGAGGGGGTCAGAGTCTTCCTTATCTTCCACTGTGTACAGACTTTCTTCTGATTGGTTGGTGGTGAGGTAATAAGGCAGAGCCCCAGGGATCTTGTGTTCAGCCAGAAGTTACCATCCTCCACTTGGTTGGGGGCCTTAGTTCCTGCAGAAGTATTCAAAGGTATTGTTTTGTATTTCCTTGAGGAGGAACGAGGACCCTGCTTTAATCCCTGCTTTAATTTCTTGATTGATCCTTCTTTGTTTCTGCATTCCTTCCCTTCCCAGATAAGCAACTCTGAATCTGCCCTTTGGAACTCCGGGAGGGTCAAGGAGGCTGAATGAAGCCTATTTCCTACAAACAAGAAACAGGGGACACAGAAAGGATTTGTCCCTGGGAGGGCGCCACAGGGTCCTGCTCCGTTTCACAGGCATGCATATGTAGGGGAGCAAAAATAATTGTCTCTTTACCCTTCTAGATTTTTGGCTGAGACTCCCCCTTCCCTGTGCTAAAAAGACAGATTAACAGGAGAAAAACAGAGGAGTAATAACCTGGATACCTCCTGTATACATGGGAGAGACCCAGGAAAACTGAGCAGCTCCCTGAAGTGGCCCAAGCCTCCACTTTAATTACCATCTTCAACTAAAGACAAAAGATGTTGGGGAAGGGGAACCAGTTATGGGAAGTTACCAGGACAAGCACAGTAAACAAGGATGAGGTTGTGATGCAGATTTGAGTCCCTGTCTTCTCCTTTGATAAAAGTTTCTAGGGATTTAGAGATTCTTCTCTTCCTGGTACAGAGAGGGAGACACACTTACAAATGGAGATTTCTCTTATAAATGAAAGTGTCCCTTACAACAGGGTGACTTCTGTCTGCTCTGTTTCAGAGATTCTCCTATATCTGTAGCCTCGCAAAGATAATTGGCCAGAAGTAATCTTTATGCCAAAGAAGCATATTTTGGAGGTGGCAAATTTTGCTCCCCTTGACATACATATGTAATAAATCTGAAAAGCCAATAAAAAACAAACAAAAACGAAGGTAGTTAACCCTGGGCAGGAGGAGGGTACAACACAGGAAAGGGGTGTTGGAGGTGCACAGTTTTAGATTTAGGTGTGAGTTATAGTTGATATTTCACTTCTTGGCATGAGCATGTGTTTGTTGTATTATTATGTTTTGTAACTGTCGATGAAAATTTAATCAGTCGATCCAAATTTGAAGATTATAACCCAGGAAAAGCATCTCAGAAAGCTGTGAGAACTGTTCCACTCGTTAGAATTCAAGGCACAGTTTTTTGAGACAGAGAGCTGTACATCAAATGAAGTATTATGGACAGTTTACATGATCCAGATCTAAGTGTCATCGTGGTGGGTCATGTGACCCCTTCCAAGATCAAGAAGGAATGTTATCTTTTAAGGATTTGTCTTGTTGATGCTGGGAGAATGCTGCTCTTTATGGTTGAGCAGGTATTCCTGCCAACGGGGGAGGTCTGATCGATGCATAATGCAGATACACAATGCACAGTGTGGGGAGAGAGGAGGCCAAAGGGCAGAGAACACTTTTTTATGTTTAAATTTTTCTTGTCTTACCATAAAATATGAATTTTACTTCACATAACTTAGCTATACATTGCCTCAGTGTATATTTTATGCATCAAATATATTACAAGAAGGGAAAGGATGAAAGAAAATTGGAAAAAATTGGAGGCAAGCACAGGATTTGTGGTGGAAGACAGCATGCTTTCTTCAGCATCTTGAATGCATCTTGAAACCCAGTGTTTACTGCTTTGTTTCTAAGAGATGCATCTGTTGAAATCATATTTATAAGGTACTTGTAAATACTTCTCGTTAGTTTAGCTAACACTCTCAACCCAATGTTTTGATGATGGCTACCATCGTTCATTGATTCACTGTTATACTCTGTAATGTCCTTAACTCTTTAGGCATCAAATCACATTAAATTGTTAAGGTGAAATGTATTTCCTTATTTATCGAAACTACACTTCATGCTGCTGGGACAGAGCCCCAAATCCTGACTCACCACCCCGCGTTCTGATGGTGGGTCCGCTCTGCAGTTCTCCTTCCTAAGTTGATATGCATCTGTCTCCTTAGGACCTGTGGGGTATTTATCCTGTAATGGGTTTTCCGGCAACAAGTCACATTTTAGAGGCTTCGGGCATCCAGACAGCACCCTCGTCACTGCCTCTCAGATGGTTCCCCATTCTAGAGCAGTCATTTAATCTCAGGACGCTTTTCCTCACAGTCAACATTTTTTCTTTTGTGTAATTAAATCTCATTTTTTCTGGATAGATCCATTTGTGCCAGAACTCTTCTGCTGCCTTGAAGTTTGCACCATTCAGTTATTTTTAGTGTTATCTCTTTCCTTTCATTAGCACAGAGCTAAACTGCACATATTTTGTTCTTTCAGCTTTCCCCAGATTAAGATCTTTGAGCTCCTTAGTCATTCATTTGAGCTGTTGCATTGAATTTCCTCCAGTTCATTTAAATCCTTGAGTTCAGTTTATTATGCCCAGAATCAATAAAGCACCATGTTCTCACATCTATTCACCAACCCCAAGCAGTGGTAGGTGTAAGGCTTAAATACCTCCGTGACTTTGCCTATGTGCTCCCTTAGTGGGCAGACTCTGAGCTAAAATGTAAATTCAATAAAGTTTTTCATAATGTTCCCAGTCTGTACTGGGAACTTTCCTCAGGGCAGTATCTCCTTTACAGCTTTTAATTTTTCAGTGCCTTTATGGTTTAATTTGTTTTTTAAATATACATTCGTATCAAAATTGAAAAAGATCTATGGTCACTCTTTTTTGTTGTTGTTGTTGTTGTTTTTTGCGGTACCCGGGCCTCTCACTGTTGCGGCCTCTCCCGTTGCGGAGCACAGGCTCCGGACGCGCAGGCTCAGCAGCCATGGCTCACGGGCCCAGCCGCTCCGCGGCATGTGGGATCTTCCCGGACCGGGGCACGAACCCGTGTCCCCTGCATCGGCAGGCAGACTCTCAACCACTGCACCACCAGGGAAGCCCTTTTTTGTTGTTTTGTTAAAACATATTTTCATTTTTCAACATGTTGTCTCTAATTAAATGGGAGGAATAGGTATTGCCTTTCAAAGGGATTTTAGCTATCTAAGTTTGAATAAAGTGAATTTTCCATACCTTGGAGATGGTTACACTCAGGAGGCTGCATCAGAAGGCATTATAGTTGTTCTTTTTTTTTTTTTTCCTGTGAAAAAAATTTTGTTGTAATTTTTATTGGAATTGCATTGAATCTAGATCAGTTTGGGGAGAATTAACATCTTTACAATATTGAATCTTCCAATACATGAACATGGTCTATCTCTTCATTTTTTGGTTCATCTTTGATTCACTTTGTTAGTGTTTTTTAATTTTTACCATGTTTTGCAAATATCTTTCCCCAGGTTATAGCTTTTCTCAGTTCCTTTAAGATGTCTTTTGATGAACAGAAGTTCTTAATTTTTCAGTTATTTTAGAACAATTTTAGATTTACAGAAAAGTTGCAAATTTAGTACAGACAGTTCCCATACACCCCATACCCAATTCCCCCTAATGCTCATATCTTACATTAGTGTGGGGTATGTTTGTTCCAATTCATGAACCAATATTGATACATTATTATCAACTAAAGTCCATACTTTAGTTGGATTTCCTTAGTTTTTACCCAATGTTCTTTTCCTGTCCCAGGATCCCATCCAGAACACCACTTTACATTTAGTTGTCATGCTTCCTTAGGTTCCTCTTGGCTGTGAGTTTCTCATACTTTTCTTTTCTTTTTTTGACAGTTTTGAGGAGTTTGGGTTATCTCTTTTATAGGATGTCCCCAAATTAGGGTTTGTCTCATGTTTTTCTCATGGTTAGACTGGGGTTAAGGGTCTTTGGGGGGAAGACCACAGAGATAAATTGTCCTCATCATGTCGCATCAGAGGTACATACTGTCAACAAGGATCATCAGTGCTGGTGCTGACCTTGATCACCTGGCTGAGGCCGTGTGTCATCTCTCCTGTCAGGTTACCCACCAGCCTTCCACACTGTCCTCTCTGGAAGGAGATGATTACATCAGCCCACACTTAAGGAGTGGGGGTGGGGGAGCGGTCACGCTCTCCCTCCTTGAGAAAGGAATATAGACCTAAATCACTTGCAGTTCTTTTGCATGGAAGATTTGTCTTTTCTCCTCATTTCTTTATTTATCCAATCAGTCCTTTTTTTTTTTTTTCTTTTAACATCTTTATTGGGGTATAATTGCTTTACAATGGTGTGTTAGTTGCTGCTTTATAACAAAGTGAATCAGTTATACATATACATATGTTCCCATATCTCTTCCCTCTTGCATCTCTCTCCCTCCCACCCTCCCTATCCCACCCCTCCAGGCAGTCACAAAGCACCAAGCCGATATCCCTGTGCCATGCGGCTGCTTCCCACTAGCTATCTACCTTACGTTTGTTAGTGTGTATATGTCCATGACTCTCTCTCACCCTGTCACAGCTCACCCTTCTATAGTTGTTCTTTATTCCTGGAATCAACCTGATTCTCTGGATGGAAGAACAGAGGGTGTGAATCCCCAGCTCCAGCTGGTGGAGATCACTTTGCTCAGAAGATTTGCATGTAAATTTGCATTCTCTCTGGAATCACTGATTTCTTTCAGCTTTTCCTGGAATTGGGAGCCAGAGACATCTTCTGACCAGCAGACCCGATAGCCTGGAGCGTTCTTGCGCTTTTACTTCCATCATTCAAATTATACTATTGTGTGGATCATTCCCCAGAGCTCATTGCCCTTCTCTGCTAGGAATACCAATGTATATTTGCGCTTCTTTCACTGTGTACCCACAACTCTTCTTTCTTTGCCCCTATGAGATGTATTCAAATATTAAATATTGTCCCCATATTTCTACCTATATTCCAAATGCCTTTGAGACCTGGTATAGACAATCTTGCTCTTCTTCCTGTTGCATTTTAACCTCATAGGCTGGAAATACATTGATGAATTGTATATAAGGTTGGCACTGTCCCTAAAACTGAAATCTATTCACTCTAATACAGAAGTTCAGGAAACCATATATATAATGTGATGCACATCATCACTACTTTTCTAATGCATGCTTATTATTTACTGTACAAGTTTTCAAATATAAGTCCTATACACACACCTTTCACAAAAGAGCAGCATCAGTGTTAAATAAATCACTGCTAAATAGGCATGGGGTTTTTTTGTTATTACAACTTACCAAATCAAATTACTTATTCCAGTGGAATGTCATTCAAACATTATATTGTAGCTATACCAACAAGGAAACTTAATCTATTAGCCAAGGTAGAAAATAGCCTTGATATAGTAAACCGATTGTTATGATGTCAATTACATGCATGCACAGAAGTTTGCTTGTTTTTCTTTTTTATTTGTATTGGAGTATAGTTGCTTTACAATGTTGTGTTAGTCTCTGCTATACAGCAAAGTGAACCAGTTATACGTATATATATATCCCCTCTTTTTTAGATTTCCTTCCCATTTAGATCACCACAGAGCACTGAGTAGAGTTCCCTGTGCTATACAGCAGGTTCTCGTTAGTTATCTATTTTATACATAGTAGTGTATATATGTCAATCCCAATCTCCCAATTCATCCCATCCCCCGCTTCCCCCCTTGGTATCCATAAGTTTGTTCTCTACATCTGTGTCTCTATTTCTGCTTTGCAGATAAGTTCATCTGTACCATTATTCTAGATTCCACATATAAGCGATATTATACGATATTTGTTTTTCCCTTTTTGATTTACTTCACTCTGTATGACAGTTCAGGTCTATCCACGTCTCTGCAAATGGCACTATTTCATTCCTTTTTATGGCTGAGTAATATTCTATGGTATATATGTACCACATCTTCTTTATCCATTCCTCTGTTGATGGGCATTTAGGTTGCTTCCATGTCCTGGCTATTGTAAATAGTACTGCAATGAACATTGGGGTGTATGTATCTTTTTGAATTATGGTTTTCTCCAGGTATATTAGCAGATAGTTGGTCCTTAGCATAATGTGTGTGTGTGAAATATGTCTATGTAATTAAGATAAAATATACTGTATCAATCATGGCTTGCTGATTGAATCCAGCGATACAAATTAGTGAAGAACATTTAAAAATTGAAATAGTTTTAAAAGTTAGAATTCCTGTATTTTTTTCTGAAAAACTGGGAGGTCTAGAAACTCTAGGTCCTCATTTTAACTTGGTAACATTTGGCTGGTCCTTAATGGGGGCTTCCTCCTTTTAGATGAGTGAGCACAGTCTAATTTAGCACAGCTACCATTGGATCGGTTTTCCTTACATACTTTATCTTCCTGGATATTATAGGTATTTGACTTTCAAACCTGACTATGAAATAAAGCTTTATGATGTAATATAAGTTGGTAGAAATAAGTTCAGTTTACCTATGTGAAAAACATAATTCCTCAACTGACTAATTGTTCTGTATTATATTCAGTTACCTGGCATTTGGTTTTCACTCATGTACCTTTTCAATAATCATACATTCATTATCATTTGGTAATATGACAAATCTACCCCCTTTACAATTAACTGTAAATCACTCTTTATGTTAGCATGTGAGTATATGTGTATGCCTATGTATACATACATACACACACATACTTACACACTTAAACTTTTGTTTGATTCTCTCAATGACCTTAACAGTAAAGGTACTTTTAGTCTGTTGATTTATACCTCAGCCTAAACTTGAGCAAAAGATTCAGCAAATCAGAATAATACAATTATGATATTTTCGATTTATTCTCAGTAAATATGCATTATCTATATAACCTGCATGTGATATAAGCATACATTACCTGTGCAATGCACTATAATAAAAAATAATTCAATAATCAAAAATAAGCATGCATTCTCTCCATAGCAACCAGAGAATACAATTCCTCTGTTGAGCCACATGACTGTATAGGGGAGGAATTGTCCCTCTACCCTTCTAGGTTCTTGGCTGAGACACCCCTGTAATAAAAGACAGATTAGGAGGAGAAAATAAGGAGTTTAATAACATGTATATCTCTTATATACAGGGAGAGACCCAGGAAAACTGAGTAACTCCCTGAAATGGCCCAAGCTACTACCTTAAATACTATCTCCAGCTAAGGACAAAAGAAGATTTTGTGGGCAGGGGATCAGGGTGGTAGAGAGCCAGTTATGGGAGGTTATTAAGAAAAACTCAGTAAATAAGGGTATGATTGTTATGTAGATTTAAGTCCTTGCCATCTCCATTGCTAAGAGTTTCTAGAGATGTGGTCATTCCCCTCTTCCTTACAAATTGAGATATCCCCTATAAACGCAAATGTCTCTCATTTAAAAAGTGTAACTTCTATTCAGTTTTCAGAGCTTTTCATATGCCTGTTGTTTCTTAAAAGTAACCAGCTCAAAGTAATCCTTATGCCAAAGGGGCATATTTTGGAGTGACATATCCTGCTTCGCTTCAACTAACTACAGTAATTTTAGATTATTTCCTTACTAGGACTCCACTTCTATTCTTAATTCAGCACATTTGTATTCAAGCAGGTTATCAGTAAAACTGACTGCTAAGGAAGGCAAGAAATACATTTCCCTAGAAAACTTAGGCGTTCATAGTTCATCGAACACACCTGTGAAACTGCTAGGTGGCGTTTCGAGGGGCTCCAAAGAGCTCCAGTACTTTATGTCTCAGTACAGAAATAATTCATTGAGAGGCAAAATGATAGATAAGAAGTGATCTGTTAGAATTGGGTGCTTGTGAGGCTTATAAGAGGGTGGGCAAGAGGGTGCCACACGCCAAGGACTTAGTGGGCTACAGTTTTATAATCAAAGGAAAAAAGGGGAGGGGGAAAAGACCACCTTCTTCCTCATTCTTGAGTAGACATCACTTTCATCATCAGCTCCTCCTCCAGGTTGGGCAGGGGAGTTTTCTTGTCCCTACATGGTCAAGCTGGGACTGTCATGGTGCAATGGAAAAATTATTTCAGGTTTCAGTACAATGACGGTCTTTCACTTTGAAATGTCACCTTTCCGTAAATTATTGTTTTTTATGTATGCAGAGAGCATGTCTTGGGGTTATTAACTTACTGAGGTCACTGGGCAGGGTGTGGGTCTCTTGCCACCATTGTTTTATTGTTTGGGAGCATGTCTCATGTTTCTGTTGCATGGTTTTGTTGCTAAGCAAGCCAGCTTGGTTCTGTGGTTAAGCAAACCTGCTCTTTTGAGTGATCATTAACTTACAGGGGTCTCTCATACTTTTTTCTTTACTTACAATCCCCTAGTGGGATTAACTATTTAACTACCTACTTTGTCCCTTTACTCTGTCCCTATCACCTATACTAATCATGTATTATATGTATAGGGTTGGTTTAAGTGTAGAGGATAGAAAAATGGAGAAACAGATAAAGCCCTTAAAGTGTTCACAATCTAGTACAGTGTAGAGTAGATAAATTAATATAATGTAGCAGGTTGCATATTCACTAGTAAAGATTTATCTTATATGGTATAGAAGCATAAAAGGAAGTGAATGATTTTGCTTAGGGGAAGGGTGATATTTGAAATGCATCTCAAAGAATGTAAGGATTTGCAGGATGGAAAATTGGGAGTATGGAGGAGTTAGGGGTGCATTCCAGGAGAGAGGGACTGGTAATACAAAAGCTTAGAGGAATACTATTTCTTGATGTCTTGGAAGAACAGTGAGTAGTTTTATGTTTCTCAAATATTCCCTGCTTGAGGGAAGTGCTGAAAATGAGGCTAGAAAAGCAGTAAATGATGAGTCTGTGAAGACATTTAAATCTTCTAAAGTGGCTGGGAAATAACTTCTACAAAATTTTAGTTGTATAACGTAATAAAATCTCCTCTTAACCCACGTACTTATTGTAAGTTCCTACTTCTCTGAGTAGAGTAATAGGCATAATAATAATACAATATCATACATTTTTACAACACATTTTGATTTTCCAATTACTTTAAGTACATGATGGATTTGACACCATTGATAATCCCAATGAGTTGGTTGAACTTGGCATGGTATTATCAATTTGCAGTAGAAGAACAGAGGAGAAGTCAGAGGAACAGTGAGCGAAAGCAGCTGGCCTTGTGTTGTATCTGCTGTGTTGCCCTCCACATTCTTCATCAAATCAAAGGATGTTGAGCTGAAGGAGAGCTCAGTGGCATTCAGCTCCGCTACGCTGCACACCAGCTATACACCAGGCAATCAATATGGTTTGGACACAGCTGATATAATTTGGTGGAGCTCTAATTGAATTTTTTCCCCTTCTTAATATCATTACACCTATAGAACATCTTCAATTAAGTGTCCCCCCATCAGTCTCAAAATTAAATATCCCAAATGGAACTCATTATCTACTCCCACATAAACCAGCTCCTCATGACTGTTTCCCCTTTCTATTATAGGCACCACTGCTTCCAGGCTCCTAAATCTGAAACCCGTGGAGTCATTTCTTTTCTTTTTTTTTTTTTTTTTAATTCCTTTTCCATCAGCCACTGAATGCTATTGACTATTCTATGAAATCATTTCTATGCATAACTTCCTTTACTTTATGGGTAAATGTTTTGGAATACATTTGAACAAATCAAGGAATTAGTGAACAAAAGAATGAATACATGAATAAATCAATGAATATTCACTGTTCTCATTACCTTTTATCTATAGTAGTACAACCGTTTGCGATGTGTAAGAGTATCTGAGTATAAGCAGCTGCCCCCCACCCCACATAAATTAATCCTTTGATGAGGGATTCCCCTTACATGTGCATTCTTTGAAAGTCTCTTAAATTATATTAAAATGCCTCATATTCAAAGCCACTCTGTCTTGCTTTACTTTGAATAAGATAATACTCTGTAGAAGACACATCGTTGCATGTTTTAGATCCACAAGGTGAAATTGATTGAAAAAGATGAAGATAAATATCAAATAAAGATTAAGTTATTCTAGGTATATGACTTCATTTTACTTGCTAGGTGTCATTTTTTTTTTTTTTTTTTTTTAGTAGAGGGAAGGATTATTTATTTATTTATTTATTTATTTATTTATTTATTTATTTTTGACTGTGTTGGGTCTTCGTTTCGTGCGAGGGCTTTCTCTAGTTGCGGCAAGTGGGGGCCACTCTTCATCGCGGTGCAGGGGCCACTCCATCGCGGTGCGCGGGCCTTTCACTATCGCGGCCTCTCGTTGCGGGGCACAGGCTCCAGACGCGCAGGCTCAGTAGTTGTGGCTCACGGGCCTAGTTACTCTGTGGCATGTGGGATCTTCTCAGACCAGGGCTTGAACTCCTGTCCCCTGCATTGGCAGGCAGATTCTCGACCACTGCGCCACCAGGGAAATCCCAGTGTCATTTTTTTTAATTGAAGTGTAGTTGGTTTACAATGTTATGTTAGTTTCTGGTGTACAGCCATGTGATTCAGATATATGTGTGTGTGTGTGTGTGTGTGTGTGTGTGTGTGTGTGTGTGTATTCTTTTTTCAGATTATTTTCCTAGGTGTCATTGTTAATGAGTCTTTTAGATATCACACGTACACACACACTCACATATATAAAACAGTACTGTATATCTAAATATACACCTGAAAGACAAGTGGAGAGATGAAAAGCACCACAACTTTCTTACCAGCAAAAAAAATGAATGCCGTGTGAGATAAAGTTTTCACAGTGAATAATACAAATATTCAAGAAGTACTGTATCTTAAACTGTGTAGCTGTAAATGGAAATGATGTGTTCTGGAAAAAAAAAAAAACACTGCTTGATGAAACAAAAAATTGGTTCTTTGGATAAAGAAAACAATGACATCAAAGCTACCTGCAAAGAGATTGAATAAAACTGTTTAATGAAACATGAGTATGAAGGGAAGAAAAAGCCAGCATTTCTAATATTTTATCTTACATGTATTTTATTATTATATATAATTAATAAGGTGTAATTCATTGTTAATGTTATAAAAGTTTATTTGGTTGTTTCATCTATAGCCCTTAAAGTTTATACATCCATGTTGGCCTAAAACCTTTTTTGGGGGGTGAGGAACCTATTTTCTCTTTGGAAAATGTAGACTGCTTAATACACGGTAAAGGTTCTGAAGTCTATTGTGTCACGCAGGGTTGGCGGTTTGGGGGCGGTTCCCCACAACAATAAGCATTGTACTGACACAAGCAGGGTATTCTACAATTCAACTCAGTTCTGACACTCTCTACCCAGAAATAGGAGATCACATCAGATTGCACAGGTTAAGGGTTCAGTCCCACAAGACTGCCCCCTTCCTCTCCCACTTCGAAAGCCAATCTTAAATCCAGGTTGTTACCCAGATGTCTGACCAACCGGCTATAAATCAGAGGTTCCTAGGAACCCTGCTTTGGGTTTGATTAATTTGCTAGAGCAGCTTACGGAATCAGAGAAACATTTTGCTTACTAGATCACAGATTTATTAGAAAAGGATATAACTCCAGAACAGCCAGATGGAAGAGATGCATAGGGTAAGGTGTTTGGGAACAGCTTGGAGCTTCCATACTCTCTCCAGGCATTCTGTTCTCCCCAAATCTCCACATGTTCACCAACTTGGAAGCTCTCAGAACCCTACCCTTTTGGGTTTTTATGGAGCGTTCATTACATAGCCATGATTAAATCATTGGCCATTGGTAATGGAACTCAATCTCCACCCTCTCTCCCCTCCCTGGAAGGGAAATCAGGGGTGGGTGGGACTGAAAGCTCTAACCCTCTACTCCTGGTTGGTTACCCTAGCAACTGCCCCCATCCTTAGGTGATCTAGGGGCTTTTCAAAGTCACCTCATTGACATAACAAAGATACCTTTATTGCTCTCCTCATAGGAAATTCCAAAGGTTTTAGGAGCTCAGTGCCAAAAATGAGGATGAAGAACAAATACATATTTCTTATTATAAATCACAGTATCACAAATGAGTTGGTTTTATGTTTGAGCACCCAAGATACATTTTAAAGGGGGCAGGAAAACATATGTCTCTCGTCTCTGCATCATGCTGCTATAGAGAAGGAAAATGTTTCCCTTCTTCCCTTCTAGGTTCTTTGGCCTACTAATTAAATTGATAAAAGACAGATTAACAGGAGAAAAAAGCACATTTAATTTCATGCATATGGGAACCCCAAAGGATAAGCCTCCCAGACAGTGAGGTAATTGAGGCTCATATGCCATCCTGAGCTAAGGAGAGGGGGGTAGGGATCTGGGTATTCAAAGGGGAGGAAGACAATTCACAGGGAGGTGGGAAGAGCAAATGTTTGCCAGGCCATGAACATAAGACTTTCTGATATAAAACTTGATCTCGGGTAATATCTACTTGTACAGGCCCCCTATCTAAGTTCTTTTAGGCAGTTCAGGGGGAAGTAAAAAGCTCTTCTTGAGTCTGTTGATCCTTGATTGTCTTCAGCTCAAAATAATACACATGCCAAAGTGGCATATTCTGGGGCAGCCTGCCCTGAACCCCATCACTGCCTTGAATATCAGACTTTGCCTCCTTATTAAGGACATGAAGGCCTCAGAAGGACAAAAGAGCAAAACTTTAGGAAGATTAATATAGAAGCTAAGGATTGAAAGAATTAGGTGATTAAACCTTAAATCTGCTTCAGGGAATTTATAACCTAATTGGGAAATCAACTTAAATATCTGAAAACTTAAAAAAAAAATTTGTATTCATTTGGCCAGCAGATTTTTTTGGCCTATTATTTGTTTGTGTATAGTAGGATAAAAGACTTGTCACCCTTCAGTAAATTAGTATTTCCTTCGTAACTTTCTTCATATATGCAATAAATATATACTGAGAATCTATTGTTTGCCAAGGAAAGGAAATAAGTACTCTTTTTCAACGGGGGTTAGTTTCAGAGTGGACTGGAATGATTTGGAAAGAAGGGATTTGAGAAAGGGTGAATAAGATGCAGATTTCTCTCACAGAGGCAAGCCTTACAAGTGGGATGAATAGAGACCCAAATAATTTACTGATATGCATTATGGCATAAATGTCAGTAAGTGCATTTCAGTAATAGTTATAGCTAGGATTTTTTGAGCAATTAATATGTGTCAGACACTAAGCCAAGACCTTTCCAAGAGATCTTGTATTTAAATCTTACAATAACCTATTGAATTTGGCAAGATGATCACATCCATTTTAAAAATAGGAAAACCATATTTTAAGTATCTCAACCATGATCCAACAGCTAGGCAGCGATCAAATCACCCTAAGCTATCGAAACACTATTCTTTGTTTCCACTACACTGATCTTTCATCAAACTTAATATAGTCTCTTATACTCTTTTCCATCGTTGTGGCTGTTTCTTAAAGATTAGAATGTTTTGCAGTTTTGATTGCTATGTAGGCATGTACTGATTAAAATAACCCTTAGACGTAATTTGACTAATTTTAGTTGCTGTCATCTACAATACTTTTATATATTATCCCTCTCAAAAATGTTTAATTGCTCTTCTTAAAGCCTTTCTAGAAATGCCTACTCTATTTTTTCAAGTTACTCTGTCTTTCATTAGATGCCTTAGATTACTGACAGTTTCATGTAGTTCATGTACTGGATTCAAGATACAGTTCAGTTACTCAGGGAGTCCAAAAGTTAACAGCTTCTGAAAGTGCATGAATCCCTTCTACCCACTGGTACATCCAAAGCATTCAGATTTTACTTGCTAAATCACGGGTTCTATCCCTTAAAGTTCCTTGGAGGATACTATCAGAACGAAGACTCAAAATAGCAGTCTTCCAGAATGCAACATTGTGCTTTTAAATTTAAAAGTATTCCCAATATCACATTAGTATCTGCTGATGTGGTCACCCCAATTCCAACAAGGCACATTCTTAGAACTACATAGGTTATGCTTAACATGCCAAAATAAGTTACAAATTTAGTCAGTTAATAGATTTTCTTTAAAAAAAACTATATGTACAATTTTTGAAAAGCCTGCTTAGTCACTTGGAAAAATTGGGGCTATGACATTGAAAATTGTCTTCCTAGAAGTCCTAAATATGGCTATATTTCCCTAGCCCTCCAGATTAACTCCATGTTTGTCCGTCCTAAATATTCAGGTTATTTTTAATATTCTGTCTTACTATCTCATTTTGTAAATACATTTTGATGCTGAAAGTTTACACATACAACATTAATGTTCTTTCTTTTTGGATATGAGGATTTTACTGGTGACCTGCATTTTTCAATACTTCAGTGTGTGTAGTAATGGATTTGGGCTGTTATTCATGTCCCAGCCGATCTTCAACTTCACACACACTTTCTATTGCCAAACCTTTCACATCCATTCATCGAGGTTTGGAATGTAACCTGTGTCTCTGAAAAATAATTTTCTCATTGTTCCAGAGGAAGAAAATCAGTTTAAAAAAAAAAAAATCAGTGAAAAAGATTATTCCCTGAGGCTGTCCTGAACATGGAACTTTATTGTGGGACATTATCTCTGGAAACTCCTTCCTATTGCTCTCACTGCTGCTTCATCTTCAACCATGACTATTTGCCATGTCTTCATAGTTCTGTCTGGGTTCCTTGACTGTGGTCTTTCCAGGCCAATCCTTGCACACACTGCTCTCAGAGTGACTCATGTAACATGACTTTCATGATCCTGCTTGTCCAAAGTTTCAACTCCTTAGCCCAGTCTCCAAGGTTCTCTATCTTTTGTCATTTCCCTGCTTTTATCTCCTCATTTCCTTCGCTCCTTGTCTGTCCTACTTACACTTTATGGCAGTCTCCTTAAGACCATGAATGCTATTTCCCACTTTCTCAACCTGAAAAGGTTCTTTGATCATCCTTTGGGACCCAGATAAAATCTGATCTTTTGGATGATACATTTCATTAATTCTCTGTGGTGGAATAAATCTCCCTCTCTGCTTTGATGTCCCTGTAGCACTTTGTACTAACCTGTATTGCAACAGCTGTCCTACTGCATAATATGCTCTTCTAAATGCTTTTCTCCTCAATCCAGTAATAATATCTGCAAAGCTAGGGCCTTGTATTATTGTGTATCTCATGTGTTAGAACTGTACTAAACGTCCATAAGAGATTTTTAAATCAATTACTGTGGTACGTTACTTTGTTTTCAATCAAATTTATTTTTTAGAGTAGTTTTAGGTTCACAGCAAAATGAGTGGAAAGTAGGAATTTCCCATATACCCTCTTTTCTAATACCTGCATAGCTTCCCTGATTATCAACATCCTCCACCAGCATGGCACAGTTATAACAATTAGTGAACCTACGTAAATGCATCGTAATCACCCAGAGTCCATAGCTTACATTAGAGTTCACTCTTAATGTTGGTGATACATCCTTAAGCTATGAAGATAGTACTTTCATTCTCTGTAAGAATACATATTGAAATTTGGGGGATATTTTGATGCAAGCATAGATGAAATAGGCCTTGGATTTCAAGAGTCAATTTTATCTTTAATGGACTTTTACAGTCGGGATATAAGAAAATTCTTTAACATAAAGTAATACCAATTATATAGACTTTTACAACAGATAGTAAGGTCTGTGACTGTGTGGGTATGTCCTCCAGAGATATCCCAAAGTTATATGTTTTGCCCGTGAACTGAGAAAACTAAGTAAGCCTCAATGTCTTAATTAGACTTCAACACAACAGGTGGAACCTGCATTTGAACGCAACTTGTGATTGCCTAGAATGTGGATCTGGATTGTATTTCAGTCCTCCTAAAATCTCTAATCTCTACCAGGGGCTGAAGTAGAAATGAATCTTCTTTCTTTTTACTGACAGTGGAATTTTATATACTCTTCCTTTGGGGTCTGGCGATGATATCTGTAGAGCAGCTTCACTTTTCAGAGTTATTCAGAAAGCTATTATAAGCTTCTTTTCTTCTTAGCAGGCAAATCCTGGAGTGACAGGACACACTGGGAGTCTCCCATAGTGGCCAATCACAAAGGGAGATGCTTCCAGCACTCTCAACAAAGTCAGGATGCCTTTCTGGAAATGAGAATTTTTTTCAGCAAATCTAAGTGTAAGCCAGAAAACCCAACAGATAAAATCCATATAACAGGGATCACCCGCCAAATTTTTATATTATAAAGGGTGAACACAGCCAGAAGATACAATTTACCTTCTTTCCCCCGCCCCCTCCCCATAGCTGACAGTAAAGGGTTAGAGAAAAATTGTAAAGAGAGGAGTTTGGGAATTTGAAGTTTCCTTACTGACTAGCAACTGAAAAAGCACAGCTTTAAGAAATGTTCTGATTTGATTTTCTATGTTTGATAGTGTTTTGTGTTTGTACCTTTGTGTGTGACGTGTGGTGTAGGTGCTTGCAAAGTATCTAAGATATGTAGTAAACAAACAAACAAACATGCCTTTTATCCCCCATCATAATACTTGCTGAACTCTCTTTCTTGATGTTTCTGACAGAATAAACAAAGATCACAGGTACTAATGGGCTGTGCTTGAAAATGATACAAATATTTCACTTTTTAAAAACTTGCAGCTAATTATATCTTTAGCACACATAAATACTAATATCAGAGCTTAAGACATTGCTATAAATTTAAATAAGGAATGTAAAACAATAAAATGTATTATCCAGAGAGACAAAATATTGACGTGTGAAATAGTTTTTACTCATTTATGGTATCAGCCGCCGTCAGAGATAAAGTAAACTTAATGGGGTCTGATAGGATATATGGTTGGTTAAATTGGCTAGAATTTTGTGGGATTTATATTTTCACTCTCTCTTGGACTTGGGCATCAAGTAGTAAATTATGGAATTGTGTATATTACTTTTTAAAATCCTATTTACAGTATCACACCGGACTCAATTTAGAGTAGATAGTATTTCTAGTTACCTTTCCTCAGATAATAAACATTTGCTCAAATGCATTTCAGCATTTTAATTGTGTTAATAGGAATAATTCAAAAATATACTACAAAGCTCAGTACATTCCATTTCAGAGAGAATGAGGACAGTAATTGTTGACTCTGATTGATATTTTCCCATTGTAAGGAGAGTGGATTTTTCCATCTCTGTAACATTTCATTTCATACAGCACTCTAGAAAAGGCAAAATATACTTTTACTACTATTATAAAGGTTAGAAGCAGAGGTAAATGGCTTAATTATTGTTAACATTATTAATAAAACTATGTTAATGTTGCTATGGTGCTTTATAATTCATGAATCATATTTGTGTATTTTAATGGATTTGATTGTTATAGCTAGCATCACCTCTCAGAATAGACCACGCAAAAGAGGGTGAAAAGAGCAGTACAAGTGGCACGTGGAGTTTAAGAATTTATGACACTTGAAGTCTGTCACCTTAGACCATGTACTTAACATACCTCTGAGCCTCAACTTTCTTATTCAAAAAATGGGAGTATTAATACTGACTTTATGGAGTGATTGATTGATTGGAAGTGAGGAACTGTTTCTAAAGCCCAGGCACAGCTGGGTTCTCAATATCCATAATTCCATTTCCCTTTTTAATTTAATAACCAAAGACAAGGGACTGCAGTGATGGTATTAAGGAGAAAGGAGGTAATTAAGCTTTCACTTAATGTTGATCAGCCCTCCACAGCAAGCCACCCAAGCCAACATACAATCTATGAAAAGAGAGAAACCCACATTCAAGGCAAGTGCTGTGTGTTTTCTCTCCCCTCTTCCTCTCCTAGCAGGATGGCCACATGTGAACCAGGGCTTGGACTAGGATAAGGCAAGTGAGACGCTTGCCTCTAGTGCACAATGTAAGGAGCTATCTAAAAATTCACAAATTAAGATCAGTAGCATTTTATTTCAATATTTTGCACATCATAATTAACACCAACCAGTTCATGATGAGCAAAATATCAACATTTTAACTAAATACAGGATCTGACCTTGCACTTGCATCACTCACTGCACTTGCCTCACCCTAATCTCCACTTGACCGCTCAACTCAGGGACTAGAATATTGGCCATTCCGTCCACCTATGTGCTCCTCCCTCATCCCATCCTCCAGTGGCCCCCAACCTGGGATAATAAACATACCTTGAATGTATCTTCTCTGATTTTTTCAAAATACCTTATCAGATATATCTGCCTCAATAATATTTCTTTGAATTTTAGTGTAGCAGTGAAAAGTGGACCCTCTTCTCCCAGTCCCGTCTTCTGAGAGGGCTTTTTAGTCTGGCAACTATGGAAGCAGCATCAAAGAGAGAAAGGAATGTGGGGGGTGTTCCGCTGCCCCCCACTCCATGCCTCCACTTCATGTCATACCATCCCGACTCTGTTGTATGTATTATAGGATTTGTATTTTCTTTTTTTTTTTTCTTCCTTTCCTCTCTGCCCCCTGTGCATTCAAGATTATGAAACTTTCTTGTGGGCCCTGCCTTTCCTTTTCCTCTTCCTGTTCACCCTGGTGGTGTGTGGGTGAGGTGGGGAGGGGGGACCCCCACATATATATCACCCCAACAGCCCTACGTCTCCTCCTTTATTATTAGGAAACAAAACAACAATGACAAAAAATGGCGTCATGAATATGAACAGCACTGTCAGATGAATTAGTTGAAGTGTTCTTCTTTTCTTCTTTTTTTTTTTTCTTTTTGTACTACAACCTGGATTTGAGTTCTGTCTATACTAATGACTGAATATCTGACCTTGGGCAAGTTGCTTAGGTTCTTTGAGCCTCAGTTTTCTCATTCAAAAAATGTGAATAATATTCCTTATGCCTTAGGGCCATTGTGAAAATATTTAATTTGGTGCTTGGCACGTAAGACTTTGTTTTCATTTTCGAATGTTATTAAAAGGATAGTTGAGATTTGCTTTTTTTCATGTAACATCATATCCCTGAAATTCATCGTGATGGTTTTGTGTAGCAGTACTTCCCTTGTTTTCACTACAGTGTAGTTTAATTATTCATTCTCCTGCCAAAGAGCTTTTGGGCTGCTGGAAGGTTTTTCTAATTTTGTTATTTTGAAGAGTGCTGCTATGAACATTCTTGTACATGTTTCTTGGTGCAGATACTGCTCAGTTTTTCACGTCACCAACAGATATCTCAAGATCTGACCATGCTTTGCAATGAAATCCAGAGTCTGTACCCATCGATTCCAATACCTGTCTCATGTTTAGCCAGACGCAACCGTTACTGGTTACCATGAGGGTCAAGTCTCTCTGCTGAATCCTTTTCTTTGAGTCCTTCAGCGCTCTTGCTCCTGGAATCTGGTCTGTGCTCAGCTGACTACTTTATTCTGTCTAGGACTTGATTGCTTATTTTAAAGTCTTTCTACTCTGAATCCTTACCTATTCACCCCAACATTAGTTGCACCTCTCTTTGTCTCTCTCTCACCTGAGGATCCAGCATCTGACTTTGCTCAGTGAGGATGAATATTCTTGTCCTCTCTTGTCTGTGTTCATTTTGACAATGACTCTTGATGAGGTTGTATACATCCCCTTGGGAAGAAAGAATCTCCTTTACTTGTAGTTAGTCATAGTCTGTCTTTGTTTGGGTTTCCTTAAAAGCCAAGTCCAAGACAAGGACTAGAGAGCAAGCAGTTCATTTGGTAGCAGGTCACAGGAAGCACAAGTGGGAGATCGGGGGAAGCAAGGAAGTAGGGGACAGACAATACTGAGTGAGTTGCTGGCTACCTCTGTACCAAACTTTGGCTCAATCCAGTGGAGACCTCTGAGGACATGAGGCTGGGGACTACGTCTGTAGTTCCTATGCCTCGTTGATTGAGGGCTGTCCAGGGACATCACATTCCCTGCTCTGTGGAGGCTGAGTTTCCATGACTTTGGAGGAAGTCTTGAGGCAGACACATGGAGAGATGCAGTGGGTGCTTGACCTGGTGAGCCTTTAGTGGGCCTGGGGACTGTCCCTCACTCTGCTGATCACAGTAGGCCCACAGATTGAGGTGTGTGGCGTCTGCTATGTAGTTCAGACGGGATTTCCCAGTTATCTGGTGCCTTGATCTACTTTGACAAAATGTCCCAAAGAAGATCCAGTGTAGCTCTGGCCCATTGCTGTTAATCCTTCACGTCTAGGATCCTGTAATTTATGGTTGTTCTATTTTATTTCTCAGATATTCTTTTAGTATCTAAAAGCCCTGTAGAGCCTGTTTTACTTGATATAAATGATGATTAAATCGTGTAAGTTCATTTTAAATTCACAGTTTGAGGTTATTCACATAACAAGCTCTCAATAAATACTTTAAGATGCCTTTCTGTGTTCTAGAAACAGATCTTAACTGTAATAAAGCCTTCAGCAGGCAGATTGTTTCCTCAAAGTTGCAAAGTGACTGGCAGTAATATATAAAGCTAGAAACTTCAAGGAAAATGTTACCAGCGGTTACTTTTAAACTATAGGAACAATCATTTTTCATGATAAGCTACCTCCATCCCCTTCCCCACTGAAGCCTCTTGTCTCCTACGATTATTAAACTCCCATCTTTTCAGTGCAAAAAACTACACACTGGAAGGGGAAGAATTTCCATAGGAAACAGCTGCTTTCCTTGTAGCTGATCGTTGTTATATTAACTTGTCAGTCATTCCACCATATGTTTGCCTTAAAAAATATTTTTTATTACATAGGGAGAAAGGAATATTTATAATATATAGGGTTTAAATAATAAAAATAATTTATCAATTTAGATTATCCTCAGTAATTTGAAGACACCTGTGTACCCCTCCCCAATTTTATCACTTCCCCCACTATCTCCAGAGATAATCACTCTACTGAACTTTGCTTTGCTTTATCATCTTGCTACATATGTATGTATTCCTAAGTAATAAATTGTTTTGTTCTGCATGCTTTTGAACTTAATATAATTGGATTCATATTGCATCTAGTCTTGGGTGACTGCCTTTTCCAATCAGCATTATGTTGCTGAGATTCATCCACGTCAGTGAATATAGCTGTAGCTCATTCGTTTCCAAACTGTCACATTCCATCATAGGAATAAACCACAATTTATTTATACATTCTGCTGTTGATGGATGTTTGGGTTGTTTCCAGTTTTATCTCTTCTCCTATTATACTCAGTGCTCCTTGTGTACACCGAGGCGTGGGATTGCTAGGTCACAGGGTTCATGTATGTGTCCTCAGATATACTCTGTACCTCCTTTATCCTGCTCTACTGGCTACCACTGGGACATTGACACTTGCAGGCTCTGAGTGCCAGGCTTCCATGTCACCTCGCTTCTAGCTCTGCTTGGCAAACGGCGGAGGACTGGAGAGTCAGAGAAGACCCCAGGGTACTACTCTTCCTTCCTTTGTGCCTCGAGCAGTGTCTTTGACAGCGGCTGCCTATGCCTTGGGGTTCCAGCTCCAGACACATAGGCCCATAAGGGCTCCAGCTTACACTGAATGAACTCATGACCTTGTCAGGGAGGAAAACTAATTTTGTCTCTACCCTTCTAGGTTCTTGGCTGAGACTTCCCTATAATAAAACAGTGTAAAGGAAAAAAAAAATGTTTTCTTATTTTTTCCTTCTAGGCTCTTTGGCTGGGCTAATAATTAAACTGACATAAAACAGATTAACAGGAGAAAAACAAATTTAATTACATACGTACGGGACCTCATAAAAATATGATGCTCAAAGAAGTGACCAGAACAAGCAACTTTTATATTTTTTAGGCAAAGAAACAAATTTGTGAAGAATTGACAGGACAAAGGAGTTTGGGCTTGGGGTAGTAAATTAGTAAAGAAGTAACAAGGTTTCTGTGGGCTTCTGAGCCCTGAATTCCCTGTCACTGGTGATAAGGATGCCTCTCTTTCTCCTGACACAGGGAGGTTCTTTTCACATGGGAGATTTATGTCCTGCTTTCAGGGGTACAAAAGAGGATCAGAGTATTGTTGGGGAGGAAGACATTTCCCTCTACCCTTCTATGTTCTTCTCGGTGGTCTAAGAATTAAATTGGCATGAGACAGATTAACAGGAGAAATCAAACAAAAGTTTAATAAGGTGGATATATAAGAGAGACCCAGGAGAACTAAGTAAATCCACAAAATGGCTGAAGCCCTCACCGTCTTTAACTAAAGACATATTTGTCCCCCCTACACTTGATAATGTCAAATTTTAATTTTTGGCTACTATAATGGGTATAAGTTGTTTCTCACTGTGATTTTAATTTGCATTTCACTAATTAAAATGAGGTTGAACATGACTTACCTTCAATAAAATTCATTTTTAGATTTATCTCATCTTGAACTATACTCTGATTTATTATAGTACAACATTTAACTCAAGTTTTCCATTTTATTTATTCATTCATTTAATGTAACCCATCTAAGTTAAGTTCTAGTATATACTAGGCATAGTTCAATGTGTAACTATGAACTTAGAGTATGTTTTAGAAATAAAATAATTGGGGAGCACAGCCTTCGAAAATTGATTAGTGTCAGGATACACTTTATCATGTTTACTCCTTCCCTACTTCTTTCATCATCATCTATAAGATCAATTACTGTGATGTCATTAAGAACGTGTGGATTATTTATAAAATTGAGTGTCAAAGTTCACCTGTTTGTAGGCATCATACAGGACTTTCAATATCAATAGAAGATTGTTGTTATCAAAGGTTCTAAAAAATTCTGGACCACAGATATTGCAGACAATTGTAGACTGTATCATGCCTTGAAGAGTATGAGCTAAGAACAAAAATATAGAGAACTTTTAGGATGTAAAGTAATTCGTAAAATATCTTAGCTTAAAATATTGAAATGGCGAAAATGGCTTTTCCTTCACAGTCAGTTACTGAAGTGTGCGGACAGGACTAAAGATGAGTTCTGTGTGGACATGACAGTGTCGATTGCTTCGGCTGCTGGTCATGCTGGTCACTGCTAATGCTGATAATTCAGAAAACTTTAAAAACATGACTTTGTGAAGGGAGAAAAAAGCTACTTAAGAGAGGCAACATTATGTTTTATTTTGCTGGTCAATGTTCAGACTCCTAAAAAACTACAGAAGCAAAAATATATTTTGAACCTTTCTAAGAAAGCACATTCTAGCATTGTACATCTTCATGTACATGGGATCAGTCATCCACAGTCACATCTTCCCATCGTTATCCTAACCCTAAATCAGCAAGAAAACATTATATTAAATACATTGTACTTAAGAAGGCAGGAAGCTACCCTATACAAACATTTTCATTTAAACCTTTCATCCGGAAGATTAAAAGTGTTCTGTCATTCAAAGGACTAGACCTCAGCTATCTGGAAAAATTATTTGTCCAGAGTGACACTTGCCCTGGTTTGGTTTAGCTTGGGTTTTAATGTGGTTCTTGTGTGTGTATGTGTGTGCATGTGTGCAATTCTATGATCTATTAAGTTGCTGTATAATTTCAAGACATGGCAGTGATTAGAACTTTTAGAAACAAATTACTTCTGTTTTTCTGATTAATGTGTATGTGTTTCTGTCTCTCTGCAAAGAAGGAGACCAAAACACGGGTTAGATGCGTGGGGATAGAACTGAATGTTGTAAACCCAAATTCCAAATGAAAGACAGAGATATCGTTGTGGCGGGGTAGGTAGTGAGAGAGGAAAGAACAAAAGACTTGCAGGAATCTATAAAATGTTCTGCTTTGTTCGTTAAAAATAGTAAAAATCTACTGGAATATTTTACATTATTTTCCAGTTCCCTACCTGTTTCTTTACTGTCCTGAAATAAATTATTTAATTTTTGAACTTCGAGTATTTGGCCAAGCTGTACTAGTTGTTGAATTTAATCTCTTACTGGGTGTGTGTAGTGCTTCTCTTGTTGCGTAAGTAGCATATATTTTGTGGTCACATCGCTGCAGAAACTAGATGAATTAAGTATACTGCAGGGTAACATGAGAGAAACTTGAATAAAAGACAAAGCTGACACATGGTGGAAAATACCTGTTGTCCTACAAAAACTTGATTCTCTACTGTCATGTGGCTAAATACTCCTTATTATCCCTGTGGATATGATACCTGGATTGTGAGCTCATCCGTGTAATGAGCACATATTATTTGTTTTGTGGTTTCTCTCATACATTTTGAGTTCAAACTACGTTGTCTTTCCTGGAGCTTGACCAGAAGGTTGATTGTCCAGTAGGGTTTCTTGTAAGAAATTCTTACAGCAGTAAACAGTTCTCTATGGCAGAAAAAATCCTGTCTACATATACTGATCTTATTTTTTTATTTATACTCTGGGTGTTCCTTTTCTGTACATATAGGCAAAACTGCACAGTCCTTTTTAGAAAGGGTCAAAATCCTACTTGGAATTAAAACAGAGCAGTTAGATGGTATCAGGGTCACCTTAAATAAACTCAGCAGACTTCCAATCAAAATAAGATTTCAGATGTAATTAACCCATTAACCTAATGAGATGCACAAATTTCTGTCACCAACGATTTCCCGAGCGCTTCTTTCACTCATGTACCAGATATCAACCTGGTACTTTTTGTAGTCAATTCACATACCATGCCAGCGCATCCTAAATTTGCAGATGTGATCTAACTAGCATGGATTCACATAATTGGCATCACACAGAATTTTTAAAATATCAGCTATCTCATGAACTTTATTCATGTGAATCTTGGAAGATTCTTTGTGATGTTTGAGCTCTCACTCTCAGAGGTTCAGATGTCAAAGTATTTTTAGAATGGGTCCACAAGGCATCATTATTTTGTAATTATAATCTTGTTGATTGACAGCAAATGTGTTTGATGAAAATGTTGCCTTAGTGAAGTGATCCTGGTTAGTGCTGGAGACAGACTGCTTAGATCTAAACTCTCACGAGGGGAAAGAAAGAACTTGAAGTGATTTTAAATTCACGTACGTGAAGATATAAGCTCTCTCATAAAATGCTAAAAGGTTGTTTTTGCTCTCAGACTTTTATATTTCCATTGTACATTCCACACTTTTAGAAATTTGATTATTAAAACCTTTTGTGCAAAACGTACTTTAAAAAATTATCTCAGTGTTGTTCACTAAAATTACAGATATTTTGTTTTAAAAAGGAGAAAGAAATTGGTTGATACTTCTCACTGGAAGGAAAGTGTGCAGCTATGCTCTGCTGCAGGAGATTAAAATGCAGGGAGCTGTAATAGTGTTTTTGATGATAATATTATGTCATTAAATAAAATAAAGGATGTAATATGTTATAACTTAACAGAAAGCTTTGTTATTGTTTAAAATCTACATTTTAAATTATTGGCATGTTTAGTCTTGCAAAGGATCATGGGTGATTCACAACTATAGGACTGTTTTTCTTTCTCAGAAATTTAACAGTAAGATAATATTGAATTGTATGAGATAGAGAGGACCTTGGGCCAAAGCGAGGCAGGAAAGATGTGAAGAGATGTATAATATATAGACAGGTGAGCAATGAGTCTCTCTCAGTGGGTGTCTGAGTTTATGCCTAACAGTATTTATGACCAAGATGAGTGAATGAGGCATTTGTCAGTTCTTTAGTTTCAATGCTTTTATGAAACCTAGGTTTATTTCTCTAAAGTCAGTAGAAAATTCAAATTAAGCTACATAGTGTTGCAAACTTCAGATCTCTGAGGGGTGTGCATTAATAAGTATTCAAAAATATTTTGTCATTTAATATTATTATGTTAATTTTTGCATAATTGGATTCTTATTTACTGTTTGAAAACTTTCTTTACTAGGCTAAACATTCCCTCAGTGATCATGTTAAACAGTTTCCTTATGTTCAGTTATCAGTGTCTGAATTGTCACCAGTGTGTGCAGTCCAAATATTTTTTTTAAAAAAGCTTTATCAGAATGATGATGATTTTGAAGGAGGAATGTTACAGCAAATTTGGATTAATTCTCCCTCATTAATGATTAAGTCAAGTAAACACCTGGATATCTCATTTCTTCGCAGAGCTGTATGTACATAAAGAATAGGTACAATATTTAGTACAATTTATAGTGGGCAGTGGAGGGAAGCAGATTATGAGAGAAGGAGAAAACTTGATTGTAAAAATGCTTGTTAGTCATGATTTGACACAAAAACAAAATGAAAAGTTTCCAGAAAATCAAACAACAAATTTCATATGAAACCTTACACTGGCACAGCAGCTCTATAAATATCACTACAGTTTTTCAAATTAAAATCTAAAAGAAGCATTTTGAAGTGGTTTTGCAAATAAGAATTTACTCAAGATGTTTCAAAAAATGAATAGACTATCACAGTGAAGAAATTATTCCAGTGATGGTGAAGTTAAGTGAAATTTTCACTATAAGGTCCGATAATAGTAGAGTACTTGCTCATGAATTTAAAATAAAATGTTTTTATTCTGAAGTTTAGAGGACATCACAGTCAATCAAGAAATGCATAGAGTAAGTGATTTTTAAAATCTTTCATAAAATCAGTGTCTTAGCTTCATTTACCTATATGTAAAATAACCATACATATATCCTACATAACAGATGCCATTCCGATAAATTTTTCCTGGTCATAATATTTATATAGAATCCATTTTGCTTGGCAGATTGATTTGGTCTAACCTACAGATTAGTATGGTCCCTCTCAACCTCTACACTTTTGTGTGCCACCATCATCTTCCTGGAGTAACAAAATAGCATCCAAACCGGTCTCCTTCATCCACTCTTGCCTCACTTCTATCATCCTAACTGTAGCACTCAGAGCAACCTTTTGAAAAGGTCAATTAAATCATCTCACCTCTTCATTAAAACTCTTCTCATTCTACCAAGAGTAAATTCCAAATCTTTTACCTTGACCTATGTAACTGAAACTTGCCTCCCTCGCCAATTTCAGCTCAGCTTTAGACAAGCTATCTCCTTCATAGTTCTTGAATGTAATAAACTTTTGACCCCCTTGGTGTCTACTTATGTACATTCATTGGCTAGAATGCTCTTTTCCCCTACTTCTGTTTTCTGAGCAATCAGACATTTATTTATTTACTCACTTATTCATTTGTTCATTCATTTACTCAGTGATTCAGTGTTTCTCAACTGGGGGCAATTTTGCCCCCCGTGGGACATATGGCAATGTCTGGAGACATTTGTAGTTGTCACAACTGAAGAGGGGGGCAGTGCTGCTGGTATCTAATGGGTAGAGGCCAGGAATGCTGCTAAACATGCTACAACATGTAGGAGAGCCCATCATAACAAAGAAGTAACTCACCAAAAATGTCAGTAGTGTCAAGATTGAGAATCCCTGCAAATGATTCATGCCCTCATGAATATGGTGGCAGGAATATGGTGGTGAACCAAATGAATATGGCTGAACCTTTCATAAGCTAATACATTAAGGGTAAGACAGCGAATAAGCTGGTTGACAAACAACTAAATATATACTTTTAAATCATGTTGAGCGCTCTCAAGGAAAAGGGCAGTAGAGAATGACCATTGAAATTTACTTTAGAGCGGGTGGTATCTGAGGAGGTGGTGTTTACGCTAAGATCAGAAAAATGAGACAGACACAGCCACAGCTTATAGTAAATATTTATTAAACATCAACAGTAAAATGTTGCATTTTTCTTAACCATGTCCTTTTATTGTAACTGAGGATGCTTCAAATTATTTTTAGAACTTTTCATCACAAATTCTTTGCCAAGGGGACCTGTCTAGCATTTGTCTCTTGTGAGCAATTAAATCCTCACAAAATTGGTGAATCCCCAACTTTATGTGCCTCCTGCTCATTTCTATGAAATTATCTGAAAAAAAAAATGTATCCAGGGTTCCTAATTTGGTTGGAAAGCAAAGTGTTGCTGTATTTGTCAGTAACAAAATTTGTCATTCTATAGCAAGATAACATAGGATACTATAATAATTTTACATATTTACTTAAAACAGTTTCAAATCTGATTGTTTATCTGTGGAAAGGCCCATGGTTCCAGTAAGGACTGTTTTCAGAAATACATAAGTACATTAAATAACAAGAGATATATGACATGATTTTAAACGTGGCCAAAGAGTGGGATCTCTTCCTTTCCTTTCTCTTTCTTACTTTGAACTGTGTCACCAACAACATACAGTGCCTAATCATTTTAATTATACATCTTTAAAAAATTACAAAAAGGACTGTTTTTAATGTCAGTTACTAGTTAAATGCTAAAATCTGTCAACTTGGTGTCTATAGCCTTACCCTGTATTCTGCTCGAAACCTTCTGGACATTTCCATTTGAATATCCCACAGGCCCCTGACCCCAATTGTCCAAAACTAAACCTATCATCATCTCTATTGCACCTCTTCTTAGAGTATTTCTGTTGGTGAAGGGTGTTTCGAAATATTGATACTCAGTGAGCCAAATAAAAAATCTAGGAGTGATGTCTTGAAGAGAGCATGAGGTCCTGACAGTGTTTACTTCTTGGCCTGAATGCTGGTTAAATAGATGCATTAAGTCAGTGAAAATTCATTGAACTGTGCACTTATGACTTGTACAATTTTCTCTACATATGTCTTATTTCAGTAAAAAGATTACATAGAAATGCTAAAAGCCAAGCCTCACCTCTTTTCCTCTCACTCATCCCGCACATCTAATGTGACAGCAGATTTCTCATAACGGCTGTTAGTTGTTGAGGGCTTGCTGTGTCTTTGATATTGTAATCAGCTATTTACCTGATCTGCCACTCAAGAATTTCTGTGGTGCAGGTATTATTATGATTGTTTGCATTTTACATGTGTAGAAAAAGAGACTTACAGAAGCTACATTACTTGTCACACAGCAACAAAATGGCAGAAGTAGAATTTGAACCTGAACCAGTGTTTGTAATCACCATGGCATCTTACCTCTCCTGTGTTCCATCTCCATAAAAACGGAATGTTCTGTTTCTTTTTTGTCTTGGTTTGGTTTTGTTTTTGCGTTACGCGGGCCTCTCACCGTTGTGGCCTCTCCCGTTGCGGAGCACAGGCTCCGGACGCGCAGGCTCAGCGGCCATGGCTCACGGGCCCAGCCGCTCCGCGGCATGTGGGATCTTCCCAGACCGGGGCACGAACCCGTGTCCCCTGCATCGGCAGGCGGACTCTCAACCACTGCGCCACCAGGGAAGCCCCGGAATATTCTATTTCTTATCCATCCTTCCTACTGAAACGGAGCAGGACCCTGCAGTCCTTGCCCCTCTCCCCATGTCCTCAGTCTGCCTTTTGTCTGTGGAAAACCTTTAGCCGAAGAATAAGTTTAATCAGAGAAGTGAGAAAATGCAGAAACAAAGGAAAACAGTCAAAGAAGACTAAATAATAGTAGTTTAGGCAGTAAGCATAGTCAGGGACATTTTGTTCCTCCTTAAGGGCTACAGATAATACTCTGAGCCGTATCCTGTGAGCTGTCTTGTAGAGACTGACACCCCCACCGGGTGGAATAAGTTAACTACATGATGACCAAGCTGTAGATGCTGGTCAGACCACCGATGACCAATATCAAGAGGACTGTCAGAGCTGATTGTGCTGTTTCTGCATGTAGCCCCCTCCCTCCTCCTATAAAAGCTCTTGCCCACTGATTGTTGGGGGGTGGGGGAGTCGGCCTTTGGACAGGCATCTGCCCTCCCCCATGGTTGTCAGCATCCAAAATAAAGCAAACTTTCCTTTCCACCAACCTGGCCTCTTTATTGGCTTTTGAGTGGCGAGCAGCTGGAGCCCACTTTTGGTTACACTACCTGTCATTAGTTAAGGTCTTTAGATCTTCACTCTTGTGATGATAATATCTTAAAAAATCGTGTACACTTTAGTGTACCCCAAGTTCAGTCTAATCACTGCCAGGGTTAGCAGTCTTTCTACAATGGAAAACTCTACATGTACTTTATTTAAAATCTGTTAATGCAGTGGTTTGCAACCTTGGCTACATATTAGAATCACAAGGCCCCACCCAAGATCAATTAAAACAGAATTTCTGAAGATGGGGACCTGGGAGTGAGCATTTTTAAAAAGTTCCTAGGGGACTGTCATGTGCAGCCACCATTGGAAACCACTGCTTTAATGTCTTTGTCCAGCTTTCATGCTAAAAATAATCTCATCAGTGCACAAAAGGCCCTTCATAATCTAGTCCCTGCCTCCCTCTCTCTTGCTTCCTCTGTATACCTCCCTTCTTTTCCAACTTAATCCCCCACCCCCAGCAATATATACTTCATTCTAATTATCCAAAATCTGGGTTTTCCAGCAGGGATCATTTCTTTTTTATATACCATGCCTTTATATAGGCCAGTCTTCCTCCCTGAATGATCTTCTCTTGGTTCTCAATTTAATAGAACTCTTGTGCATCTTTCAAACAGCCGATCTGGCATCACCTTCTCTGAGGACATTCCTCTAAGTTGTATTTGTTTAGCTGTTTAGCTATTCGTTATTGATTTATTTCTTATTTTATGAGTTAATGCATGCACATGGTACAGAATTTATAAAGTAAAAATAGATATATATATATGTCTCACTGATACTCTGGGTTCCTCAATTCAGTCTTCCAGAGGCGATCAATGTTTCTAGATTTTAAATGTATCATTCCAGAAATATACTGTGCTTATCCAAATATATATGTGTTTATGGACATGTGTGTATATACTTTCCTACACATGGTGACACATTGTATACATTCTTCTGCTCCTTGCCTTTTTTACTTAACAATATAGTTTATCATTTCTTATCTCAACATATGGAACTTTGTCAGTCTAATATTTGCATAGTATTCTGTGATATGAATATACAGCCATTTATTCAACTAAATGCCAACCTATGGCACTTAAGTTGTTTCCTGTATTTGTTATTACAAAGGATACTGTAGTGTAAAGAATATTGCAATACGGATAACTTATATTTCTTTGTGTTAGTAACTCAATTCTAGAAATAGAAGAGCTATGTCAGAGACTATGTACATTTAAAAATTAGATGTATTGTTCTCAAAACCATCCTGCCCATTAATTTGTTTTAGGAACACTACCCCTTTATTCACACCGTTCTCTGTGCATACCACTATAGTAGAATTATCATTTTAAACTGCAGACATTTCATTCATTCATTCATTCATTCACTCATTTATCAGATCTCTTATCGATTTCAAAACTATTAAGACTTTTCTGTGGGCTTCCCTGGTGGCACAGTGGTTGAGAGTCCACCTGCCAATGCCGGGGACACGGGTTCGTGCCCTGGTCTGGGAAGATCCCACATGCCATGGAGCACCTAAACCCATGTGCCACAACTACTGCTCTAGAGCCCGTGTGCCACAACTACTGAGCCTGCGAACCACAGCTACTGCAGCCCGCGTGCCTAGAGCCTGTGCTCCACAACAAGGGAGGCCACCGTAATGAGAAATGAGAAGCCCGCACACCTCAACAAAGAGTAGCCACTGCTCACTGCAACTAGAGAAGGCCCGTGTGCAGTGGCAGGGACCCAACGCAGCCAAAAGTAAATAAATAAAATAAATAAATTTATTTAAAAAAAATAATTTTCTATATGATAAATACTGTACCCTTGGCCCTAGAAATGGAATTATTAAATAACGTAAAGTGCTCCTAACACTCAAAGAACATGTTATCTAGTGAGGGATAGAGAAAGTAAACAGAAAATTACAGTACTAAAGAAGGTGGTAGGCGAGGGACATGTAATCCTATCAGGGAGTATTGGGATGGTACTTATAAGAAGTGCTTTCGGGCTTCCCTGGTGGCGCAGTGGTTGGGAGTCCGCCTGCCGATGCAGGGGACACGGGTTCGTGCCCCGGTCCGGGAAGATCCCACGTGCCGTGGAGTGGCTGGGCCCGTGAGCCATGGCCCCTGAGCCTGCGCGTCCGGAGCCTGTGCTCCGCGACGGGAGAGGCCACAGCAGTGAGAGGCCCGCGTACCGCAAAAAAAAAAAAAAAAAAAAAAAAAAAAAGAAGTGCTTTCTAAGCTCATGAGAGTTAGTCAAGGCAATATGTTCTACACCTACAAAGCTCCATGATAAGAGAGGACATTATGCCATTTGAAAACTGAGAGTGCTCAGTATGGTTATAAAGTGGGTGATTTAATGGAAAGTTGGATGAAGGATGCTCATGTGGGAATAGAAAGATAAGCAGGCCAGCAACGTCTTCTAAGTCAGGTTAAAGAGTTGGAATTTTATAATGTGGTCATTGGGGTGGGGGCCACGTTGTGGCTCTAATCAGTGTGTTAGTACAAAAAGAAATATGTTTTACAAGATAATCCTGTGGTGGAGAGAATAGATAGGCGATTAGAAGATTTTAATACGCATTGAGAGATTCTGATAGGAGCCAGATGAAGACAAAGGGACACAACTGGAAATAGAGTTAGGAAGTAGGGTTCAGTAGAACCAGGTGAGTGATACTAAATATGGGGTAAAGAGGAAGAAAGAAATGAGATGAGGTCAGGTTTCCAGCTTGGGTAGACTGATAGATGATAGTAATTTACATCTTCTTCCTTATTTGGTTGTAAGCTCCCTGAGCAGAGCGTTGTTTTATTCTTACTTATCCTCAAGATTTCAGAAAATGAAATGAATGAATGAATGAATGAATAACTGAGACTATTTTGTAGGAGAGGTGGACCACATTAGAAAAGTTCCTTGTTTGGCCATAATACCATCAATGAGTAAGTATTTAGCTAGGAGTACTTTTATGTTTTTCTCCTGAAGAAATAATATCGTGCATTATTTGTTTCTCAGTTGCTGTATGTTAACCTCTTTATGTAATGCCCAGAGAAACATACACCCAAGGAGCTCAGTATCCATGCTTGTCTCTCATGTATCAGATAAAATTTCATTAGATAAATTCTGCTTTGGTCTAGATGTTGCTATGAATGTTCTTATTTTAAAAAGTTAATCTGCTCTCAGTTACATTTTTTTTTTTTTGCACTTAACCCTTTTAATTGCTCCTAGTTAATGGGATTTCTTTAGTTATATTTTCTTGCCTTGTTTTTAATTTTGGATATTTCCCTGGTTTATAGATACTATACAATTTATAATTTAAAGTTGTTTTCTTACATCAGTCATGTTTTACCTTTTTTCACTTTCTCCAGTATATGCTGCTTCTTGAAATGTATCCCTTGGGACTGACAAGTGTCTTTTTCTTTTTTTCTTCAAAAATCTTATCTTTCTGCCATTCCAGTGTTTTTCCCCCCAAGAAATGAAAGCTTTTATTTCCCTCTCTTGTGCATATTAAGGATGGCATATTATTTTGTCTGTAGGGCCATTTAATGAGTTACTTTGAGCTGCATGCTTCATAGCAGTTCAAACTAGTACTTTGGGATACTCCTAAGACAGGGATAGAGTAATATGTCTGGCCATTTATATACAGAGAAATGTGTGTTGCCCACTTCTGATTTAGAAAATACTTATGTTTAATTATCAGCGCTTAAGACATTGTTTGTATGTGGTAAACATTAACTGAGTTAAACTGAATTAGCACTCACTATATTAAAATTTGGTCTCTTTCTAAAAATCTCATGGTTATTTTTCCTCTAATGCACCTTACTTTCTGCCAGAACTATATAAACACTTTTGTAAATTTTTCATTTGTGTCTATTTGAGCATTAGCAAGATATATTATGTGAAAATTGAGTGTATGTCAGCAAAGAAAATATCTGTGTGTGTGTGTGTGTGTGTGCGTGCGTGTGTGTGTATGAAGCTTGCTAAGAAGGAATTTCTTTTACTCATTTTTTTTGCTATTGTATTTTTATAATTTGTATGGTATATATTATTCTCTTGTAAAGTCTTACTTAATATATTATTACAGAAATCGGTATAAAGATTGGTCAGAATACAACATGTGTGTCTATAAACAAAATGTTCATACATTGTCATTTAATACTGAAGAGCTTACTTATACTTTTTATGAGGTCAAAAATTAAGTTGAATAACTGCGTATAATTTACAATTAAAATATAAAATAGATAAAAGTAGATGAAAGGATATGATAAATAACTTAATCATCCTCTGTACCTAACCCCTTTACTATATTCATGTTCAGACCATCTATACTAATCTCTAAGCTTATTTTTCTATATGATTGTGACTTTAGCATTTCCTATAATATCATCAGTGGTGGTACCAGTAGGGGTTAAACATTTATGGAAAAAAATTTAAATGGCACAGGGTACATAAGAAACCAGCTTTTGAAATAGCTACTCATAATGCTGATATTTAACTCATGACTATGTGGAATATGGATTTTTTATGAATATTGTCTCAAAATTAGGCAATTTGTCATTAGGTAGTTTCAAAAGTAAGGTTAAAATTAGTATTTCAAAACAGTGGCTACACTTGCAAATTGTAGTCTTTTGAGAGTTCTTAGCAGTCTGGCAGAGCTTGTAGTTTAAGAAATGATACATTTGAAGATAATATTTTTCAAAATTTGATGTAGATCATTTAAAAGTTTCAAGATTTTTAAGGAGGACAAATAACCTCTTCAAACTGTACACTGGTTTGCCTTCAAAATTATTTTTCCTTTCAAAAAATATTGTAGCAGTGAGAGAGATTATCTTTGGATATTGATATAAATGTTTAGCAGTATAAATACTGTTTATTACATTTTTGGAATGTGTATTTTTCTATGAGTTTAAAAACTTAAGTGTTAACAGTATTTGATTCTGACTTAATTATATTAAATTATAAGTAAGAATTTATTGTTTCATAAAATTAAAAACTAGAGCTTGATTTTTTCAAAATATACCATTGCTTTATACTTTAGTTTTTTTATATATAACAAACATATTTTCATCTTTTAGTCTTATTGGAAGAGCAGCTGCTGACTACCTTACATTTTAGGTATTTTTATACAGCAGGCATTTTCACTTTTTGGGCTTATTGGAAGAATTGATAGTAAATAAATAATAAAATATTTTAAATTAAAATGTTATTTATGATTTAAACACCACCTGACAATTGTAATAAAATACCTTTACTTTGGGCTGTTTTTACTTTCTTTGTATGAGACATTTTGCCTAGAAATGTGGGCTTAAATCAAAGGAACTATAGATGTAAAGTTCCTTTTTTTCACTCATAATATATGTACATACACAATTTATATCTAGAACACTAATGCCTTGAACTGTTCCTTGTGTTCACTTTGCTTAAGAAACAAAATATTGCCAATACTCAGAGACCCTCCCTATGAGACCCTTTCCAAATACACTACCGTTTCTTCCTCCAAATATTCATTCTGTGTTTACTATTTCCATTCTTGCCTATATAATTTTGCCAGATGTCTACTAGTTTCTGTGAATATTTTTAGTTTATTATGCAGTTAATTGAATACTGTGGAAGAGCAGTCTATAAGACCTATTCCAACTTAAGGAATTTTAAGCAACTTGAGGGACTATGACATTTATACATTAAAAGTTAAATAAGAAAACAAAATTTGCATTTGTATAATGTTAAATCATATAGGCTTAAGATTGTAAGGGATCATAGAGATCATATACCCCAATGGTTCCCAAACTTTTTTTTTTCTTTAGCGATAAACTCTCTTTAAACAAAATCTAACTTAAGGAAGACCCAAACATGAGACCAAAATTAAAGCTGCTCAAATGAAGCACGGGATTTCTAAGAATTCAGTTTCAGATTCACCAAGTTAAAACTCTTATTTTATTTACAATGTAACTGGGTCACACAGAGTTTAAGTGACTTGTTCAAATTTACTCAACTTATTTATGCCAAAGCCAATTTAAGAATCTAGAACATTCTGCTTTAGAATTGAGTATAAACCTTTTATATGATATTATACTGGATTAAAAATAAGAACCTAAAATGAAATGAAATAAATAAGATAAAATAAAATAATGCAGGGGTTAGATCAAGAGTCCAAAACTAAAATGCATACATGAACCTGAGAGGTAATGGAAATGAGTAAAACATGTGGATCTAAATGCATTTGGATGTTGTGTGAATTAGACAGAACTGGCAAATGGAATGCCCATGGCTAGTCTAAAATGGGTGACTGCTGTTCAGTTCAATCCAGTGGTGGCCATGGAAGAGTTTAGAGGTATTTTGGCCAGCTGTTCCACTTTTTGAGTCTGGATTTTTAACTGGCATCTCCTAGTGTACTACCTCATAAGGTGGGATTTTTTTTTTTTTTTCATTTTATCTATTGATGAATCCCAAGCCCCTGGAACAGTGCCTTGGCACACAGTAGGTGATCACCCCTTATTTGATGACTAATTTGAAAAGATTTCCTCCAGTTAAAAATTCTGTACAAGTCCCGCAAAATGTATTTTGGGATCTGAATTAGCTCAGTGACTTCCAGTTCAAGTCTTTTGTTTCTGATATTGGAGAAACAGGAATTGACTTTTTTACTGGGTGACATGATGGGCGCAGCCCCAGAACTTCCTCAAATAGGCCAGAAACACAGTGTGACTTCTCAAACTCCAGTGCCTTACCTTTCTTTACTCTTGTGGATGGCAGTAAGGGAACAGAGCATATCTCTGTAGCAAAACAAACATCTTGTGAAAACATGGTTTTTAATGCAAATTAATTTTTTTTTAAGCCCACTTGGAAGCTTACATTTAGAGCAAAGTGTAAATACACAACAATTATTTGTCAAAGCAATTTCATTCCTGGCTTATGAAAAAAATATCTCTTAAAAATAAAATGACAGCTCTACATATGGGACTTGTGATTATATTTAACATGGATATGCTTTATTGCATGACAGCTCCTTTAATTTGAAAGAAGAATACTGTGAGGGGCTCACTGCATTTTCATTTACTGCTTAAAGTGGAGAAAAATTCAGAGCGGAGGACTAATTAAGAAAAAATGCTTGCCTACTATTTCATTGAACTAAACCTGCTAACAAACACAGTCCTGCTCTCCTTAATATTACAGACACATATTTTATATTGATTGCAGAGAAGAAAGAAAAAATGACTTGTTTTGAACTTTAAAATAGGAAAAATGAAGACAAAACCCAGATAAGCCTTTGGGTATATCCACCTCTTTCACTTGAATTATACAACAGCAGTTGGCAAGTGATTTAAAGTTGCCAGAGGATATTAACTGGTAGTTATGACATGAAAGCTGGTAAATCAGATGGAACATTAAAAGGATAATTGTGATTGTCCAAATAGTAAAGATTCCCGAAATTAGAGCCCTCCAACCTAAAACTGTGTTTTCTTATGAAAGACTTCGTAATGTCATTGACTTTTTCTACCTATGCTTCAGTTTATCTGATAATAATGAAAATCACTGTTTTTCTCTTCACCTCTTGCTTCCCCTCACCTCCCATGATCTCCCCTGACCTTCTCCCTTCTCCTTCCTGTATTTTTTTTGATCCCCTATTTTATGGTTATATCTGAGATGTTTTTCTAAAAAGAATAAAATTGTAGTCACCATTAATACTTTTTACACTGAGTTAAGAAATTTCCTCAGAAACTAGAGTTTAATGAAAACCCTGTTGTGAACTTCTAACAAGTGAACTGAAGTACAAGAACTATTTTAAGGACATATTTAATATGCAAAATAAAAACACATAAAATGCCCAGTCGTTAGAGTAAAAGCAATTTGCTTTTGTAACTTTTGTAGGTGCTTGAAGGCTCGTTTTAAAGTATCATTGGAGAAGATGAAAAACAGACTTCCTCATTGCAAAAGCCCTCAAAAGTAAAGGCTATAAGCATTTTATCCTGAATATTGGCTGTTGTAGTTGCTCACATTTTAACTTTTCATCATACAACAATTTAAATTCTGTACACGACAATGTTCTCGAATCTAAAAAATATTTTCACTTACAGCTGTTTAAAATCTACCTTCTGCTAATGCATTTAGTATGGCAAAGACAGTTAAATGCAGTGAAAACTAAGGGTTATCTCCCATTGGAAAATGGAGGATGTTCAGTTGCTCGAAACTTTAACTTGAATAACCTTGAAAAATAGCTCTCCATTTCACACCCTGTGTTTCATTAGTCTTGCAGTCAAGTGAATTATCTTAGTTACTGGAATGTTATGTGAGGTGACACCATTGTTCTGTTATCACTGCTTTAAAAATAGCTCTATCCCTAAACCCCTTCAATAGGGTTTCTTTTAGGGCCCTAATTTTTTCTAATCTATAGCTCAGCCCTCAAAGCATTGTGACCTCTTCCTGTTTCCTTCTCATTATCCCTGCGATTTCAATCATATATGCGACTCTTGGCTTTATTTTAAAACAGTTGTGCGTTGCTGATGAGCCCTGAAGTCACCAGGGATGGCAGGTGTCAATAGTGAGTCTATGCCGAGCTATTTTTATCCATAAAGCAGTTTACTTCCTGTATGATGAAAGGTGCCAAGGTGAAACCTGCCTCCTAGTATACCCTAGGGGTGTCATCAAGAGGGGTATGATCGCAGCATACCAATTAAACGGGCTACAGCAGGTTGCTCAAGGTTATATGAAGGAGTAGGGTATTCTCCACATATTTTTGAACTCTTCAGAGGAAAAGCATCAGGGCACAGCACATCGGATTCTTTTGATAGCACAGCTGTGTACATAAACCCTGTATCATGATTTCTTCTTGGAGGCTGTGCTCTTAGATTTAATTTTCTTATAAGTCATTATAGTCATTATCATTCTTTTCAACCTTGGCAAGAAAAGTGTTACTAGTTCCCAGTGTACTGGATGATCCCTTCCTTTAGACTGTACTTTATCTCATGGATAATTTTAAGAGTTATAAGAAAAGAAGAGTAGGAATATTGCTTATTTATACCATATAGTTAGATAGATAGATAGATACACACATATCTCATATATTTATACCATATACATACACACACACACACACACACACACACACACGCGCGCGCACGCACATATCCCAAGCCATCTCAGCACCCTTAATAGCTCCATAAGAATCTTTCCAGTTCTGATTTTAAACATCCACTTGGAATCTTCTTGCTGTGGCCTGGAACCCTCATTGTTTATTTTATTGCCTTATACTGGCCTGGATTCTGCCTCTTGACTGTTGGATACTGTGTCCCATTGGAGCAGGAGCATCTGAATGGCTGTTGCCCCCAGAATGCTCTCAAAAATCTATCTTCCACAAGCCAAAGTCATGACCTGATCAACCATGAAGCTCCCAACTGCAGGGGGATTAGCACAGCACCCCACATTCCACTCATATGTGAGGGAAGGTTGGATTTTTTTTAGAACTACAACTTTCCTTTTATAATCCTAGAGAACTCAGTTCTGATGAATTGAAGCAGGACTGTAAAGTGTTCGCTCTGGTTCAGTCCTTAATCTTTGTTGTGGTATTATATAACTAAACAAATTGCATCACCAATTTCATGTCACTCATCAAACAAAATGTTACTGAATGAAATAAATGTTGTAGTCCTTTATTTATTGTTGTGGACTGAATGTTAAAAGCCTAGCCCTCAACGTATTTGGAGATGAGGTTATAAGGATGGGGTCCTGGTCTGGTGGGATCAGTGCCCTTATAAGAAGAGAAACCAGAGAGCTTGTTTTCTTCCTCTCTGTCATGTGAGAACACAGCAAGAAGGTGGCTCTCTATAAGCCAGGAAGAGAGCTCCCACCAGAAGCTGATAGTACTGGCACCCTGATCTCAGACTTCCACCCTCCATAACTGTGAGAAAATCTCCATTGTTCAAGCCACCCAGTCTATGATATTTTGTTACGGTACCCAGAGATGACTCAGACACTAGTATTGTCCCTAGAGTTGATATTTGACTTTGTTGAAACACACACAGAGAAACAACAATGACAAAGCTAGTGAGGCATATAATCATGGTACCAAAAAATAGGTTTATCTGGGTAAAGGTATTAGTCAGCTCTTACCACAATACTGTTGTGTAAGAACCCTTCCCCGAACTTAGCAGCTTCCAACAAGCAGTGATTCTCATGGTCAGGCGGGACTGGTTGACCTAAGATCGTCAGCTTGGTGGCTCTGCTTCAGGTTGCAGGTCTGTGGGCATGCCTTCAAACTCCAGGTTGAGTTTAGATTTGTTCAATGTGTTGCAAACTGAAGCCCAAGCTGAAGTGGTGCTGGCTACTCCGTACATGTTGTTTCTCATGGGCATTACTTTTCTAACTGGGTTACAAGGTAGCAAGCCCAGATGTCAAGGCTCTGCTTGTGTCGTGTTTGTTAACATCCCTTTGACCAAAGGAGATCATCTGTCCCACCATAGGCCAGATACATAATTTTATTATCTCAGAGTGAAAAATGGGACCAGTAAATCAATATACTGCAGTAGAAAAAGTAGGGGATTATTTATTAGCACAAAGAATTTAGTTTCCGTAGATATGATGCTCTTTTTGTGGATATGGAAAAAAAAAATCTAAAATATGTTTCATTTTTCCAACTTAATTGTGATAATGGCTCAAGAAAAAAATTTGGGTGTCCACAACTGACTACTTTGCTTAATAACCCCACTGTTTGCCACAATAAATTTAATCATCTCTAAATACTTTTTTAAGGCCTTCAATAGTGATAAAGATGACTGGGGAGGAAGATGATCACTATAATGTCCGAAAGGGTGTCTACCATACAAGATAATTTACATACATCACACACATCATGTAAATATATGTTCACAGCCACAGATATAGGGCATAGGTGATATTATTCTCTTAATTCTGTAGAGGAGGAAATGGAGGACAAGAACTAATGGTAACAAACATATCCAAGAGGACACAGCTCGGAATTGTGGTATAATGGGGCTCTAAATATAGTCTCTATGTTACATGGAACAGAGACAAAATCAGCTTGTTTAAAGGATGCATGGGGATAGAAGGAAGGTCAGGAAACTGTCTCAACAGCTGAATAACCAAACGTCAAGGAGACTGCAATGTCACTTCGGAGAACTGTAGTCACAGAATCTAGATTCATGAAAAACTGGACCCTTGAAGTAGACAGTGCAGCAGTTGGTCTACCATTTTAGGTGGTGTTGCACCATTCTTAAGAATTAACTGCTTTCAGTCTCTGCTTCTACAGTTACCCCTACTCCCTAGGGATAGATGATTTTCACTCTAATATAAACTTCCCAAGAGAAAGTGTTCGTTAAAGGCAGCCAGTCACCATCATGTATGGGAGAATTAAGTTCCTAAGTCTTCCCATGCCTTTTAGGTGGATTTTAGTCTTTGATGCTCATGCTTAAACACTCATTGTGTCCAGGGGGGTGGGATGTACCGATCGTCTAGGCCCAATCTGGAAGCAACACCAGTAAACACACAGAGTACAGCAGAAGAGGGTTTTCCCTAATTATGTTTTGTATAATGTTACCGAAGGAAGGGGGCATAGAAACTGGACTGCTAAACACAGAACATGCTCACAGCAAGCAATGATCTAATCTAGTCCTTTTTAACCTTGGTTGCAATTAGCATCACCTGCTGGACTTTGGAAAAACACCTTGTTCTACGTCACATCCCAGACCAATTGAATCAGGTCTTCTGTGTATTTGGCTTCCATTGGTATGTTTTTAAAAGCTCCTCAGGAATTCGCTGGTGGTCTAGTGGTTAGGACTCTGCGCTCTCACTGCCGAGGGCCTAGGTTCAATACCTGGTTGGGGAACTAAGATCCCACAAGCCACAAAGTGCGGTCCAAAAAGAAATAATTAAAAGCTCCTCAAGTGATGTTAATGTGCAGTACTGTTGTCAGTACTACAGGGAAGTATTTGAGTGGCATAAGAGTTTGCTGAGTTCTAGAGATTGATGGAAGACTAGAAACTGGATCAGAGTGTGAGGGGTTGAGTGGTAGCCAGAGGCCAGGTCAGGTGCAAACTGTAGATAAAGTTTACAGCTGTGTGTTCTGCGAGGGCCCCACTGGAGAATCTCCCTGCTGTTCAGGAAATTGCTTGAAATCTCATGCTTAATGTTTTCCAAGTTGTAAACTAGCAAATTTAATACCTGGAGAATCAGGGTTCTGTGGCTCGCGTTTCTGTGTCACATGGCTGTACTAACCATGGGCACATGTAGCCAGTATCCCCCAAACTAGGATCTGATTCAAGGGATGGCCTGGTGAGTCCAGTAGGTTTAGTTCCAATTTTACTGATAAGAAAACAGAAGTGCAGGGAGACTGAAAGTTATGACTGTAAGTGCTGGTTCCCATGAAAACTAGTAAAGAGAAAAAAAAAACATGGATGAACAAGGAAATTAAATTAAATTTCGATCAATTTTTAAATTTACTTTGAATCTTGTGCTTTTCTCAGAAGATGTAGGTTTAAATACTCATGATTCTAATGTTGTTACTGTATCTTAATTTATATGACCCACTTATTTCTCTTTCTCTCTTTTCTAAACCCTCCTTCTCTCGTTTTTACTTGATAGATATTTGAGGGGTTTGATGAGAAGAAAGTGTCTGGTTTTCATTATTTATGTGCTAGATACACATACCAGTGTGTATGTAGCAGGAATGAATGTTGGTGTCAAAACTCAGATGTGGAAGAAATGTAAGTCTGGTTTCTTGCTATGTTTTGGAGCTGTACTCCCGATCAGCACCGTCTGATAGAAATGTGACATGAGCTACATTTGTAATTTCAAGTTTTCTAGTAGTCACTTTAAAAAGAAGTAAAAAGGAACAAGAAAAATTAATTTAATAATTAATTCATCTCAGTATATCTAAACTATTATTATTTGTGTGCAATCAATAACAAAATACTAGTGAGACATTCTACATTCTTAATAAGAATGTACTAAGCCTTCAAATTCCGGTGGGTGTTTACACTCACGGCACATCTGAATTCAGGTGCTCAGTTTTCATGGGTTAAATTGAACTGCTGTCCTACGAAATGAATGAAGTTATGTTTAATGGGAAAATAGTTGACACTGCTTCAGTTTTAAATTAAAACGAAAATGAAGCAAAATTAAGCAGATTTAAAATTTTACTTCCTCCGTCGCACCAGCCACATCTCAAACGCTCACTAACCACTCAATAGCCACAGTTGGCTACTGTGTTGGATAACACAGCTCCAGATTATGAGAAACATTCTCTTCGTGGATTTCCCAAAGCATCTGAGACTGTTCAACCTTCTTAGTATCAAAGCCAAAGGAAGGTATTGGCATTTTTTTTTTTTTTTCAGCTGTTGCCTTTGAAAAGTTTTTCTCTTGGAATTGGGTTGAAAATACCTAGAAAATTCCTCCAAGACACAGTTTCTCACTCATGCCCCAGGAACCACATTCAGAACAGGTTAAGGGTGTACTTTTCCCCCATAGTGGGTTCTCTTGCCTATGTATCTGCACCTGGTGCCGATTGACTTCCTGCTCTAGGAAAAGTTTTGTCCCATTTATGTATGTATGTATGTTTGTATGTATGTGCTTTTACTCATTTATATTTACATAAGTATTAAATAATTATTTTGTTATAATTTTAAGATGCTAATTGACTATACTGTATAAGACAAAATTAACAATGTAGATATGTTTATAACATATCTAGAAAAGTTTCAGTCCTTTTAGAAACTCAGAGTCTGATGTTAAGTTCGCCTCCAAAATCTTACAAGGAGTTCACTATTTTCTTCTTCTGCCAGAACCTATGAAAATACCCAGGACGTTTAAAGCAGTCCATAGAACTTTCCAACAGTCTCATCCCAGTAGATCATTATTTCAGAAATTCACTGTGACTTCTGAGTGTCCCCTTCATGTCTCCTCGTTGTTTCTCTCTCAGGGTCACAGACTTTTGTCTCAAGATCAATTGGTTCTAATTCTTGTATGTGCTTTGTTACCAGTTTGTGTTGTGGTTCAGATGCTGTATGGTTCTTAGAAATCCCCAGATAAGCCCCTACATGCAGTGGCAGTGAATCTCAGTAATTGCATTTTTCTGTATCTGAATTTACTTTATATATTAAGCCTCCTTTCTGTCAGATTCCACACATTTAATCAGCCAATTAAGGACTGATATGCTCCACTTTTCTCTGGGGTTTCGTCTTAAATTTTTGGAGGCAGACTGATACAGTGCCAAGATTTGCCGGTGGGCATGGGTTAGCAGATTCTATGCACGTTGGTCCCATAGGGACCTTGTTCGTTGTTTCCAAGCCCTACACTTTTTCATATATCTGTACAGACAAGAAACGTGTGACTGTTACCTTATTCTGGGTCCTCCAGAAACCTACTGAGCACAGCATTCTCTGGAGGCATATGGGAAACGATTCCACTGCACCCTCTGCACTGCTGAAGTTCGTGGGTACTAGGTGGCCATCTCATGCCCATCTGCTCAAATACATTGCACATACCTCTATCCTGGGTTTGGGATAACTTTGGAGCCCTGTCACATTCCTGGTGAGCTGCACTAGAGAGTGAGACCCAGTTACTTCTGCACTTGGATTCCCCTAAATGTATCTGGTGGTGATGGCGGTGATGAGGGGGAGGGTGGTGATGTTTCTTCCACTATTTCTTTCAGGAACATACTCTTGTCTAACATTCTTGCTTCTCCTTCACCTTGCCTCCTCCATCCAGTCGAGGAAAAATATTATCTAGACTAAGAGATGGAGAAAATGGCCTAGACATTTTACTTTATTTTACAAATATATTTTCAATGCCTGGATTTAGATTTTGAAAAATCAAAAATCAGGATGTTGACTATTTCTATAAGGTTATAAGCATGGGACACCCTCCCTGTTGTCTGATTAAGGAAAGTGGGGCAGAGTTTCAGTGTAACAAAAAATATTTTAGGGAAAAACACTGGTTAGTATCTCAAAATATGTCCCACCATGCAGAAATTAAGAATTGAATTATTTTCAAGAGCCCAAGGGACCCGTTTGAAAACACTTTGTGTTCAGATTGAAATTGAAATGCTGGTTGGTTAATGTCTAGCTTGACTACCTCCTTAAGCTCTCTTCTGTTAAGAAAAATGCTCTGTTTTTTCACATGTTATTCACTGTAAAAGTAGATGAAACATCAAGGCTGAGGGGAGAGGGAAGAGGGGCAATTGAGAGAGAATTTTGGTGTCTCCTTAGAAATGATGATTTTCACCAAAAAAATTCTCCCAAGTGATTGGAAGTTAAAATTATTTTACTTCATTTAGCATTTTTATTTCCACAGTTAGCCAAATGGGAACAAACAGAAAAGATTCTGGGGTAACATGAACAAGATTAAAATTTTTAAAAGTAACTTGAAATTTAGATGGTAATTGGATATTAGTGTGTAGAATGTATTTTTCCCTGATCTTAGAAATTGTTGGGAAAGTGTAGGCACTAGATTAAGCAACATATCAAATGAAAACACTTCTGAAATTCCAAAAAAAACATATTCAAAGTAAACAGAAAATACACAAGACTTTTCTCATTTTGTTTTTCTTGGGTTATTGTCCAACACTGAGATTTTACAGCAAGAGTGTGACAATGAGTGAGGTTTTTGATGTAAAATTTCAAAAGATTTTTGGAAAGTGATTTGTAGCTATATAGCTTGTTAGCTTGTAGCTATATAGTTTATATAGCTGGCCATTTATTTTGGTCTAGGTAAGTTATCAAAAAAGGTCAATGTAAACAGATACATGCAATGCTAGCATATCTGTGTTTTCAGAAAGGGATAGTTCCCTTTATTTTGTTATTTGAGTTTTTCATTTAAATTTGGCACCTAGCTAAGGTTTTATTTTAAGTCCTTGTAAGGTGCCACAAAACAGAGTAATTTTGTAATTACATTCGATATTATGATACTTAATATATTTTAAATACACTATTCTTTGTAAGCACCTGCATGCTATAATTGATTTAGTAATACTGATTTTTAAGCTAGATATAAAACTTTCATTTGGTGATAATTTGAGGAATGTGTTCCTGCATTTTTAGCTGAAATGGTTATATGGAGATGGACAAAGCACTCAAATTTGTGGATTCAGTGAGAAGTTGGAAAAGTAGGCTAATAACCACGTGTGAAAAATAACAGTCTGTGACACTGATCATTTTCCTCAACATCCAATCACGTTTACATGGATTTCAGGAAAAATGCAAAAGCTCAATATTTAAAATTATTGAAGTGCTATATATTACTTGTTGTAAAGGTGAAATTATTAATTTCTCCAGTAATGTTTTGATTTCTTACCCATTCAACTGTTTTCATTTGGTGATTTCTCAGTGCCCATTGGATGAGAAAATGTAACCAACATTCTAGGAATATGTAGGAGCAGGGCTGTTGACCTGTAGAAGTTAAATGGATGCAAGAAAAAGCAATAAACAACCGGGATTCTTACACTTCATAATATGTAGTTTTTGGGTAATTTTGTGGTTTATTTTTGATAAACTTTTAAGTAATAGAAGTAAGACATTTTTATTATTCAAAATTGGGTTGGAGGAAGTACAAGAATATAAAACAAACAAAAAATATCAACCTATTTTCACTTCCTAAGGCAAGCTGTCATTGCTATTTTGGCATATTTGGTCAGGTATATTTCTATCTGAGATTAGGTTTTTCTCTATTTATTTTCATATTTGTTTATTTAGCTAGATACTGCTATACTTGTAACTTCTTATCCCTTTTATTTACTGTCATGCATGTACTTTTATGTTATTATAGGCTCACTCTAAATGGTTCCATAATATCCCATTATGTGGACTTAGGTTATTTTTATTTCTTTACCATCCTAAATAACTCAGCTGACCATTTTTTGTGTGTTTCTTTTGGACAGCTTCCAGGCCTTGAAATTATTAGATCAAATGATACTAACTTTTTTAAAAGACTCTTCATATGTATCATGTAAATACTCAGGAAAATTGTTTTACCAATTTACACTCCCCCCAGCATAATTTGGCACATAAAACTGAGTGTGGATAAATACCCCTGTCTTATAAACTACTTTGTGTAACCAAAATTTTGCTTTAGAGATATTAGAATTTGATAACAAGCTTAGCATGTTTTAAAAATAATGCTGATATCACAAGCTAACTCACATAATGATAAGCAAATGTTTTTATATTCCAGAAAATCTGCTGTCTGGGTTAAATTCATAGTTTATGGGGGTTACATATAAATATATAATACATATTTTATATATACATATGCAATGCAATATCTATCTATAATATAGATCTATATATAATATATCGATATACATTCATTTGTGTATTTTTACTGTATTAATTTTTTACATTCAGTTTCTACTGAATTACATTCAGTTTGATTGCAAACTAACACATATACAATAAGAATTTGAGTTCTATTGCAAATAATATATTCTTGGAGTCTAGATTCTGAGAGAGAGAGAGAGAGAGAGGGAGAGAGAGATTATATACTACCTGGAATGAAATTTGTTTTCCTCAAGTGAAACAATTATGGATAATGCATAGATATTTACATTTTCCCTGGAAATATTAGAATATTTTATTCTAAACCCTCAACTTTTATTTCCACACTCTGTGTGATGCATCAGAAAGACAGTATTATGTTTTTGTTTTACAAGTCCTCAATAGAAGAATCTCAACACATTTCCATTTCTTTTGTAGGTTCCTTTCATTTAACAACAAATTAATTAATAATTTTGACTTTTAAATAATTTTTTAAAAGCAGTCTAATTGTTTTATCTTAATATTGCTTGCATGAGTTTTGGTAATAACAGGGTTAGCTATACCAGTAGTTTATCTACTGAATCATATGAAAGAGTAATTTGTATATATTCTTTATATTTATACACAATTGGGGAGTTTAATTTTTATGGAAATAATAATCATTGACTGTTGGTTTTTCTAGTTTCTCTTAAAAACCTGAGGCTTTGCAGTTGTCAGCCGTACAGTTCCACGATGCAAAGTCATAAACTTACCTTCCATCCTCTTTAGGAATCTGAATATTTTGCATCCAGCCGTGGGAAGCAGTCTGAAACCTCTAATCGAAATCAAAGGTTACACCACAGGGGTGCAATTTCTCTAATTTGTCTTGGAATGATGCAGTAGCTTCCCTTGACTGCTGTGATTAAATTCATTCTAGTTGTTCAGTTAATGAGAATAGCACATCTTAACCCATAGAAGATATTCCCTTTTTATGGCCCCATGACTCCGAGCAGATTAGCATCATTATCAAGAAATAATATTTAGTAAAGGAATGATATGAGTGGCACTAGGCTAGGATCCCTACAAATCTAGTCACAAGAGCATATTCCTTAACCTTCAGCTTATGACTTTCCAAAACACAGCAGCTGCTCAAGCATGTGTGTAGGTACAGTTAAATATGTACTACAAAACTAAAGGACAACCTGAAATTTAGGGACAACATAAAGAATTCATTCTTGCCACTCGGTTGGAGATAAAGTTATTCAACATCCTGAAAAGATGCAAAGCTGATAGTGATAGATACATTACCCCTGTTTGGTGAGTTTAGTGATCATTTTCGTACTTTTCTGGACTTGCAATTTTGAGGTGGTGGGTCACTTAAAAGAATGGTGTCTTATTGCAGTTTTAAAGCTAGTGTATTCCATAGTGGTAGACTGAGGAGAAAAAGTATATAAAATATGGGTTTTAAGGTATTTTGGTGGAGTTTAGAGTTGTTAGAGTGGAATCTAGCTCAGGAGATATTTGACTAAGCTATGGTACCACATGAATGAGGTTCAAATTCTGGCAACATCACCTAAAGTCAGTTTTAGGACTTAGAGCAAATTACTCAAATTTTCCTTTAGATTGCTTATCTTTAAAATGAATGTTGATGAATATCATCGTCTTCATGAATTTTTTTGGTGAATTTTAAATGAGATAATGTATGTAAAGTGTCTGGCATATAGTAAGAACTCAATAGAGGTAGCTGCTGATGTAGCTTTAATTATTCAATTTATTTATTATTAGTTGTTAAACTGATTGATTAATTAATTATATATTTTCCTGCCACTCAGCTGTCCCTTGACATCTCCCTCTTGTTTTCTGTCTACCTGATTGGAAATCATCAAATTGAATACGTCTAGAATTGTCATTGGGTCTGCTACATTCTCTGGACTCTCATATCTTGTCCTAGGCCTGTCTCTCTTTCTGTGCATGAATCACCAAGAATGCAGTGCTGTCTTAAATTCCTAACTGCCAGGTTTCACATAAGAGAATTGGAATAGTCAGGGTGCATATGAAAAAGAGATGGTCAGCACCCAGAGGATACAAATGCAGATTGGGGGATTCCAAGAGAAGGAAGAAATCTAGGCAGATGAGCAGTTGCTGAAGCAGACACTCAGAAGGAGGTAAGTACAGCCTCTAGCAAGTGAGGAAATACAAAATCATGGGTGAAATAAGGAGCAAATTGGTCAGAGTAAAGTACTCTATGCCAGGGTTTCCAGTAGCAGGTAATGGGAGAACCAGCTATGCGCATTGAATTCAGGATTTTATTCTAGACTTTGAAAGGCAGTTATGAAGCAACAAAGCGCTTTGGAACAGATGCAGTGGTTACATTTAAGGTATCAAGCTGAGTTTCATTCATCCTTCCAGTCATTCAAACAACCTCTGTTGATCATATTAACCAAAATTTCAGAAACAGAGACCTGATTGAAATAAAAAGGTGTTTATTTGGGGTTTGTTAGGACTGTAACCTAGGAGACACAGATTCAAAAAGCATTTGAATTGTGTTCCACTGGACTACAAAATGGGGGAGGCTTATAAAAGCGAAAACGTCAAGGTTACAGTTAGTTACATGAGTTGTTTATCAAGAATTATAATTGGAGCTGGCAAGAAGTAGGGTGTTTGTTAAGTAAGAATTGGTTTGAAAGAGTTTGAAATGGTTGCGTAGTTACAAGGGGAGACCTTGAGACCACAAGGTAGCAGCTGGCAGGTGTTGTTCTGACTACGGCCGGTAGTGTCCTTGGGTCTGGTATAGTTCAAGGAAAGTTCAGGTTCTCAGTGGTGCAGAGATGTGTCTGAGACTAGATCTTCAATGGCTTCCCAATTCCGTTTCTGTATGCTTGAACTGTGATTATTCCATTATAATTGCACTTTGTCATCAGTCACCTCCACAGAGGTGGCCAGGCACTGAAGAACCACAGAGTACTGGCATTAAAGCAGTGAAGCGTCTCTGCCTTCTTGGTGGAATTTAATTCTGAAGACTTTGGTCAAGGTTCTCAGTCTCAGAAGTGCAAGTACAGGAAGAGAAGCTGGATCATAAAGATGAGAGCAAAAGTCTAGTTTAAGCAATGGGCTGCTGGACCAATAGGAATTTAGGCCTTGACCTTAACTTATAAATGTAAAGGAGTAGAGAACTTTAAATTCCTTCAGTCTAGGACCAAGGCTGGTCCTGGAGTAGAGGATAGTGGAGATAGTGGAGGTAGCATGTTTAAGTAACTTTGTATGTAATGGTCAAGGAAAAACAAAGACAAGAAGTAGCGTAAACCACATCCAAAAAACTATTTACTTCTCTTTTATTTCCTTCTTTATTAGATATGCTGAATTTCTCTCAAGTCCCTCTATAGAACATCTACAGAAAAAGTACAATGAGAAATATTATGAAAAGGGATAACTTTTTAGGAGTATCAATTTAAGATACAACAGAGGCCATTTTCTAGTAACAAATTTAATTTGTGAAAAGCTGGTAGAATATTAACTCTAGAATGGTGATTTTTAAAAGGAAATTTCCATAGTTAAAGTAAAAATTATTGGAACAGTGTCAGCTAATATCAGGTATTATGCTTTAGAAATGCACAAGAAAGAAGCAATTACCGGTTTCCAAATAAGAAATGATAGTAATAGAGAATTCAGATTTCAGTGTATTGTAAATTTAATAAATAAGCTATAAAATTGCCATTCACTGACTAAAATTGATTTTTGGCATCAAGTTTCAAGCACGGTATATGTAATGTAATGACAACTTTCTAAGCAGAATTATCCTCTTGGATTTGCTCAGATCCCTTCAGTTTTTTAATTTGTATGACTGAGACAGTGTGGATAGGTTCATATTGCAGGACACTCAGTTAATTTATGTGCTAACTTTAAGGTTCCACCGTCCTGTCTATTCTTTACAACAAGTATGTTTATTAAAAGTATTATGATAGGGTATGTTTAATTTTAAGACATAATGCAGAAAACCCAGCAGGTAAGCAAAGCACTTTTTAGGTTTCCTTAGAATCAGGAAGCTTTGCATGTTAAGAAAGCTGCATACACTTGCTTTATGTTCTTTGAGTTTAGCTCAGTGATTCCTAAAGTTTGGTGTGTGAGAGATGACTGTACAGGATTTAAAATCTAACCATGTATATAATATGGATGATATAGGGATTTTCCAGGCTCATTTTTATCATATTTTATTTTTACTATTCATGCTGACTTTGAAAAGTAGCTATAGAGCAAGATTCCATTCAACTGTCTGTGGTTGAATTGCAATGTTTGATTCTAACACAACTAAGTCTTATCTACAGAGAGTATACATTTATACATATGGCTGTCCAGATGCTTAAATACTTCAGTGCTAATAATAGAATCATTAATTTATTTATATTATGAAAGTAGTAGAAAATGATACTGAAAAGTAATATAAAATTAGGTGGCATTTGAAGGAATATGAGAAATTCTTCTTACTCAGTGCTCAACCAAGCAAAACTTATGTTCTGTTTCCATTGTGATATTCACGAGTTTGGGTCTGGAATAGTGTGTCATTCAGCATCCAATTAACAGACAGAAACCACTTCAGTTATTTTAACAGAAGAGAATTTAATATAAAGAATTGTGATTTAAATATTGGAAAACTGAAAGAGGAAGAAGAGAATAGAGGTGGCAACTGCCAAAGTACAATAGCCATCACTCCTGACAATGAGAAATCAAAGAGAAAGGATCAATCAGAATTTCTAAAACTTAGAAGCTTGGGGAATTGGGAGAGTGGGATTGACATATATACACTAATATACATAGAATAGATAACTAATAAGAACCTTCTGTATAAAAATGAAATAAAATAAAATTCAAAATAAAAGCAAAAAAAAAGAAGCTTGGGGGACCTGGACATTACTGAGCTGGATCTTAGACCTCCAAGGAGTGGGTACCGACTGGCTGGTGCTGGTATCTCTGAGACAGCAGAAGGGGCCCGATAAGACTGAGTCCCAGACCTCTGCCAGGCAGTTGGTGCTGGTATTATTTCTACAGCAGGGGTGCAATGAAGCTGATTCTGTAAGTGTTGGGGGGGAAAAGAAGCAAGCTGGCTTCAACAGCTGTTACTAAAAACAAGTGCTACTGTAGGCATGAAAAAGCAAGTCTGGGGACACTGCTAATAGGAGCAGTAAGTCCGCAGGAAGCAGATAGGAATGAGTAAGTCCTTTCTCTGGCTTCTAGTCCTGCAGTCTCCCTGCAGTGCTCCCTATTGCCAGGTCCTAACAAGGAATGAGCCAGCAAGATGGAAATGTGGCTTACAGAATCTGAGCCTCAGCATCACAAAGCAGAGTATGAAATGGTGAGTGCATGTGAATATAAGAAAAACAAAATAACTAACCGGCACAGATGGCAGTATTTCCAAGAAATTTGGAAAAGAAAGTAATTAAGGTATTAATAAATTAGTAATTGTTAAATAATTAACTAAAATATTTTGTTAACTAAAATATTTTCATGGAATTTTAAGGATTAAAAAATGAACAAGCACAATGTTTAAGATAAGGCAATATGTGAACATCTCATATTTACATCTTGTAACTCCACCACCTTTGCAAAATTACCTTGCCCTCTGGAGAAAGTATTTTTCAAAGACATGAATTATGACCTAACAAATAATAATTTCTGCCTACTATGAACATTTGGACATTGTAGAAATGACAGTGTACAATGTTTAACATTTCTAACTAGAAGTGCTAAAGATGTCCTCTCTAGTGATGATAAAGGATATTTATTTATTATTTTCACAAGAGCAGTTATGTAAATATTGAATATTAAATTCTTTTAAAGGCAGTATTGTCCTAACATTAAGTATTTAACATTCAGATATGGACTCAGAAATAGTGGCTGTGTTCTCTCTACAAAAATAAAACCATCAAAAAAATTTAAAAAATTAAAAAATAAAACCATCAAAAACAAAAACCCGGTTCAGAATGCTTTAAGAAATATTTGGAATGTTAACTTCAAAATATTCTAGAGCCAAGGTAAAGGCAGTGAGCTGAAGTTTCATTTGCTTCAACTCTATTATTTAGAACTAGCTTCAAAGAAGAGTTTTAGTAAATGCTCAGTGTCTAATTGGCTTTTTTAGCTCATACAGTTCAAAGAAGTAGACTGACAGTGGCATCTACCATTCCTAACTGTACTTATTGTAATACTTTTTGCCAATTTCCTTCATGATTTCAGCTTTATACCAGTTTGTATTCATAAGTAATTCACTGTAAGATCTTTAGCTTTTTTAAAAAAAATAATTACTTAGAACCATCAGATTTCAGAGTTGAAAGGAATCTTACTCTTTTTAACTCAACCAAATTTGACTGGGATTCTACCATGTACCTAGCATTCTTGAGTTAGAAGGAGATGACATTTGAATGGGAAAAATAGTTATGGAAAAAATAATTACAAGACTGTGTAATATGTACTATCCCAGGGGTCTGTACAATGTGCTATGGAGACAGAAAGAGGCAGAGACCACCTTTACTTGACTGGGGATGAGCTGGAGTTGGAATTGATATTGACTTTGGCCTTGAAAATAAAAAGATTTTGCATGCCAGCATGGGTTCGACAGAGTGTTCAAGTCCAACTCTCTCCAAACATGTATTAGACACCTGCTCTATGCAGACAGTCTGTTAGATGCTGAAAATACTCAGCTGAAAAAGATATGTTTTTGCCTGTTGGAGCTTTCAGCCTCTTAGCCAATAAGGAAAATGTTGGGTAGTGTAAAGTCATGAACCAGTTGTGGTCAGGAACCAGTGGGTAGTTTGGTATGATGGTAGGGTAGATTTGGGGAGCGGAGGTTGGCAAGCAGTTGAAGAGGAAGTAGGAAAGATGGACTAGGGATAGAATGTGGATGGAAAATATGCTGCTCAATTGAGATGAATGTGTTTTTAAAAAAGTAGAATGATATTTTCAGATTTATTTTTTGCATCTTGGGAAGGTATATGTAGTGGCAGTATGTGGAGTAGAATGTGGATGGGGAGAATACAGGTGGGGAGGTTACCTAGGAAGCTAGTATCTGTTCATAAGAGAGAAGAGGAATTCCTAAACAAAGGTCATGACTGTTAGGATACATTCAAGAACATCTTGACATTCTTTCTGTCTTTCTGTGGAAATGAAGCCGTCTGCGAATTAAATGACAAGATGTCATGGCTATTTGATAGAGTAAATGAAAGTAGGAACTAAAGGTCTTGATTTCTAGCTAAGCATTCTTTTTATGGTACCATACCTCTTGTCTAGCCAGTTGAACTGGAAAGGATCATTTATATCAGGAATTAACCTACCAAAAAGTAAAGCAAAAAAGAAAACACTGAACTTTATCAAATCATAATTTTCTTTCAAATATGGAAAGCATCAATTTATAGCAAATTAAAATATGTTAGAGGTTCTTGAAATTAACTGCTATTCATTCATTCATTCAATCAATATTTGTTGAATGAATCCCTATCAGTTGTTACTAGCTGGCATCAACAAAGGAAATTATTAATGGTGGTATTATACAGGAGTTTCAAATATGAAGAAGCAAAGAAGGAGAAAATAATTTGGAGGGGAGGCAGCAGAAGTCTCACTTTTTAGGGAGCTCAGAGTTAAACTAGTGAATTATAAATACAAACTAAGTTGAAGGTCATGTGCCCATATGTAAATGGCAACCCTTTCTCCTGCAATATTCTTCCTTTATTACCATAGTTTCCCCAGGCCCAAGATGAGTTTGCCACAGTCACTGGCATTAATGTATATTATTTCTACCTGAATGCCCCTTTGCCTTTAAAATTTTTCCCGTGAGGAAGGTAGCAAACTTTCAGTTATCCCTTTGGCTGCAAGAGGTTTAGAGAGAATAGCTGTGAGATATGTAGGCATTAAGAGACTCGATATATGTGGATAACATAACATAAGGAATAGATTCAAGAGCTTATATAAAATACAAATATTGTAGAGGTACCCTGCCTCTGTCCCACCACTTTTCCTTCATTATTAGAGGTGAAAATTAACTGTTTGTATTAAATTATTTAAAAATCAATAAGATTCTATCATCTAATCGAACCACCGGTGTGATAACTCACAACTTTATTAGAGATTTCCTGCAGTACTCGATACAGTTACTCATGTTTGTTTTGTGATCCAGCTCCAGGAAAGCCATAATATGCTGTAATACTATTTTAGTAATTTCTTGTCTGAATGGATTATAATACTAATAAAAATCTCCGTAGAGCTACAGTTGTGCACCCTAACATTTTGTTGAAGTTAAAGATTCACTTAATCCTTTTAACATGGCATCATTAAATACATAATGCAATAAATCTAATAATTAAATCCCATTATAAAAATTATTTATTTCTCGATCATTTTTCATACAGTAGTACTAAATGTACTATTAAGTTCAAATGTCTAATTAAATTGAACCCAAGCTTATTTTATCTCACACTCATTAAGTATCTTATTTAAATTATGGGCAGGTGATGATTTTTTTTAAACACAATTTCACCAGTCATATAAAATAAACTCTATACTTTTCACATGGGAAAATGTCATTTTGGAAGCTTTTAGTCCTCTTGTCAAATGTTCTTTCTGTATCACAATGGCCCCTATCTCTGATCATCATAGATGAAAGCAAGGTCAGAGACGGAAGTAGGCGAGTTGAAAAGTAACTTCAAATCATGGATAATAGGTAGAACATTATTGCTTATTTACTGGTTCCCAAAGGTGGTTGGGAGCTGGGGGATACCATCTCCTTGGTGGCATTTGGAAATATGTGTAGTCATATTTTTTTGGTTGTCACAATGATTGGTTGTGAGGAAATCCTATGTATGTCTAGTGGGGAAAGTGAGGCATGTTAAATATCCTACCATGTAAAGTACAAGCCTGCACAAGAATATCCCATTCAGAATACTAATAGTAACCCACAGAGAGATGCTGAGCCCATTTAGGGAGGAAACAGAAGCAATGTGATTTAGAGTTCAGGTGTTTGTCCCCAGTAGATATTCTTTTTCACTTTCCTCAGGTAATACACAGAAGGTATTAACCAAGATAAAGAATAGTAAATGACAGTGGAGAATTGAATTCAAAGAGGAGGCGAGGAGGAGAAGGTAGTACATGTGGGAGCAGAGCAGTGGAAAGTGGATGACAGGCTCCTTACAGGAATGTAATGTTTGTAAGTGTGAAAGAAGAGGGGGGAAGCTGGTTGCCTTAGTAAATTCCCATCCTCACTTACTGGTGTGTTTTACCCCATTATCTAGTATCTTCAAATAGAAATATGATGCCCTTACTACTAGAATTGGGAGAATGCCTGTTTCAGGTTGGGTTTTCCTGAAGCCCGTCTGGAGATGAGGATTTACGTGCAAGTGATTTATTAAGGAAATGTTTCCAGGGATGACAAATAAGGGAGCAAGGGAAGTCAAGCAGGAATAGGGAAGGAGTTATACAAGGGGCAATTGCAGGCAAAGTCCCAGCCTCAGGCTAATCCTACAGGAATACTCTGGGTCTAAATCACCCTTCAGAGTGTGTTCCAGCTTAAAGCGCAGGAGCTGTTCTTTTGTATTCCTATACTGCTCAATCATTGGCTTAAGACTACCCTGAGGTAACACAGACACCAAGGTACTGCCAGTTCTCTGGTCTTTTGGGCAAAGCAGCTTTTAAAGCCTGAGGATAGTCATCCAAAGAGATGCAGGTGCAGATTTTGGAAAAGCAAAGCCCACAAAAGCCAGGGGATAGGCACACACAGATGTTAATGGAATCTTAGTGGACGTGGGTGGAGCACCTACAGTTTTTTTTTCTATAACTTTCAAACTGTTAACTTTCACAAGATTACATCGACCCAAACAGAGCTGAGGCCATTATCTGAATATTTTATTTTATTTTTTTAATTTTTTATAAATTTATTTATTTTTATTTTCCTTTTTTTGGCTGCATTGGGTCTTCGTTGCTGCGCGTGGGCTTTCTCTAGTTGTGGTGAACAGGGCTACTCTTTGTTGCGGTGTGCGGGCTTCTCATTGCGGTGGCTTCTCTTGCTGTGGAGCATGGGCTCTAGGCGTGCGGGCTTCAGTAGTTATGGCTCACGGGATCTAGAGCACAAGCTCAGTAGTTGTGGTGCACGGGATCTAGAGCACAAGCTCAGTAGTTGTGGCGCACGGGCTCTAGAGCACAGGCTCAGTAGTTGTGGTGCACGGGCTTAGTTGCTCCAAGGCATGTGGGATCTTCCGAGACCAGGGCTCGAACCCGTGTCCCCTGCATCGGCAGGAGGATTCTTAACCACTGCGCCACCAGGGAAGCCCTGAATAATTAATTTTAAAATATCTTCAATTGTACTACACTACAGTTAAAAGAGTACAAAAAAATCTCAATACAAACAGAACAGATTCAGAATTACAATGTTATTAAAGATGATATTTGTTCAAATGTTAGTGTATTTCTTAATTTTACCTTTTTATATGACAAAATAGTTTTCTAAAGGCGATATTTCATCACATGTGCTGATGAGTTTTAAATGGTAACTACAGTGCTCTCAGGGAAGTGCTCTTTTAAATCTTGAGTTCCTCTCAGTCATATTAATCCATTTGAATTTCACAAACCAGGCATGTCGGAAGTGTAGTCAGATGATATTTCTCTGCTTATATCTGGCTGCAAGACTCTCCTAAGACTGATTCTGCAGCGGAACACTTGCTAGAGGGGAAAGGGAAGCTGTGATCACCAAATATCGCCATTATCCACTGGCATCCTCTTGTAATTCTCTTAGTTGAAGCTTCGTGGTATTTGTGTATATCTTAATTATTGGATTTTAATTGGCAATGTTATTGATTATAAATCATTTTGATGAAAACTACCTTTTATCTTAAAGTTTAAATGTACCTAGAGGCTATTCACAGACGCCGGTGTTCAATGAAAACATTAAAGTAATAGTGTAAGTAGTTGAAATGTGTCCAATTTGGTACAAATTAGTTTTCCTCACGGTACAACTCAGTCAAGAAAATAAATGTAGCTGAAAATTGACGAACTGTTCATCAGCTTCAAATTCAACAAATGTGTACTGAGCTTTCACTAAGTGCAATATACAGTGGTAGCTGTAGTAGAGGATAAAAAATTAAAATAAAAACCAATTTCTGCCAGCTATGAGTTCATTATACAGTGGGGACACACACACACACACACACACACACACACACACACACACATACACACACACACACACACACACTTTAATATTAGTCATTTAATGATCATTGCTAAGTCAAGACATAAACAAATGACTGAGGGAAAACAAGAGCAAGATTTTTTCTGGAGTTGATGGTAAAGGAAGGATAAGGCAAGTGGGCATCAAGAAATAATTAATTGAAACAGAGCCTTGAAAAAGGATGTTGGAGGAGAAGAAGGAGACTAAAGACAGAGCACGAAAATGGAATCTGCAGGGTAAGAAAGAGTATGAACCAATAGGCAAATGTGCTTAGAGTAATCAAAAGCATGATTTAGGAATATGACTCTGGTTGTACTGTATAGACTGAATTGGATAGTAGTCAGGGTTTGAGAATTATAGGTTGGAAGACCGTGTTAGAGTTTATTATAGTTGACATTTTGAATCTAGAGTCAATAAGGCTTAGGATTGATGCAATTCAGGGATGTGAGAGAATAAGTCAAAAATAACATTTTTCTTAACTGAAAAAAGAGGATGGTGGTGTCATTAGATAAGATAGGAAATATGGATGAGGAGAAGGCTTATAAAGGAGAGCTGATGAGCTGTATTTGGTATATACTGGATTTGATTTGTTGATGGGATGTCCAAGTACAGATTTCCAACAATCTCCTCAAACACGGGTCTAGGTCTGAGGAGGGAGATCATTGTGTGAATTTGATAGATGTGGCATTGAGAGGGTAACACAGGCAAGATGCCAGAATTAAAGATAATGAATTTGGAGTCATCCATATGGAGTTTAAGCCATTTGGCCTGATGAGATGGCAAAATCATATGGCACACGGTTAAAAGCAAAAGGGATCTAAAGCTAAATCTTCAGAAGAGTTTATGTTTAAATTATGGGCAGATAAAAAAACTAAAAATAGAACTACCATATGACCCAGCAATCCCACTACTGGGCATATACCCTGAGAAAACCGTAATTCAAAAACAGTCATGTACCACAATGTTCATCGCAGCACTATTTACAATACCCAGGACATGGAAGCAACTAAGTGTCCATCAACAGATGAATGGATAAAGAAGATGTGGCACATATACATAAAATGGAATATTACTCAGCCATAAAAATAAATGAAATTGAGTTATTTGTAGTGAGGTGGATGGACCTAGAGTCTGTCCTACAGAGTGAAGTAAGTCAGAAAGAGAAAAACGAATACCATATGCTAATACATATATATGGAATCTAAAAAAAAAAAAAAAAATGGTTCTGACGAACCTAGGGGCAGGACAGGAATAAAGATGCAGACGTAGAGAATGGACTTGAGGTCACGGGGAGGGGGAAGGGTAAGCTGGGACAAAGCGGGAGAGTGGCATGGACATGTATACACTATCAAATGTAAAATACATAGCTAGTGGGAAGCAGCCGCATAGCACAGGGAGATCAGCTCGGTGCTTTGTGACCACCTAGAGGGGTGGGATAGGGAGGGTGGGAGGGAGACGCAAGAGGGAGGGGTATGGGGATATATGTATACATATAGCTGATTCACTTTGTTATACAGCAGAAACTAACACACCATTGTAAAGCAATTATTCTCCAATAAAGATGTTAAAAAAAAAATTATGGGCAGATAAAGAGAAGCCCACAAAGGAGTATTCAGGAAAGGATAAGAAAATTTTAAAGAGTATGTGGTCTCTAAAACAGCAAAAAGATCATGGTTTTCAAGAAGTTGGTGACTCCATTCACCAAAAGAAGTCATTAATAGAAATTAATTAAGGGCTGAGAAAAGATCATTGGGTTTTCTGATTGTGTTCAGTAGTTGTAAAAGAATTTCAGTGGAGTGATAAACCATAATCTATAAATCCAGTCATTCTTTGGTATGTACACCTACACCTGACACTGAATTAAAATGAGATTAGAAGTAGGTAAACTGGCAGAGATAACCAAAAACTTCTCTCCCATAAAAAGAAGAGAAGAGAGCCCAGAAACATGCCATGAAAGCAGAGAGTTTCTTATAGGCAGGTTGAAATATTTCAGCAGTATAGACTGGAGGAAAGGGAGGAAAAACAGACTAGGCAAGATAAGACCTGGGGAAATTCAAGCATGGCTAAGAGGAGACTGAGTGCTGGGAGACAGGGTAATCCAATAAGCCAAACATAGGCAACAGTCAGCTGGGGAACCAGGAGAAGAATCCATAAAAAAGAGGCAAATATCAGGGTCTCAATCAAGAGGACTCAGGGCAATGTCTTCACTCCAGAGGGATCCTAGAGTACTTTTCTGGTTTTCCATTGCTCTGTAACAAAATACTTCAAATTTAGTGGCTTAGAATAACAATTATTTTGTCTCAAGATTCTGTGGGTCAGAAATTTGGCCAACAAACACAAGAAATAATGCTCAACATCATTAATCAATAGAGAAATGCAAATCAAAACTACAATGAGATATCATCTCACACCGGTCAGAATGGCCATCATCAAAAAATCTAGAAACAATAAATGCTGGAGAGGATGTGGAGAAAAGGGAACACTCTTGCACTGTTGGTGGGAATGTAAATTGATACAACCAATATGGAGAACAGTATGGAGGTTCCTTAAAAAAACTAAAAATAGAACTACCATACAACCTAGCAATCCCACTACTGGGCATATACCCTGAGGAAACCATAATTCAAAAAGAATCATGTACCAAAATGTTCATTGCAGCTCTATTTACAATAGCCAGGAGATGGAAGCAACCTAAGTGTCCATCAACAGATGAATGGATAAAGAAGATGTGGCACATATATACAATGGAATATTACTCAGCCATAAAAAGAAATGAAATTGAGTTATTGGTAGTGAGGTGGATGGACCTAGAGTCTGTCATATAGGGTGAAGTAAGTCAGAAAGAGAAAAATACCGTGTGCTGACACATATATATGGAATCTAAGAAAATAAAAAAAGGTCATGAAGAACCTAGGGGTTAGATGGGAATAAAGACGCAGACCTACTAGAGAATGGACTTGAGGATATGGGGAGGGGGAAGGGTAAGCTGTGACAAAGTGAGAGAGTGGCATGGACCTACATACACTACCAAACATAAAATACATAGCTAGTGGGAAGCAGCCGCATAGCACAGGGAGATCACCTCTGTGTTTTGTGACCACCTAGAGGGGTGGGATAGGGAGGGTGGGAGGGAGGGAGACGCAAGAGGGAAGATATGGGGATATATGTATATGTATAACTGATTCACTTTGTTATAAAGCAGAAACTAACACACCATTGTAAAGCAATTATACTCCAATAAAAGTGTTAGAAAAAAAAAAAAGGAAAAAGAAATTTGGCAGAGTTTGGCCCATTGATTCTTCTACTCTGTGTGCTGTCAGTTGACATCAGTTGGTTGTATTCAGCTAGTGGACAGCTGGTCTGGAGGGTCCAAGACAGCTTCACTCACATGTACATATAGTGCCTTTGTGAGGATAGCTGAAAGCTGAATTCAACAGGGACTGACAACCAGAGCCCTAACACATGGCTTTTCTAGCATGATGGTTTCAGAGATCACTTTTCATTGCATGGCAGCTTAGACCACCCAGAGAGAGTATTCCAAGAAACCCAGAAAGAAGCTAAAGGACTGTATTAATGACTTAACCTTGGAAGACCCATGACATCACACTTTCTGCATTCTACTAGTCAGGCCAGCTGCTAACACCAGCCAAGTTTCAAGGGGAGGAGGGTTAGATGCTACCTCTTTTTTTTTTTTTTTTAATTGAAGTATAGTTGATTTACAATGTTGTGCCCATCTCTGCTGCACAGCAAAGTGGCTCAGTTATACATGTATATGCATTCTTTTTTTAATTTTCTTTTCCATTATGTTTATCACAGGATATTGAGTATAGTTCCCTGTGCTATACATTAGGACCTTGTTGTTTGTCCATTGTATATATAACATTTTGCATCTACTAACCCCAAACTACCAGTCCATTCCTCTCCTTCCCCCCCCCCGCCCCCTTGGCAACCACCAGTCTGTTCTCTATGTCTATGAGTCTGTCTCTGTTTTGTAGATAGGTTCATTTGTGCCATACTTTAGATTCTGCATATAAGTGATATCATATGGTATTGTCTTTCTCTTTCTGACTCACTTCATTTAATGTGATAATCTCTAGTTGCATCCATGTTGCTGCAAATGGCATTATTTCATTCTTTTTTATGACTGAGTAGTATTCCATTGTGTGTGTGTGTGTGTGTGTGTGTGTGTGTGTGTGTGTGTGTGTGTGTGTATATCTCACATCTTCTTTATCCATTCATCTGTCGATGGACATTTAGGTTGTTTCCATGTTTTGGCTATTGTGGAAAGTGCTGCTATGAACATAGGGGTGCATGGTAGATGCTATCTCTTGATGGAAGATGTGTCAGAGAGCTTTGTGGCCATTTCTAGTCCATCACAGCTGCTGTGCATAATTTCCTCCTCTGATTAAAGTTCTGTCAGCATTAAGAAACCAGAATCTTGCAGGAGGACAAAGTATCAGTGACTCTAGCTGTGAGGAACAGAAGAAGGAAGGATCTGACACAAATAAGCCTGGAGAGATGGAAGAGTTGCAGTTTCAGGAAGGAAAGAAATACAACTTGGGAGGATACACTTGATGGTAGAGAGTTTCCTCTCTGTTTCCTAAGTCTAATATTTGTATCAAGAGAAAACATCTGAAAACAGCTTACTTGGTGTATCTTAGTTTAGCTCCCTGTAAAAATGAACTCTTCTATAATGTTCTGCCCAGAGCAATGGGTGAAGGATGATTTAAGAAGACACATGAAGAGCTTACCTGCTCTTTTGTGAAACAGTGTCTCAAGATACTTTCTATTAAGTTTTCTTTGTTATTAATTTGAAAATTGGATATGAAAGCTGTTATAAGTGGAGAATAGACTAAGACCTTGCAACACCACCTGTGGTCTTCAGTCCAGCAGCATCAGCAGTACGTGAAATTCTGTTAAAAATGAAGCATATCAGACCCCACTCCAGAGCTAGACTCCCTCAGATTCTGCATTTCAGTAACATTCTCAGATGTTTCCTATGCAAACTTATGTTGAGAAAGCAACTCTATTCTATTTTTTTTAACATCTTTATTGGAGTATAGATGCTTTACATTGGTGTGTTAGTTTCTGCTGTATAACAAAGTGAATCAGCTATACATATACATATATCCCCATATCCCCTCCCTCTTGCATCTCTCTCCCACCCTCCCTATCCCACCCCTCTAGGTGGTCACAAAGCACCGAACTGATCTCCCTGTGCTATGCAGCTGCTTCCCACTAGCCATCTATTATACATTTGGTAGTGTATATATGTCCATGCCACTCTCTCACTTCGCCCCAGCTTACTCTTCCCCCTCCCCGTGTCCTCAAGTCCATTCTCTACGTCTACGTCTTTATTCCTGTCCTGCCCCTAGGTTCGTCAGAACCATTTTTTTAGATTCCATATATATGTGTTAGCATACGGTATTTGTTTTTCTCTTTCTGACTTACTTCACTCTGTAGGAAAGACTCTAGGTCCATCCACCTCACTACAAATAACTCACTTTCGTTTCTTTTTATGGCTGAGTAATATTCCATTGTATATATGGACCATAGCTTCTTTATCCATTTGTCTGTCAATGGGCATTTAGGTTGCTTCCATGTCCTGGCTATTATAAATAGGGCTGCAGTGAACTTTGTGGTACATGACTCTTTTTGAATTATGGTTTGCTCAGGATATATGCTCAGTAGTGGGATTGCTGGGTGATATGGTAGTTCTACTTTTAGTTTTTTAAGGAAATTCCATACTGCTCTCCATAATGGCTGTATCAATTTACATTCCCACCAACGGTGCAAGAGTGTTCCCTTTTCTCCACACCCTCTGCAGCATTTATCATTTGTAGATTTTTTGATGATGGCCATTCTGACCAGTGTGAGGTGATACCTCATTGTAGTTTTCATTTGCACTTTGCTGATAATTAGCGATGTTGAGCATCTTTTCATGTGCTTTTCACCATCTGTATGTCTTATTTGGATAAATGTCTCTGTAGATCTCTTGCTCATTTTTGGATAGGGTTGTTTGTTTTCTTGATATTGAGCTGCATGAGCTGCTTGTAAATTTTGGAGAGTAATCCTTTGTCAGTTGCTTCATTTGCAAATATTTTCTCCCATCCTGAGGATTGTCTTTTCATCTTGTTTATGGTTTACTTTGCTGTGAAAATGCTTCAAAGTTTCATTAGGTCCCATTTGTTTATTTTTGTTTTTATTTCCATTTCTCTAGGAGGTGGGTCAAAAAAAATCATGCTGTGATTTATGTAATAGAGTGTTCTGCCTGTGTTTTCCTCTAAGCATTTTATAATGTCCGGCCTTACATTTAGGTCTTTAATCCATTTGAGTTTATTTTTGTGTATGGTGTTAGGGAGTGTTCTAATTTCATTCTTTTGCATGTAGCTGTCCAGTTTTCCCAACACCACTTATTGAAGAGGCTGTCTTTTCTCCATTGCATATTCTTGCCTCCTTTATCAAAGATAAGGTGACTATATGTGTGTGGGTTTATGTTTGGGCTTTCTATCCTGTTCCATTTATCTATATATCTGTTTTTGTGCCAGTACCATACTGTCCTGATTACTGTAGCTTTGTAGTATAGTCTGAGGTCAGGGAGCCTGATTCCTCCAGCTCTGTTTTTCTTTCTCAAGATTGCTTCCGGTATCTGGGGTCTTTTGTGTTTCCATACAGACTGTGAAATTTTTCGTTGTAGTTCTGTGAAAAATGCCATTGGTAGTTTGATAGGGATTGCGTTGAATCTGTAGATTGCGTTGGGTAGTAGAGTCATTTTAACAATGTTGATTCTTCCAATCCAAGAACATGGTATTTCCCTCCATCTATTTCTATCATCTTCAATTTCTTTCATCAGTGTCTTATAGTTTTCTGCATACAGGTCTTTTGTCTCCTTAGGTACCTTTATTCCTAGGTATTTTATTCTTTTTGTTGCAGTGGTAAATGGGAGTATTTCCTTAATTTCTCTTTCAGATTTTTCATCATTAGCGAATAGGAATGCAAGAGATTTCTGTGCATTAATTTTGTATCCTGCTACTTTACCAAATTCATTGATTAGCTGTAGTAGTTTTCTGGTAGCATCTTTAGGCTTCTCTATGTATAGTATCATGCCATCTGCAAACAGTGACAGCTTTACTTCTTCTTTTCCAATTTGGATTCCTTTTATTTCTTTTTCTTCTCTGATTTGTGGCTAAAACTTCCAAAACTATGATGAATAATAGTGGTGAGAGTGGACAACCTTGTCTTGTTCCTGACCTGAGAGGAAATGGTTTCAGTTTTTCACCATTGAGAACGATGTTGGCTGTGGGTTTGTCATTTGTGGCCTTTATTATGTTGAGGTAGGTTCCCTCTATGCCTACTTTCTGGAGGGTTTTTATCATAAATGGGTGTTGAATTTTGTCGAAAGCTTTCTCTGCATCTATTGAGATGATCATATGGTTTTTCTCCTTCAGTTTGTTAATATGGTATATCACATTGATTGATTTGTGTATACTGAAGAATCCTTGCATTCCCGGGAGAAACCCCCTTTGATCATGGTGTATGATCCTTTTAATGCGCTGTTGGATTCTGTTTGCTAGTATTTTGTTGAGGATTTTTGCATCTGTGTTTATCAGTGATATTGGCCTGTAGTTTTCTTTCTTTGTGACATCTTTGTCTGGTTTTGGTATCAGGGTGATGGTGGCCTCGTAGAATGAGTTTGGGAGTGTTCCTCCCTCTGCTATATTTTGGAAGAGTTTGAGAAGGATAGGTGTTAGCTCTTCTCTAAATGTTTGATAGAATTCTCCTGTGAGGCCATCTGGTCCTGGGTGTTTGTTTGTTGGAAGATTTTTAATCGCAGTCTCAATTTCAGTGCTTTTGATTGGTCTGATAATATTTTCTGTTTCTTCCTTGTTCAGTCTTGGAGGGTTGTGCATTTCTAAGAATTTGTCCATTTCTTCCAGGTTGTCCATTTTATTGGCATATAGTTGTTTGTAGTAATCTCTCATGATCCTTTGTATTTCTGCAGTGTCAGTTGTTACGTCTCCTTTTTCATATCTAATTCTATTGATTTGAGTCTTCTCCCTTTTTTTCTTGATGAGTCTGGCTAATGGATCAACAATTTTGTTTATCTTCTCAAAGAACCACCTTTTAGTTTTATTGATCTTTGCTATTATTTCCTTCATTTCTTTTTCATTTATTTCTGATCTGATCTTCATGATTTCTTTCCTTCTGCTCACTTTGGGGTTTTTTTGTTCCTCTGTCTCTAATTGCTTTAGGTGTAAGGTTAGGTTGTTTATTTGAGATGTTTCTTGTTTCTTGAGGTTGGATTTTATTGCTATAAGCTTCCATCTTAGCACTGCTTTTGCTGCATCCCATAGGTTTTGGGTCGTCGTGTTTTCATTGTCATTTGTCTCCAGGTATTTTTTGTTTTCATCTTTGATGTCTTCAGTGATCTCTTGGTTATTAAGTAGTGTATTGTTTAGCCTCCATGTGTTTTTATTTTTTACAGTTTTTTTTTCCTGTAATTGATATGTAGTCTTATAGCATTGTGGTCGGCAAAGATACTTGATACAATTTTAATTTTCTTAAACTTACCGAGGCTTGATTTGTGACCCAAGATATGATCTATCCTGCAGAATGTTCCATGAACACTTGAGAAGAAAGTGTATTCTGTTGTTTTTGGATAGAATGTCCTGTAAATATCACTTAAGTCCTCCTTGTTTAACGTATCATTTAAAGCTTGTATTTCCTTATTTATTTTCACTTTGGATGATCTATCCATTGGTGAAAGTGGGGTGTTAATGTCCCCTACTATGATTGTGTCACTGTTGATTTCCCCTTTTATGGCTGTTAGCATTTACCTTATGTATTGAGGTGCTCCTACGTTGGGTGCATAAATATTTATGATTGTTATATCTTCTTCTTGGATCGATCCCTTGATCATTATGTAGTGTCATTCTTTGTCTCTTGTAATAGTCTTTATTTTAAAGTCCATTTTGTCTGATATGAGAATTGCTACTCCAGCTTTGTCTTTTTGTTTGTTTGGTTTTTTTGCTGTACACTGGCCTCTCACTGTTGTGGCCTCTCCCATTGTGGAGCACAGGCTCCAGATGCACAGGCTCAGTGGCTGTGGCTCACAGGTCCAGCCGCTCCACGGCATGTGGGATCTTCTCACACCGGGGCACGAACCTGTGTCCCCTGCATCGGCAGGCGGACTCTCAACCACTGTGCCAGCAGGGCAGCCCCCAGCTTTCTTTTGATTTCCATTTGTATGGAATATCTTTTTCCAGCGCCTCACTTTCAGTCTGTATGTGTCCCTAGGTCTGAAGTGGGTCTCTTTTAGACAGCATATATACGGGTCTTGTTTTTGTGTCCATTCAGCCAGTCTATGTCTTTTGGTGGGAGCATTTAATCCATTTACATTTAAGGTAATTGTTGATATGTATGTTCCTATTACCATTTTCTTAATTGTTTTGGGTTTGTTATTGTAGGTCTTTTCCTTCTCTTGTGTTTCCTGCCTAGAGAAGTTCCTTTAGCGTTTGTTGTAAAGCTAGTTTCGTGGTGCTGAATTCTCTTAGCTTTTGCTTGTCTGCCAAGTTTTTAATTTCTCCGTCGAATCTGAATGAGATCCTTGCTGGTAGAGTAATCTTGGTTTTAGGTTTCCCCTTTCATCGCTTTAAATGTGTCTTGTCACTCCCTTCTGGCTTGCAGAGTTTCTGCTGAAAGATCAGTTGTTAACTTTATGGCCATTCACTTGTATGTTATTTGTTGTTTTTCCCGTGCTGCTTTTAATAGTTTTTGTTTGTATTTAATTTTTGGTAGTTTGATTAATATGTGTCTTGGTGTGTTTCTCCTTGGATTTATCCTGTATGGAGCTCTCTGCACTTTCTGGTCTTGATTGACTATTTCTTTTCCCATATCAGGAAAGTTTTCAACTATAATCTCTTCCAATCTTTTCTCAGTGCCTTTCTTTTTCTCTTCTTCTGGGACCCCTATAATTCGAATTTTGGTTCATTTACTGTTGTCCCAGAGGTCTCTAAGACTCTCCTCAATTCTTTTCATTCCTTTTTCTTTATTGAGCTCTGCAGTAGTTATTTCCACTATTTTATCTTCCACGTCACTTATCCATTCTTCTGTCTCATGTATTCTGCTATTGATTGCTTCTTGAGAATTTTTCATTTCATTTTCTGTGTTGTTCATCATTGTTTGTTTGCTCTTTAGTTCTTCTAGGTCCTTGTTCAACTTTTCTTGTATTTTTTCCATTCTATTTCCAAGATTTTGGATCATCTTTACTATCATTACTTTGAATTCTTTTTCAGGTAGACTGCCTCTTTCCTCTTCATTTGTTTGGTTTGGTGGGTTTTTACCTTGCTCTTTCATATGCTGGGTGTTTCTCTGTCTTCTCCTTTTTCTTAACTTACTGTTTTGGGGGGTCTCCTTTTTGCAGGCTGCAGGTTTGTAGTTCCCGTTGTTTTTGGTGTCTGCTCCCAGTGGCTAAGGTTGGTTTAGTGGGTTGTGTAGGCTTCCTAGTGGAGGGGACTGATGCCTGTGTTCTGGTGCATGAGGCTGGATCTTGTCTTTCTGGTGGGCAGGACCGCTTCTGGTGGTGTGTTTTGGGGAGTCTGTGATCCTATTGTGATTTTAGGCAGCCTCTTTGCTAATGGGTGGGGTTGTGTTCCTGTGTTGCTAGTTGTTTGGCATAGGGTGTCCCTCACTGCAGCTTGCTGGTTGTTGAGTGGAGCTGGGTCTTGGCATTAAGATGGAGATCTCTGGGAGAGTTTTTGCCATTTGATATTACATGGAGCTGAGAGTTCTCTGATGGACCAATGTCCTGAACTCGGCTCTCCCACCTCAGAGGCACAGGCCTGACACCTGGCCAGAGCACGAAGACTTTTTGCTCTGTTCAGTGGCCAAGGGATATTTGATTATTCAGATAATCACAGTGGACTCAGGCTATTTTCCTCTGGATTTATTTGGCATATTGCACTTTAGATATTTTTGTCTTTATTATAAAAACTGCCATAGGTAATATCATGTATATTAATTAATTGTCTTTTGGCAAGTACCTCAATGATACCTTTATTTCATAGGTAAGACTAGTAAAAAAAGTTTGATATTTTCTCTTACTAATAATAATTATGTTTCTACCAATAATATTTCCTAAGTCATGTTGAAAATATTAAATCCCTGAGATATTAATAGGTACTATATAAAAAAGGATTTCATGGTCACATCTGTTTGGAAATACCGTTGTTTTGGCTTTACTAGTTAAAAGTCTTTATACCAGGGATTCTCAAAGAAAGCCTAGAATTTGCAGTACGTCTTATTCCATTTGGCCTGCTGTAAGGGAATACTCTGTACAGTTAGCACTCGTTATACAGTATCACTAAAAGAAGACTCTAGAAAAGGATTATTTTTTTACCTTATTAAAGTTCTTCTTGTGCTTTCAAGTTTTGATTACAGTACCTGGTATGTATATACATACCATATTTTAAAGCAATCACTTTTTTTTTAAACATCTTTATTGGAGTATAATTTCTTTACAAAGGTATGTTAGTTTCTGCTGTATAACAAAGTGAATCAGTTATGCATATACATATGTTCCCATATCTCTTCCCTTTTGCATCTCCCTCCCTCCCACCCTCCCTATCCCACCCCTCTAGGAGGTCACAAAGCACAGAGCTAGTCTCCCTGTGCTATGCAGCTGCTTCCCCCTAGCTATCTATTTTACATTTGGTAGTGTATATATGTCCATGCCACTCTCTCACTTTGTCCCAGCTTACCCTTCCTCCTCCCCGTGTCCTCAAGTCCATTCTCTACTTCTGCGTCTTTATTCCTGTCCTTCCCGTAGTTTCTTCAGAACCCTTTTTTTTTTTTATTATTTTTAGATTCCATATATATCTGTTAGCATGCAGTATTTGTTTTTCTTTTTCTGACTTACTTCACTCTGCATGACAGACTCTAGGTCCATCTACCTCTCTACAAATAACTCAATTTCATTTCTTTTTACGGTGGAGTAATATTCCATTGTATATATGTGCCACATCTTCTTTATCCATTCATCTGTCGATGGAGACATAGGTTGTTTCCATCTTCGGGCTATTGTAAATAGGGCTGCAGTGAACATTGTGGTACATGACTCTTTTTGAATTATGGTTTGCTCAGGGTATATGCCCAGTAGTGGGATTGCTGGGTCATATGATAGTTCTATTTGTAGTTTTTTTAAGGAACCTCTATACTGTTCTCTATAATAACTGTATCAATTTACATTCCCACCAACAGAAAGCAATCCCTTTTAAGGCTTTGAATAACACTTGTTCTCGATTTACAAACTAATATACTACCTTAAGTATTTTGTATGGCATGTTAAGCAATGTTAAGAAGTTGAAAAAAATTACATGGAACAGAGTTATCCTGTAAAATCCTTATTAGCATGCTTAATACAAAGCCTGTTAGTTCTCCATCACTTAAAAACTTGAAAATTCACAAAGATGGGTAGAATCTGAGGTGATTTCTAAGTCCTTCTTGTGTCATGGATCCCTTAAGCAGTCTAATGAATGCTATGGGCCCCTTCTTAGTATAGTCTTTGTAAATATGTAATAAAATGTACATGAAGTTGCAAAGAAAACCAATTGTATTGAAATACAATTATCAAAATATTAAATAAATTTGTGGCATACTAATAGGTATGACTCTTTTTTAATGCACTAATTAACAAGATGTAGAAGAGGGTTTAATGGTCATTGTCATTTCCAAATAGTGATGAGTATAAGCCCAGGTATGGAGGTATTTGCAGCAGGTATCATGTGATGTAAAACTCTGATTGTTATTTGTGACAAAATCTCAAGTACTGCTAATAATGTTTAATTGCCTAAAATCATAAAGAAAGAAAATGACAGATTTATTTTAGATATTACAGAAAATAAAGATGTAATTTTTTTCCTATCTAACTTCAGGGACCCCATGAAATCATGAACCTCCTTCCCTTGTCCCTGTGGGGATCAGGCTGAGAGCCTCCCTGAGTTTAGTCCTTTCCTCTTATTTCATAGCAGCTATATAACCTATTATGATTCCATTTCTATTTCTACTTTTGGGAAGCCCAAGGATAAGTTTTTGCTAATTGGTAGTAGCTATTCTTAGCTTATACAGTTTTATTATATTTCCATCTTTTCTCCTAGCCTTCTTTAGACTCTAGACAAAGAATAGGAGAATATGAGTGCTGAGAATGTCCTGAGAGAATAACCAGTTTAACCCACTTCATTTTCATAGGAAGAATGAATGCTCAGACAGGTGCCTTGATGTACTCAAGGTTACACAATCAGTGAAAGAGCTGCACCTAGAACAGTTGTCCAAAATGTAATCCATGTTACACTTGCATCAGAATCACCTGGAAATCTGCATTTTTAACAGACTCATCTAGGTGATTCTGATATATACTAAAGTCTGAGAAACAGAGGCCTGAGTTAAGAATGCCTGGTTTTGGAAGTTGGTTCTTTGCAACTAAAGCATGCTGCCTGCTTGATATGTATAAATGAGGAGGAGAGAAGATGAATCAAAATCACACAAAAACTGGTAGCCAGTAATCTCAGGTGCCCACATTTAGGGATCAGTTTTTAAGAGAAGAGGTACTCATTCCCGTGCAACTGGAAGGAAGGAGGAAGGATTGCATAATGGAATGTCATGTGTCCTGAGGACCCAGAGGGCAGGGTTATATGAGCACTTCAGCAGTTACACAGGACTTGAAAAGGAAACTAAAAGAGTGGAAGACTGGGGCTTCCCTGGTGGCGCAGTGGTTGCGAGTCCGCCTGCCGATGCAGGGGACACGGTTTCGTGTCCCGGTCTGGGAAGATCCCACATGCCGCGGAGCGGCTGGGCCCGTGAGCCATGGCCGCTGAGCCTGTGCGTCCGGAGCCTGTGCTCCGCAACGGGAGAGGCCACAACAGTGAGAGGCCCGCGTACCGCAAAAAAAAGAAAGAATGGAAGACTGGATGAAATCAAGACTGATAATTGATAAGGCAAGTATGATGGACAGTTGAGGGAAGGAGGGAGAGAGATTGGACTGATGCTGAGGTCATAGTTACCACTAAGACAAGTTGAGTTAAAGAGGTATGGATTTAGGCACTGGGGTCTCCCCAATGCCTGTCTTACCCTCCTTCACATCTTCTCACAACTACCAGAGAGATCTTTATAAAATGCAAATTAGATCATATCCCTCCTCTCCCCATCAAAGCCTTTCCATTACATTTATCTATTTTTATTTACTTTTTAATTGAAGTATAGTTGATGCACAATATTATATGTTACAGGTGTACAATGTAGTGATTCACAGTTTTTAAAGTTTATACTCCATTTATAGTTGTTATAAAATATTGGCTCTATTCCCTCTGTCATACAATATATCCTTGTAGATTATTTTATACTTAGTAGTTTGTACCTCTCAATTCCCTACCCCTAAATTACCCTTTCCCCCTTTCCTCTCCCCACTGATAACCACTAGTTTGTTCTCGATATATATCCGTGAGTCTGTTTCTTTTTTGTTATGTTCACCAGTTCTTTTTTAGATTCCACATATAAGTGATATCCCTTGCATTTTGAATAACATCTGTACCACGGCTGACCCCTTATCCCTCTTTGGCTACTAACTTCATTTAGCACCACTCTCCCTATTTCCCTTTGTGCATATTGTTCCCCCTCTATAATTCTCTTTCCACCTCCCTTCCTCAAGAGTCTGGCTCTATCTCATCTTTTAGATCTTACCTTGAATGTCACCCTCTCAGAAAGAAGTTCTTATCTATGTAGCTTGGACCTATAATTCTCTTTCTGATAACCCTATTTTTGTCTTAGCGCTTGAAATCTTATAATCTATAATCTTACATTTATTTATTTACTTACTTATATACTCATTTCTTATTCCTCTCCCTGGGGAGACAGTAAGCTCCAGAAATGTAGAAACTAGATCATTGTCCACCCAAACCTCATGTGATATCATACTGTAGATACTCAATAAATATTTGTTGAATTTTAAAGCGAGAAGAGAAGGTTCAAGAATAATAGATTGTGATTAACGGGAGTTGTTTGTGATCCATGAGGTAGAATAATTCAAGGTGGATGAGGAGGCATGAATTGGCCATGTGTTTGGATGCAAAGTGATGATCAAAGCATTGGAACTTAGCAGGTCAAAGAGTTATGAGGTAAAGCCATTAAATATTATTATGGTCAACAGCATGTTGGTCATGATAGCATGTCAACCTCTAAGTTTCAAGGGGCTTATATCGTATCCAGTTATCAGGGGTCATGGAGTCTTCTGCTGATACAATTAGTTTATGCTGTCTGTTCTTGCCTGTTAGCCTCTATGCCCAGATCACCACCAGAGATGATTGAAGTCCTGTCAAGCCCTCAGCTATCATGTCCTTTTCTTTGTCCCCTTCTTACCAATTTAGGCATGCCTCAAGTGTCCCAGGGCATCCCTTCAGCCTTACCTGCTTTGACACTTGACTCATCGTTGCTGTTGCCTTTTCTACTGTACTGGTGCTATAGAGATGGGGGGTGGAGGGAGGACTCTCTGCTCTCCCAGTGCATATGCTAACAAGCCAGGCACAGGTCTTCTCAGATCTGAGATTGTCCCCAACATATGTAGGTTTTCTGGGACTTGAACTCAGAGCAGGAGAGGGATAATGGAGTCCTTCTCAGAAACTCACAATAAAGGCTATCTGTCTTATTCACCATAATCCATTTCAATCCTGTCCTTTTTCCAGCTGTTAAACTTTATCTCCTTTGGGATGAGGCACACTTGCTTCTATATACAGTTTTCCCAACTCTTTTATTTATGGGATAGATAATATGTCATTGTACTCAACATTCTGAGGATTTTGCAATGCACAGCTCTGATTTTTGCCATAGATTTCAGATGTTATGTAGAAACATAATATTTAAGCCTTTGTGTCTTTTTCTTTTCATGGTAACAAACTTATACTTGGGGAAGTACACATGTATAGATTCCAAGAGTTGGGGCAAAGCACCAGTTAATATGTCAAAATATCAACCTGCCACATGATCTTAAATATGAGGTATGTCTTGGTCTCTCCAAGCTGCTATAAAAAAATACTAGAGACTGGGTGGCTTATGAACAACAGAAAAATTTTTCTGATAGTTCTGGAGAGTTCTGGAAGTCCAAGATCAGGGTGCCAGCATGATTAGCTTCTGGTGAAGGTCTTCTTGTTGTGTCCTCACATGGTGAAAGGGGCTAGGGAGCTCTGTGGGGCCTCCTTCATAAGGGCACTAATCTCATTTATGAAGGCTCCAGCCTCATGACTTTTAAAGCACCTCCCAAAGGCCCTACCTCCTAATACCATCACACTGGGTATTAGTATTTCAACATATGAATTTGGATGGCACACAAAAATTTAAATCATAGCAAGGGGAAAATGGAGGTAATCCTTTAACCTGTTATGATTGCAGGTAAATTAAAATGAAGATTAAATTCTAAGTAAGAAGAGCTTGTGGTGGGATAACTGAGACTGAGGGCATAAAGGCAACTCTTCAAAATACTTTAGGGTTTCAGAAGACACTGAGGAAAGAGTTAGAAGGTAGACTGATGGTGAGAGTGAGAGGAAAAATGGACCAAGATAGAAAGGAATAAATATATGGAGAAAAGTATGAAAAAAAGATTGCAGATTGGAGGAGGGTCGTTCTGTCCAGAGTTGGAATTGAAGTTTATAACAAGGAACCAAGGAAAAGGCATTTTCAAAATGATAGGATATGGTATGAAGAATCTTCAAAACATTGACCAAGCAAGCAAGCAAAAAAACAATGGGGCTGGGCTCCATTATTGATTAGATTCTGGTTACAACTGGCAATTTTGTTCAGTGGGATTCTGGGTGTTGTTATGACGGTTTCATCCCAGGTGTGCATGTTAGCCGTTGACAAGCTGTACCATTTATTACTGCCTTTAGGTTTTGTAAAAGTGTGGATATTATGTTTCTGCACCATTTTGTTTTGTTTCTCATTTTGATTATTATTGACATATGTTGTCTATTATGTATCTCTTGAGCAAGTGTTTCTCCTTAAAACCTTAGAATTGCTATTATTCTTCTTCAGTTCATAATGGATCATGCATAAAAATACAAGAAGATTGCAGCACTTTACCATGGCTGTTTTTCCCATATTAAGCCCAGTTGGTTTTTAAAGACTAATTTGTGGTCAAATTGATTTTAGCCACTACAGATTACATTAAAGAAGGCAAAGTTCATTTTAATAATCATGTATACTTTTTTTTTTTTTTTTTTTTTTTGTGGTACGCGGGCCTCTCACTGTTGTGGCCTCTCCTGTTGCGGAGCACAGGCTCCGGATGCACAGGCTCAGAGGCCATGGCTCACGGGCCTAGCTGCTCTGAGGCATGTAGGATCTTCCCGGACCGGGGCACGAACCCATGTCCCCTGCATCAGCAGGCGGACTCTCAACCACTGCGCCACCAGAGAAGCCCGATCATGTATACTTTTAAGTGCCTCAAAGGAGCTCTTAAGATTGGCTTACGAGTAATTGAAGTGTTATAAAAGATAATGCCTGTTTTGTGAACTAAAACAGATAACAATATTTAGTATTCTGTATTATTTTTTCCACACATTCATTAATGAATCAATTCCTGTTTTATTTCCTCATGGATTGCCCACACAATTATATTAGGGATAAAATAAGAAATGGGAAGAATTATCAAAAGTTGATGAACATAAATATCAAAGAATAGGCTTTTGATAAATTAGCTTCTAAATCCTTCTGTAAGCAATCATACCATGCTCAGTATATTCCATAAAATGAGGAAGTCAGGATAATTCCCAGTGCTACACGATGATAAATACCTAGAGGGTCGACTATGATTTGCAAACTCCCAAATTGCTAGATTTGAAGAGTCATCTCTTCATCTTAGACACAGGCACATTTTAGTTTCTGGTCCTTATAATACAGTCTAAGATAAACATGACTGTGAGCCCTTAATGGAACCATAGTTGGAAGGATGCCAGTACAAGAATCTCTTTTTAATAGAATATGCATGCAGGCTTCACCATGATGCCTTCTTTTTTTTCAAAATTTTTTTTTTAGATTTTGTTATGCAGGGAAATGTTTATCATATGAGGTTTAAAAAAATCAACAAACAAAAAGCAAGAAAGTGGGGTAGGGATGAAGATATAGCCTTCAGAGTTAGAGGAAATAGATTTGAATCTGAGTTTAAACACCTTGGTGAATTTACTTAAGACTACTGAATCTTAATATCCTCATGTCTAAAAAGGTAGAAACAATACCTTTCTCACTAATTTCTTCTAATATCAAACAGAATAAATTTGACACTGATCATAAAATTCTTAGAACAACTTGGTTTAATTAAGAAACACTCAAAAATGGCATCTTGGTTGATGAAGGAGAACAGGGAATGAAGGAGGAAGATGAGAAGAAGAAGAGGAAGACAAGAAGAGAAAGACTAGAAATATAAGATAATTCAAGTTTGAAAAAAATGTGCTTATATATGAATAGAAAAATAACTGTGCAAAAATACAGTTGACACTGGTTGAGTGGTGAGATTATACCTTTTATTTCTTTGTAATATTTTTCTGTATATCATTTTTTTATAAAGTACATTCACTGGTTTTAAAATCAGAAGGAGCCATTTTTAAAACCAATTAAAATTATTTTTTTCTATTTTAAATTTAAGTTTATGTTTAAACCTCCATCTCGAATCTTACAGTACAAGTTCAATAATAGATTGCTAATGCATTCCCAGTAGTATTTAAATCTAAGAGACTGAGAAAGTTCATTCAACCAGGTGACATATGTTGATAAGTTTTGGTATTCTTTTTTTTTAAAAAATAGATCTTTATTGGAGAATAATTGCTTCACAATACTGTGTTACTTTCTGTTGTACACCAAAGTGAATCAGCCATATGCATACATATGTCCCCATATCCCCTCCCTCTTGAGCCTCCCTACCATCCTCCCTATCCCATCCCTGTAGATCATCGCAAAGCACCGAGCTGATCTCCCTGTGCTATGCTGCTGCTTCCTACTAGCTAATTATTTTACATTCGGTAGTGTATATATGTCTATGCTACTTTCACTTTGCCGCAGCTTCCCCCTCCCACCCCGTGTCCTCAAGTCCATTCTCTATGTCTACATCTTTATTCCTGCCTTCCAGCTAGGTTCATCAGTACCATTTTTTTCCTTTTTTTTTAGATTCCATATATGTGCATTAGCATACGGTATTTGTTTTTCTCTTTCTGACTTACTTCACTCTGTGTGACAGACTCTAGGTCCATCCACCACACTACAAATAACTCAATTTCGTTGTTATTTTTTTATGGCTGAGTAATATTCCATTGTATATATGTGCCACATCTTCTTTATCCATTCATCTGTCGATGGACACTTAGGTTGCTTCCATGTCGTGGATATTGTAAATAGTTCTGCAATGGACATTGTGGTACATGTCCCTTTTTGAATTATGGTTTTCTCAGGGTATATGCCCAGTAGTGGGATTGCTGGGTCATATGGTAGTTCTATTTTTAGTTTTCTAAGGAACCTCCATACTGTTCTCCATAGTGGTTGTATCGATTTACATTCCCACCAACAGTGCAGGAGGGTTCCCTATTCACCACACCCTTTCCAGCATTTATTGTTTCTAGATTTTTTGATAATGGCCATTCTGTCCGGCGTGAGGTGATACCACATTGTAGTGTGGATTTGCATTTCTCTAATAATTAGTGATGTTGAGCATCTTTTTATGTGCCTCTTGGGTATTCTTTATTTTTAAAATCTGGTAATTCTTATATTTTTAAGCCAAGATAGTTTGTTTCCTTTTTGCTCAATAGTATTTTTGGACAGTTGCTGTGTTCATAAAATAAAACGTTTTGCACAGCAGTATTTTATAATGAGGAAATGTTTGGTATTGATAAAAATGAATTACTAAATTAGGCACCTTTTACAGTGAAGTCATGTATTAGTAGAAAAGTCCTGGTATAAAACTTCTATTTAAAGAGCTATTAAACTGTTTTTTCGATTTTTGAAATAAACAGGTGCCTATTAAGATTTTCTAGTTAATGTACAAGACAATTTAAATTTTTTCTCATGAGCTTTGGGAGGAACAAGTGCCAAACCTAACTACTTGCCTTGGCTGTTATTCAGCTTAACTTATTTAAAAGTGTATTATTCTAGAGACACTAACCAATGGTGACAGTTTAATTGAGAGAGAATTCTTTTGGAGTCACTATTTTTATTTTGAAAACATCTGAATGATAAACTGATACAAATTAGAACTTATAATGAAGAAAATTAGATAAATAGGAATTTTTATCTAAAGTGACAGCAGAGTAAAAAATCTATCAAACAGGAGAACGAAACAGTCTTCCTTTTCTTAACTTCTCATAAGATTCAAGTGAACTTCAAATGAGCATGTTGAGCAAGAAACACAATCTTTATTTTTTTTACAACATATAGCTACCACAAAAGAGTTTTAAAAAAACCTACATTTTATTAAAGGTAGTATTGTAAATCTTAAGATTGACACTTTTTTTTTTAATTGCTCCATGAAGCTGAGAATTTTTAAAAATAGGGCTTTGTTGAACTTTTTATTTTTTTTGCAAGATGGAATTGAAGGAGCTCTCTAGAGTATATTGACTGTTCTCTTTTCCAGATCGTTCATTGAGTCAACTCTCTACAGATAATGGCTTTTTGCCCATTTTCAACTTCAGCAGTGAAATGTTTTCTAGCTTGGAGTTCTTCTGCACAAAGGGCTCCTTTAAAAATATTCCATAAATAATGTATCAGTCTTTATAATACAGTTTAATTTTTCAGACTTCTTCTCCTGTATAGAAACAAACATTCATATATGAACATGTATCAATTCACTATTGCTATGTAACAAGCTACCTTGAAACTCAGTAGGTTAAAACAACAAGTATTTATTATTCTTTCAGCTCTTCGATCAGCCAGGAAGTTCTTCAGCTCTCTGCTGGGATTATTCATGTGTCTCTAGCTAGCTGTGGTTCGACCAGGTGGCTGTGCTGATCTTGGCTAAGCTCTCCCACATGTCTGGTTGTCAGCCAGTCTGGGGTGACCTTATCTGGGACTACTGGTGTAACTTGGTTCTGCTTCACATGTCTCACCTTTCAGTTATCTGGCTAAGGCATGTTCTTATGATGAAGGGGGAGGCATGACCAAGAGAGCAAAAGTGTTCAAGCCTTTGTGAGGCCTACATTTGGAAGTAGAACAACATAACTTCCACTGCACTCTATTGGCCAGACCAAGGCAATGGCCAGTCCAGATTCCAGAGGTAGAGAAATAAAAACCACCTCCTCATGAGAGGAGCAGCAAAGTCCTGCTGCAAAGGGCATGGATTCAGGAAGGGATGAAATAGTTGGCCCAGTTTTGTGTTTAATCTACCACAGATTGTGACCTTTGCGTCTGCAAAAAGAAGTTCCAGTGGAAAGGTAGATAACTGCTTAGAGTTTTAAGGAGCTCATATTTATAATTTAGAGCAGTTGCTCCTGAACTAAATGACTCCCTTGTCAAGTAATATTTCCACACAATAATAGTTCTCTTGAGTTATTAGGACTCCAAAATTCACCTCTGAACAATGTCTATATTGGCCTTTCCTAAATAAGGTTAACTACCTTAAGACATCACTCTAAATATTAATGTGAAAAATACGGTAAACACTTCAAAATTACATACCTTGTTCAAAAGAATGAAAACAAATGACCATTAAATATTTGCTCAAGCTCCTTTAGGTTGGCAGACCAAGTCCACTTTGTTGTGGTGTCTCATACATCTCAAGTCTCATCATCTCCCATCCCTCCATATGCCCTGTGTTCTAAGACCTGATTTTTCATGGTTTAATGCAATTTAATTTATCCAAGTCTTAGCATCTGAACTGTCCCTCTGCTTGGCATTCTTCTCCTCTTTTCACATCTCCTTGTTAATTGCCTATTCAATGTTGTAAATTCAGTTCTAGCATTTCCTGCTTCTCTTATCTTCTCGAGTGAAGACAACATCTCTTATTTGTGTTGGCACGATGCTTACAACACCACTATTGATAGGGTTATAATACAGTGCTATACATATCTTTGCTTAACTGCATACATCCTTCATAGATTGTGACTAAAGCTGAAAAAACAATGGCAGTATCTTTTTTATCTTTTATCTTCCCAGTTATTCCCAGTACTGGGCACAATAAAAAGTAGTTGAATAATAGCTGTTACATTTAATTGAATAACGTACTCTCCCTCCTTTGACACACGAGGAAAACAAACAAATTACTAAATCATTTATACAAATTCACACAGTTGGGAAAAGTTAGAATTGCAATTAAATGAAGGCCTATTTGACCCCAAGTGCTATATTCTTTAACATGTAACTGCATGAATCTCACATGGAAGGCTTTCAATAAGTACTTGGCATGTATGAGTGGATCTCTCAAGAAATAACTGCACTAAAAACATGAGTAAAGCTTTTCCTTCTATTTACTATTATTCAGTCCTATTCAGTTTTAAGAATTATATTTATTATATGTTGATTTATAGCCTCCTAGGTTTTTAGTGTGGGGGGCAATTGCTTTTGTGTTTTAATTTAATTACATTAAAAAGCCAGATTTTCCATATAACTTTGAGTGAGTTCTGCATGTTAAAAATTTGTTTTAGTCTCTAGAACAATATTTACTGGATTCATCGAGGCATCCCCCTAAAGAGTGATATAACAATAGAAATTTAAGACATTGAAGAATTTTTCTAATGTACATATGTAGAATTATCACTGTTATCACCCTTCAGTTACTAATTCAACCTAAAATTAGAAGCAATTTTGTTTGTAGGTTATATAACTGTATCTGACCTTCAGAAACCTCAGGGGAAAGAAAAGAATAAATTAGTTAAATTATCCTTATTTTATTGAAAGACATTATGAAAATACACAAATAAAACTTATCTAATACTGACCCTGAAAGGCATTGTCATCAAGGAATGCCAGCTCAAACAGCAGTTACAAAGTAGAGAATGGTTAATAAATCTGGAAATATACCACCTCTGTTTGGATTCATATGTACCACTTATTTGCTGTTACTTAGTTCTCTATATCTCAAGTTGTGTCATCTGTAAAATGGGATTGAGTTTAATTGATTGTTATAAGAATTAATTAAAATAGTCCATGTACAGTGCACAGAAATGTGGCTGACTTAAACTAAACACTGAATGTTTATTACGCATGTCATTACAAAATATGTGAGGTTGAATCATGTGAAATTGCTAGTTTTCAATCATATTTGACTGCAGAATTTAAAATTTCATATGTTTCAACCTATCAGAAGGGAATAAAGGTATAATGGGGACAGAAGTTCTTATTTAAATATTCCAGCCTATGTGACCTTTTTCCTTTCTGTGTTTCCCCTGTTCCCTTGATTTCACACTGTTTATTGGCAGACCCACCTCATAAGCATGGGAGAAGAGAGAATGAATAGCCCAAGGCTGACTTTCTAGTAGGTAGGGGCAGGGAACGATTAGGAAGAGGCTGTCTTGTCACATAATTGTCCACACGCAATTGCACTGCAATGTATTTGAGAAATTTTAAGAATATTAATTTTATAAATAAAATTTACATTTATTAACTAAAGGCATCTACAGATGTCTTTTGACCATAAAATCTCATTCCATAGGATCTGAACAAGTCTGAATAGTTCTTTCTCCCTCTGCATTTTGCGGGAAGCTAAGTGCTAATGGTTGGCATTTCTCTAGTGAGTGTGCCCATTGTGTCACAATATTTTCTTTCTTTCTGAAGAATCAGAGTGTTACTTAGATGCTTTGAAATGAAGTGCTTTATCTTGCAAACCTTATACTGTACTTCTTCTGTTGCAGAAGCCTTTACTGGGATAGAATATAACCAATCTCCATTTCCCTCCCTGGCTATCTCAAGCTTAAATCTTATACCTTTGTGATTCAATAAAAACTGAATTTAACTTTCATAATTTTAAATTTATAGGGGGTATTTAAAGGTGATATAACAGAATTAGCTACAATCATGGTTTATAAGGTTTCTACATGTTTTAAAATAGCTATTTGTGAATTATGTTAACATTATAACTAGAAATACAAGATTAAAATTACATATAAGTTTACTAATTTTTGTTTCAAGATAACTGGTAATTGAATTAGTACTGATCTATCTAATTTACAGATGAGAAAACACGCCTGGGTTAAGAATTCAGTTTTATTACAAACCATATTAAATGTAGACCTGATCAGACAACAAACCATGCTGACTCTTGGCTAAGCACACATTACTTGGGGTTTTATAATAGACCATTTACAGATAATGACTTGATTTCCACTAACCATTGTTGTGGCTGCTGTTGAAAGTTCTAATGTGCAATCTGGTTGAATCTCTTCTTGTATACGTAATAGTGTAACATACACATTGGGTCCTAGTGACTATGTTTTATAAAGAGTTACTGCCAAATAACACTTCATATCTGGAGAGACTGTAAAACTATTATATTATCTAACTTAGCTCTTGAGCACTTCTTAGCTCCAAGGAATAACTTGGATTTTTTTAAAACATTATCTTTGCAGCCCAGATTTTAGTGCTATTTCTGGTACATAGAAGTTTTAAAATATTTGATGCTCAGGAACAATGAATAATATATGTTAATTTTCATCTGTTAAAGCCTGCTAAACATTCCAGTACTTTGATACCCCTATTATAGGAGAGAAAGTGTCCCAGTGATATATTTGGGTCTTTAAAACAACATTACCAGAGATAAAAATAATATAGGCAGTTTGGGGAGAAGCACTGGGGCCTTCATTTATTTTCTGACATGGGCATCCCTGACATTGATCCTGTGGATCAAGGGAATTGTTTTCCCTGTCTAGGGTGTTGAATGTCTTTGGTTTATCCCTCTGGGACCACTCTCGGCCCTTCTCTTCCCTGGGAGGCTGACCTCTGTGGATGATATCAGCGGACTCCCTTGCTCTCTGGCTTCCAGTTGGTTTTGGCTCTTGGGAGCATTTACAGGAGATCGGAGGAAGGGAGGAAAGAAATATCAGGGCAGTTATTTACCACAAGATAGCTGCATTCATCACCAAAATATCAAAGCTCATGTCAGGTGACTCTCTTGACTCTCCCTTTGTTCATGGACCAATAACCACTCTCTTTCTCTTTTTTCCTATGTGTCTAGGAGTGATAATTGCAGTTCTCTATTACCAGTTTTGGTGGTTTCTTTATACCCTGCCCTCACCTTTTTGAATTGTTCCCTATTAACTCTCCTCAAGTTAGCCAAGTCCTGCTAGGATCCTGGCACCCTCAAAGGAGAGTCCTACTCTCTATTTCCAGGTGATGACATTTAACAAAAGGGGGAAATGGGAAATGTGATTAGGGTTTATGGAGCATTTCCTATGCCAGGAAACATGCTGGACACCTTATATTTATTAACTCATTTAATCCCCATACCAATACTTTGAAGTTGACCCCTTCTGTTACTTTGAGCCAAAAATTCCAAGGAAATTTTGGAAAATATGGATTATTCGGGTTAAACGTTTGGAATAAATTCATGATGGCTAACATTTATTGAGTATATCTTAGAGCAAAGTACTATTCCAAATGCATTTAAATCTTCACAGCATCACCACAAGTTAGGTAATACTACATCCTTGTTTTACAGTTGATAAAAGGTAAGACCCAGAGAGATTAAGTTACTTGCTCATATCACACACATGAAATATGGCAGAGCTGGGATTTGAACCAAGGAATTCTGGGGCAGAGAGAATATTCTTACTCATTGTATTGCAGTACTTCCCTGTGCTTTGTAAAACATATTTCATCACTGCAACTTTTTTTTTTCTTTCCAAATTCTCTCTTCCTAAACCATATGTCTTTCAATTATTAGTTTCCTAAAATGAGATACTAAACCAGCCTTATTCTTCTGTTTTTAAGAGATTCCTTTCAAGGCAAAACTAATCTATGGTGTTAAAAGTCAGTAGAGTAGTCATCCTTGAAAGGGCTAGTACACAGAAGGGGGTGTGAGGAAGCTCTGAGGATGCTGATCATATTCTTTTTCACCATGGGGGTGATGATAATATGAATGTCTTCAGTCTGTGAACATTCACTGAGTTAACCTCAATAAAATTATCTTATGAAATACTTTTTATAACCCATGCTTAAGAAAACAATCATCTATGAAAACTGCCTATTTATATTACAGTGGGTTGCATTATTTTTATGGGAGCTGGTCAGCAGGATTTACCAATAAGTTTGGAATCAAATTTGCTCTCCTCTTTGGTGTTTTTCTTGCTCTTGGTGTTTCTAATAGCTAAAGATTCAGAATCACAGAGAAGTATCTTGATTTTCTCAGCAACACGGATATCCAGAGGCTGACTTTTCTACCACCAGAAGGCCATGTTAAATTATTCCTGTGCTCTTCAAGTTTCTTTTAGTGCAACATGGTATTGATCTCTGTGTATTTACAGGTTAAAAGATTGACAGAACTCTGAAGAGTCAGAAACTATTTAAATATTTTTCAATTCATTTCTGTCCCTTTCTCAATTTTTTTACTTTGATTTTTTCACTTTGTTTATGCCAGTTACCAATCAACCTGTCTGAGTTTCTTTTTGAACACTGTCTGTAAAAAAAAGTAAAGAAATTGATATAAATGTAGAATTTCTTTATATCATCCTGACAATGATCTGGAAGGATTGCTGTCTCATTTTATGGTCCTTTCATCTTGATATTTAGGTTAGCAAGGAAGAATTCAATATGTAAGTGAATGTAAGAAACTGCTAAGTAATACCAAAAGTTCACTTTTTAAAGAAAATATTAGTCATGAAAGGGATTGAAGATAGAGAGCCACAGAGTCATATGACCCAAGGCACATTTAATGTTTTATGTGTCTTATAAAATAATTTTCATACAATTGAAAAGAAAGCCATTAAAGATGGGGAATTTTTAAAGAAATAATACTGTTTTCATGAAGTAAGTGTCACTTGCAGCAAAAAGGCATAGTAGATGTCGTTCATAGGAGATAAAAAGAGAGGAAAACGGAAGAAGATTTAATGAAAAGTAAGCAAAAGAACAACAAAAAGATAAAGAGCTTGAAGGCTCCGAGTGTTTCCCCTTTGCCATCCACATGTACTAGTATTAGTAATTGAATATGGAAGGACACTTTCCCTCCTTGACTTTCACTCTTACAGGGGTACCAAACTAAGAGAAAACAGAACACATTGTATCTGAGCTCTGTATTTTCTGGTAGATTCAATAATTAAGCATAATTGTACTTATGTCTAGTATTTGGCCAAAGAAAAAGAAGCCAAGGAATAGTAGAATAAAACAGAAAAAAGCTTTCTATATTTATTGAGTACCTACTATTTGCCAAGTCTGTACAGCATACCTACACTGTTTCAGAGGCTTAAGACTGATGTGCTATTATTTCAGTCCCCATTCTGTTGATACTAATGAATAAATTGTCCCTCAGAAAGACTAAGTCACTTGCCGGAGACAATGCAGCTAGTGAATAGAAGACTCGGGTTCGAAAAATCAGCTATTTCTTCCTCAGAAACATGTGCTACTTTTGCTACGTCATACCTATAGTGCTATGGAATGAGGAGTTGAATCTAGGAAAGAAATGAAAACCATTCCAGAGAAAAGAGAGGTTTTGCTTTCTCTAGGATATTCATAGTCCAGGAGGTATAAGACTAAACACCTGAACATCCATGAAGTTACAGGCTAAATATTGTACATTTCATTGAGCATCAATTTAATTAGACCATAGGAGGGGAATTTTCAGTCAAAGTGCTTGAAATTACTTTTAAGTTAAACATGCATTAAGAGAGGAAGACAAAATCTCCATGAATTCTTAACATAAAACATATGCTTTCATAGAAATTTTGAACCTGCAGTCACTATGTACTTTACACTGCCAGGCTCCGGGGTAAATAAATTCAGTCTCGTCTGTTGAAAGTTGCTTTACTGGAACATTTTGAGAAGCACCCTGTTAGAGATTGTGGTGGATATAACAAATATAAGTTGGATTTCAGTTGTGATACTTTAATATATCATTGATTGCATGAGTTTGCAAGTTATATATGATACCGAAAACCGTCTTTTTCTCTATCACCTCACTGCTTTCTAGGTGCCCCAACTAGATGTGCGCTCTGATTAGTCTGCAGTCCTTCCCTCCCTCTCTATTTTGTTTGATTCCAGTTTAAAAGGGAGAATTATAAAATATCAATACCTCATCTGTGTGTATAAGTTTGTATCAAAGCAAGATCCTGTTTGCCTTCTTGACCTTTGTTTAAGCTCCTTGCCCCAAAGCATAAGCTTTCTAGTCCTCATATCTTGGATGCTAGATGATCCTTATGGCCTTGGGGTTCATGCTTTATTCTTTGCCTCTAGACTTACTCCTTTCCAAGTCCCAGCACTTCTCCTTGAATGAACATTTTACCGCCCACATCCCTCCTGGTTTGCCAGACTTTATTATCTGTCTATCTATCTGCCTATCTAGATATATATTTTTAATAACAGCAAGTATTTCTGTCAACTAACTATATTTTATTTTCTTCAAAACCTGACACATTTCAGTGGGCAATACTGTTTTTGTCCGTAAGTTTAGAAGCTACTCAATTCTCAAATGCGTCTGTAAAATTTTGCTCCTGGAAAACAAAACAAAATAGCATTTTCAAGGCATTGTTGACCTTCAACCAATTTGAAAATGAAATCTTAATATTATCCCCCAAAGGCCAAGTTATTCCGGGTTATATATGAGGTTCTTGACAGAATTATTATAAAGCCCACATTCATTTTCTTTACTTATTAATAGAAAGCTTTCCTTATTTCATAAGAATGGCACTGTTGTTTTAAGATCTACCTGTACATTATGTATACTAAAAGTGCTTTTTAAAAGTTCTAGTATCTTAGTGTTTTGTCATTTCTTTTCCCCTGAAATTTTTAATTAGAACTATTTAAGTAGAATTTCAAAAGAATAACTTACAGTTATCTTTGTCAAAGCACATATGTGGTTTGATTTCCAAAGCCTGGCATGGAGGGACTGGTGGACTTCTTGCAGGGGTCAGTGTTATCGTTAATTGAAGCACCTAGGCTCTATCCGGACTTGTCTTGGACATGGCTACCTGGCTGTAGGGAGAGCCTGAATCCTCTGTCTTCAATCTTAGAAGCTTCAGAGATGTCTTTTGCCTGGAAACGAGGGCTCTTCTTGAGCTGTGTGAAATATAAAGTTGGTGTGTGATCAAAGGAGTAGATGAGAAGAGCCCAATCACCCAAGGCTAATGTTAGACCCATCACCCGACATTTTGAGGGAAGTATTTCCTGATCCCCAGACTATGGGAATTCCCATGGCTATGTGCTCCTGGGTTCCTTTTACTGCCTCT